>NW_027397122.1:1241094-1290431 GCF_003265705.2 Callorhinus ursinus | reverse complement strand
TATGTATGTATGATAGGGTTGTAAACATAGGCCTCATTATTTTCACTAGGGTGGTTTGCATTAGTGTGTTCAATTGTTGGTGATTTTTTTATCTATTTACTTCTATTTTCTAAGTTTTCAACAATTATTAATTAGAAATTGTAAGCTGAAGATAATACTGTAAGTATATTTTTGACTCTGTATAATGATAAATAAATATTAAAATTTGTTTCTATTTTTTCCTATAAGATTTTATTTATTTATTTATTTGAGAGAGAGAGAGAGAGAGAGAGATAGTGAAAGAGAGCACGAGCAGGGGCTGGAGAGAGGGAGAAGCACGCTCCCCGCTGAGCAGCGAGCCTGATGCAGGACTTGATCCCAGGACCCTGGGATCATGACCTGAGCTGAAGGCAGACGCTTAACCAACTGAACCACCCAGGTGCCCCCAAAATTTAAATTTTTTTTTAAAAAAGCAAAACTGACCTATATACCACAACCTTTGTAAATATTGGGATGACACAAAGTTTTAGAGAATTTTCCCTTCTGCATGTCTTTTCACTAATTATTTTTGTTAAATATATTTTTTGTTGCTTTTTTTCACTCTTTTGCCTGTGTTTCTCAAAGATATTACCCTCATTTGTAAATTGAGCTTCCATGATTATAATTATTCAATGTGCAATTTAAGGAGAAATTTTACATAGAAAACTATTAAGAATTTTTAAAACAGGCGGGGAGACGAACCATGAGAGACGATGGACTCTGAGAAACAAACTGAGGGTTCTAGAGGGAAGGGGGGTGGGGGGATGGGTTAACCTGGTGATGGGTGTTAAAGAGGGCATGTTCTGCGTGGAGCACTGGGTGTTATGCACAAACAATGAATCATGGAACACTACATCAAGAACTAATGATGTAATGTATGGTGATTAACATAATAAAAAAATTTAAAAAAAGAATTTTTAAAACAGGGGCATCTACCTTTGGCTCAGGTCATGATCCCAGGGTCCTGGGATCGAGTCCCGCATTGGGCTCCCTGCTCAGCTGGGAGCCTGCTTCTCCCTCTGCCTACCACTCCCCATCCCCCTTGTGCTCTCTTTCTCTCTCTCTGACAAATAAATAAATAAAATCTTAAAAAAAAAAGAATTTTTAAAACGTGCATTCTTCCACAATCCAGACAACATCTGTAAAGGCACACATGCACACAAAGGTGTTTTTGTTTGTTTTTGAGTATGACTGACACACAACACACAATGTAACATTAGTTCTAGGTGTACACCTAAAGGTTTTGGTAAAAATGTTTTATGTAGTATTTCAAATGATTTGTAGTGTTATTGATTGATATCTGCTACCAAAATTTATATAATTGGGCTTTAATTTGGCCACACTGTTTCTTCTGCACATCCCAACTGTGTTCAGTTTTTACTATCTTACATTGGGAAGAGTTATAGTATTTACTGTCCTATGGAAACCTCATCCTATAGCAATCTCACTGGGTATAAATATTATATTATACTTTATTTCCTGAATTTCCTGGTGAATGCAATTCTCTGCTTTTCTGGAATTATTTGTTGCTGTGAAGAACTCTGAGGCAAGAACGAGTTTCTCTCTGAATCCTCTATCCATGGGTGACTTGTTTCTATCTTCCATGAAACTGTTTGCAAGTCTGGTTCATGAATGTCTTCCTTACCCAGCAAGAGGCAGGTTCTGCCCCCGTGGGATTTATGTCTTCTGATGCAATGTGCACTTGGCCAAAATCAATCTCTGATGGTTTTCCATCTATTGCGTTGGCTTCATTATTTTCTCCAACCTGCTGAATCAGTCCTTAGTCTATTTTTTTCCCCATGATTTGGTTGATAATAATGCAAAGTCTTAAAGTTTGGACACATTTTCTTTCCTCAGTATTACAACTGGAATGTGAGGTCAGGAGCCAGGTCATGTTCCTTTGAATATTCCAGATCTTGCCTCATCTGCAGCATTCTAGATTTCATGGCTTGAAAAATAAATAAATAAATAAACAAATAAATTTCATGGCTTGAATTTTTATCACTTTTTATTTGTCTTTTATTATTTTCAGACAGTAGATACTAATTTGATTTTTTCTCCCAATATCTTATTATTTATGTTTTTAAATTAAGCAGGGGTTGAAATTTATGAAGTTTAAAATATTTTGTATTTTGTAAAAAATAAATAGGAATAATTATAGGACTAAAATATTTGCAGATAAAATGATACACATTAGAGTTCAGCAAACTTCTGCTATTAAGGGCCCGATAGTAAATAATGTCGGCTTTACAAGCCATGTGAGCTCACACCTAATCAACTCTGCCATTGCAAGGTGAAAGTAGCCACAATTTATAAATGGATGAGCGTGAGGGTGTTCTGTTAATACTTTATTTACAAAAACTTAAATTTGAATTCCATATAAGTTTCACATGTCACAAAATATTATTATTCTTTGTTTTGTTTTGTTTCCAACCACTTAAAAAGCAATGATTACTGTAGTTCCTGGTACAAAAACAGGTGGTATGTTAGATTTGTTCTGAGAGCTACCATTCACCAAACCTTGTTATCAGTGACTCCAGTTTGGAAGTTTAATTGATAAGGTTCTTAAACAGATGTTTTATTTCTTCATCAAACTGCAGACAAACACATTTTTCATAACCAATAATCACTTAGGATTTAAATGAATACAAATATTCAGCGTTTTGCTCAGAATTTCCCCATGGATGAGAAACAGCACAAACACATTGCATGGACGATCTAAAACAGGAAACATGTTGGAGTGTCCGGGTAAATGCTGCCTTGAAAAAATTTCCTTTCGATGGAAGAGACTTTTAAATGTGTTAGCCAGAAGATAGAGTATTCCCTTGAGAGTTTTCCATGCTGTCAGCTGTGGATGCTTCACTCTTATTTAATGTTCCTTGCTGAACCTTGAGAGATCTGAGAGGTTCGAATTACAGAGGCAGCGCTGTATCCATCTTGATCTTTTTTATAAGATTTGTAATGATATCTCTGGCGCTAGAATTTAATCTGTTTTTACAGCTTCTACAGCTAGCAGAAAACTCCCTCGTGACATTTTCAATGTGTGAAGTTCACTCAAGACATGACTTCTCTCTTCTGGTCATATTTTTACAGCAGAAATGACAATTTATTACACTCTCTCTCATCTCAGTAGGACACATTTTTGTTACAAGAGAAGTGCTGCCAGGTCACTCTGTAGAGTGCTTCCAACACCTTAGGGCACAGTAGGAATAGTTACTGGCCCAGGTAGAACCACAGAGCTTCTCAGACTAGGGGAAGCCCAAGCTGCGCAGATGTGGAGCCCCGCCTCGCCCTGCCCCCAATCCTGGCAGGGTCCGAGGATCTGGACCAGGACAGGGTGGTTTCTTTCCTGAAGCGAGACCCTCGGTGCTTTCTCTCACTTTTCTACACGTTTAGATATTTATAGATTATTAACATAATTGTATCCCACTCTTGAATCCTATTCAATTGTTGAATCCTATTTCATTTTCACACAAAACATTCTGTACTTTTCAATGTATTAATAATGGTTTAAAGATTCAGATACTTTTAAAATATATTTAAAATATGCTTTCTCCCATGTCAGCCTCCCTGCTAATTCTCCCTCTGCCTGTCACTCTCCCTGCTTGTGCGCTTTCTCTCACTCTCTCGCTCTCACTCAAATAAATAAAATCTTTAAAATAAAATACAATTGATATATTCTTTGGAAAATTTTTTTTAAGATTTTATTTATTTGACAGAGAGAGAGAGAGAGAAGAAACGCAAGCAGGGGGCGCGGGAGAGTGAGAAACAGGCTTCCTACCGGAAGCCTGAGGCAGGGCTCCATCCCATGACCCTGGGATCATGACCTGAGCAGAAGGCAGATGCTTAACGCCTGAGCCCCCCAGGCTCCCCTATTCTTTGGAATTCTTGAAATGTCTCCATGCCTACAAAAGCTTTTACTATAATAAGTACTATTCAAATATTATCCTAAATACTTCTACTTTTTATGATTTTAGGTTTTTTTAACTTTTTAATTATTATTATTATTTTTTTTTATTTTAAGTAAGCTCTACATGCAGCATGGGGCTTGAACTCACAACCTTGAGATCAAGACTCCCATCCTCTACCAACTGAACCAGTTTTTAAATGAAGTTCTCCTGATAACAAGATCATTGCATTCTTATTGAAAAATATGGGAAGTGTCCAAAAGTCCAAAGGAGAAAGTGAAGAGCATTTATGTAGCCCTCAACCAAAGAATGCTCTGTCATATTCTGTGTGGTGTTCTTCAAGTCCTTGGGGTTATAATTTGGAATAGTAGCCAACTTTGAAGACAAAGTGGTTAATATGTGTAATTGTTTAAATCTTCATCTCTGTAATTATTTATAAAGAAAGAACATGTATTCACATAATTTGGAACTATTTATGTTGTATATTCATCATATCTTGAGACATTTGTTTATTGCAGGTTCAATCATTTTCTAATTGATTTGTGTGAACTTTTCATGTTATTGATTTTAGCGCCTTTCCATCTTGTTTTGCAATTATTTTTCCAATTATCATTTTAATTATAATTTTGTTGTACTTGAATTAAAATACCCAGGTTTTGTTATAGTAAAAAGTTAATCCCTAAATTTCTGTGAGCTTACACACTAAAGGTTTATTTAACAAAAATACAGTTCCTAATGCAAGTGGTGCAATCTGCGATGACGAATATGATCAGAAAGGAGAAGAGGAACATGGGGAGCTCTGATGGTGAACATGGCCACTGCAACAGGGATTTTCTATGTTGCCACAGCAGTGCAGAGAGAACCACAGCATGGTGCATCCTTGTAAATGCTCCAGTCTGGAAACCACACACTCTGTTTTCTTCTTAGTCTGTTGGGTGGAACCAGTCACGGGACTCCCCAGAGCAAGTGGCAGGGAGAAAACATATGACCACAAACATCTTGGTTACAGTATCTGCTGCAGAGAAATGGTATGATTTTGTTTTGAAGCATCCAGATTTATTTTTGGAATTGCTTGTTAGGTCCTTATGCCCTACTCCTTCTTTTTATCAAACTCTGCATCTCTGCTCAGACTCACCCTCTCATTTTCTTCTGTCTGAAGGCACCAGTCCATTCTTCAGCTTATGAGCAAGTCACTTCCTCTTCCATGTCTTGAGGCCCAGAGCAGAATTTAGCTTTGTTCCCCGATGGCTACACAGTAATCACATTGATACATGTTATTTTTTATTATGCCCATCCTTGGTGTGGAAGCCTAGGGGGAAAGCATCATATTGCTCATGTCTACTTTCTTACTGATGTATGCACCTGAGCAGTGTATGGTACAGTAAGGAAGCCTGATAGTCAAACGTGTTTCACATGACTTACTATTAATGAAATTCTAAGTTATTAGCCACTATGGGTTTTATTTTCTCACCTTAAAACTAAGAGGTACAAAAGTAAATCTCAGATTTTCACAAGAATTAAATGAAATAACATATGAAAAATGCCAACTAGAGCACCTAACCTTGATGAGAAAAGCAATAATTTTTCTTTTTAAAAACAGTTCTCCTTTCTGATCTTTCTTACATAGTTTCTTGTATAACAGGGACACTAGAATATTTGAGTAATTATTATATGGCAAAATATTTTCCAAGCTTCATGCATTTGTTTACTCATTGCATATCTTGCGATAACTGTTGACAACATATATTGTAATCTAATACTATTTTATATAGATTCGATTTTGAATATACCTAAAATTTGAATATACTTAAAATGAAAGTTATGTATCATTAGGATTAATGCAAAATCAGTAACACTTGGCATTAGTAAAAGGTAACACAACAACCTTATTAAGTTAAAAATTAACTTGCAAAATAAAAATAAACAATAGATTGTAAAAGCACATTCAAACATTGCAAAAGTGTTCACTAAAATAAGTTATTTTATGAGAAATCTTGAAATATTTGTGATTAGTCAGTAATGAAAAGATATTTGTCTCAATATTACTTGGTTAGACATGACTCTATGTCTAAAAGAAAATCATTTTTTAAAGATTTTTTGATGTTATATGGCACTGAGAGAAACCTGCATATCCAATCCATCAGATATGCAGGTTAGTAAAATGAACAAAAAGATTTAATGAATTTCATGAGAGGTAGGAACACTGAGACAAAATAGACTTACACAAAAATAATGACCATTGATACACAAATTTTCATTTCAAGATGTTGTTTTCTTGAAATAATTTGTCATACTTTGCCTGGGATAAATATTTCATATTGAAAATTTTAGTTAAAAAGGTGTTGAAGTTTGGGGCACCTGGGTGGCTCAGTTTGTTAAGTGTCTGACTCTTGGTTTCAGCTCAGGTCAAGATCTCAGGGTAGTGGAATTGAGTCGCATGTGGGGCTCCACACTCAGTGCAGAGTCTGCTAGAGATTCTCTCCCTCTCCCTCTCTCTCTACTCCTCTCCTTGCTTGTGCTTGCTCTCTCTTAAATAAATAAATAAAATCTTTAAAAAAATTTTGACATCTTATATTAATAAAATAAGAATCTTTCCCTTAATAAAAATCAATGAAGTTCAAAATACAATAATGTAATCTCCACTCACATATCCATAAAGCTGAGAAAAAGGAAGCATATTCAATAATTTGCTTTTAGTATGGTTGGCAATTAACTGGCCTTAACTAATATATTCCCTAAATGTTCATACGTTGACCAGAATACCCCCTCTTTATATCACACTGTCAAATGTGGATGAAAGTCTCTAATTGGAACAATCTTTGTATTCGCCTTGTCTTTACTTACATGAGTGAACTACTTCCAGTGTATTATTCTTTAAAAACCCCATCTCTACTTCTATAAATCGGCAGATATTTGCAGAATATTATGAGTTCAGGGCTTTTGAAGCTGAGCTGGTAAATGCCAAAAGATTTTCTGCGTTCACAGCAATGGTGACTTCATCAGTGTATAAATGGGTAAAACTGAGTTTTTGTTTTATGTTTTTTTTTAATAGTTACAATGAAATTCTGAATTTAAATTTTTGGCTGTTTCTCTAATTCCACTGTCCACAGTGTTGGTTTGTTTGTTTATTGGCTGACATGTCATCAATTTTTGTCTATGATTATCAGCTTTACTATTTCTTTGATTAAATTTCTGCAACATGTCTTTCCAGTTATTTTAGCATCTCTGGTGCTCGAAAGAGATATGATGGTATAAATAAAGTTTCGAGAATTGTCATTTCATTTCCTGTCATAGTGAGCATCAGTTTCCAGGACTTCTGAGGATTTCTACTTTACTTTAAAGGTTTTTGTTTTTTGTTTTTAGGTGCTTTAAAAGTTCTTAATCAGTTTTGCATGAAATCCTCTATGTGTTTTACTTTTTTTTTTTAAATTTCGTTATGTTATCTTAGTCACCATACAATACATCATTAGTTTTTGATGTGGTAATCCACGATCCATTGTTTTTGTATAACACCCAGTGCTCCATGCAGTACATGCCCTCCTTAATACCCATCACCGGGCTAACCAATCCAGCCCCTCCCCTCTAAAACCCTGTTTGTTTCTTAGAGTCCATAGTCTCTCATGGTTCATCTCTTCTTCCAATTCCAACCCCCTCATTTTTCCCTTCCTTCTCTTAATGTCCTCTCTGCTATTCCTTATGTTCCACAAATAAGTGAAACCATACAATCATTGACTTTCTCTGCTTGACTTCTTTCACTTAGCATCATCTCCTCCAGTCCCATCCATGTGGATGTAAAAGTTGGGTATTCATCTTTTCTGATGGCTGACTAATATTCCATTGTGTATATGGACCACATCTTCTTTATCCATTCATCTGTTGAAGGGCGTTTCAGCTCTTTCCACAGTTTGGCTATTGCGGGCATTGCCGCTATGCACATTGGGGTGCATATGGCCCTTCTTTTCACTACATCTGTGTCTTTGGGGTAAATACCCAGGAGTGGAATTGCTGGGTCATAGGGTAGCTCTATTTTCAATTTTTTGAGGCACCTCCACACTGTTTTCCAAAGTGGCTGTACCAACTTGCATTCCCACCAAAAGCCTAAGAGGGTTCCCCTTTCTCCACAACCTTTCCAAAATTTATTGTTTCTTTCCCTGTCCATTTTTGACATTCTAACTGGTGTAAGGTGGTATCTCAATGTGGTTTTGATTTGAATTTCCCTGATAGCTAACGAAGATGAACATTTTTTCATGTGTCTGTTAGCCATTTGTATGTCTTCTTCAGAGAAGTGTTTTTTCATATCTTCTGCCCACTTTTTTACTTGATTATTTGGTTTTATGGGTGTTGAGTATGAGAAGTTCTTTATAGATCTTCGATACCAGCCCTTTACCTGTTGTGTCATTTGCAAATATCTTCTCCCATTCTGTGGGTTGCCTCTTTGTTTTGTTGACTGTTTCCTTTGCTGTGCAGAAACATTTATCTTGATGGAGCCCCAAAAGTTCATTTTTGCTTTTGTTTCACTAGCTTTTGGAAGATGTATCTTGAAAGAAGTTGCTGTGGGCGATGTCAAAGAGGTTACTGCCTATGTTCTCCTCCAGGATTTTGATGGATTCTTGTGTCACATTGAGGTCTTTCATCCACTTTGAGTTTATCTTTGTGAATGGTGTTGGAGAATGGTCGAGTTTCATTCTTCTACACGTGGCTGTCCAATTTTCCCAGCACCATTTATTGAAGAGACTGTCTTTTTTCCATTGCATGTTTTTTCCTGCTTTGTCAAAGATTATTTGACCATAGAGTTGAGGGTCCATATCTGGGTTCTCTGTTCTATTTCATTGGTCTATATGTTTGTTTTTGTGCCAGTACCATGCTGTCTTGGTGATCACAGCTTTGTAATAGAGCTTGAAATCGGTCAACGTGATGCCCCCAGCTTTGTTTTACTTTTTCAACATTTCCTTGGTGATTCGGGGTCTTTTCTGATTCCATACAAATTTTAGGATTGTTTGTTCCAGCACTTTGAAAAATGTCATTGGAATTTTGACCGGGATGGCATTGAAGGTATAGATTGCCCTGGGTAACACAGACATTTTAACAATGTTTATTCTTCCTATCCATGAGCATGGAATATTTTTCCAACTTTTTATGTCTTCTTCAATTTCCTTCATGAGTGTTCTGTAGTTCCTAGAGTATAGATCCTTTGCCTCTTTGGTTAGGTTTATTCCGAGTTATCTTATGGTTTTTGGTGCTCTTGTAAATGGGATTGTTTCTCTAATTTCTCTTTCTACAGTTGCGTTGTTAGTGTATAAGAAAGCAAGTGATTTCTGTGCATTGATTTTGTATCCTGCCACATTACTGAATGGCTGTATGAGTTCTAGTAATTTGAGGGTGGAGTCTTTTGGGTTTTCCACATAAAGTATCATGTCGTCATTCTGCGTGGGGCACTAGGTATTACGCACAAACAATGAATCATGGACCACTACATCAAAAACTAATGATGTAATGTATGGTGATTAACATAACAATAAAAAAGTATCATGTAGTCTGCGAAAAGAGAGAGTTTGACTTCTTCTTTGCCAATTTGAATACCTTTTATTTCTTTTTGTTGTCTGATTGCTGTTGCTAGGACTTCTAGTACTATGTTGAACAATAGTGGTGAGAGAGGGCATCCTTGACGTGTTTCTGATCTTAAGGGAAAGGCTCTCAGCTTTTCCCCATTGAGGATGATGTTCGCTGTGGGTTTTTCATAGATGGATTTTATGAACTCGAGGGATGTTCCCTCTATCCCTATACTCTGAAGAGGTTTAATCAGGAAAGGATGTTGTATTTTGTCAAATGCTTTTTCTGCATCAATTGAGAGGACCATATGGTTCTTCTCCCTCCTCTTATTAATGTGTTCTATCACATTGATTTGTGAATGTTGAACCACCCTTGCATCCTGGGGATAAATCCCACTTGGTCATGGTGGATGATCCTTTTAATGTATTGTTGGATCCTCTTAGCTAGGATTTTGTATAGGATTTTGGAATCCATATTCATCAGGGATATCGGTCTGAAATTCTCCTTTTTGATGGGGTCTTTGCCTGGTTTGGGGATTAAGGTAATGCTGGCCTCAGAGAATGAGTCTGGAAGTTTTCCTTCTGTTTCTATTTTTTGAAAGAGCTTCAGTAGAATAAGTATTATTTTTTCTTTGAATGTTTGGTAGAATTCCTCAGGGTATCCATCAGGCCCTAGACTCTTGTTTTTGGGAGGTTTTTGATCACTGCTTCAATCTCGTTACTGGTTATTGGCCTATTCAGGTTGTTAATTTCTTCCTGTTTCAGACTTAGCAGCTTATAGGTTTCCAGGAAGGCCTCCATTTCATCCAGATTGCTCAGTTTATTGGCATACAGTTGTTGATAATAATTTCTAATAATTGTTTCTCTTTCCTTGGTGTTAGTCGTGATCTCTCCCCTTTCATTCATAATTTTATTAATTTGGACCCTTTCTCTTTTCTTTTGGATAAGTCTGGCCAGTGGTTTATCGATCTTATTAATTCTTTCAAAGAACCAACTTCTAGTTTCATTGATCTGATCTACTGTGTTTCTGGCTTCTAATTCATTGATCTCTGTTTTAATTTTAATTATTTCTCTTCTAATACATGGCTTAGGCATCGTTTGTTGCTTTTCTCTAGTTCTTTAAGGTGTAGAGTTAGTTGGTGAATTCAGGATTTTTCTATTTTTTGAGTTGAGGCTTGGATGGCTATGTATTTACCCCTTAGGACCACCTTTGCAGTATCCCATAGGTTTTGGACCGGTGTGTTTTCATTCTCATTGATTTCCATGAATTGTTTAAGTTCCTCTTTGATTTCCTGGTTGACCCAAACATTCTTGAGCAGAGTGGTCTTTAGCTTCCAAGTGTTTGAATTTCTGCCAAATTTTTTCTTGTGATTGAGTTCCAGTTTTAAAGCATTGTGGTCTGACAATATGCAGGGAATAATCTCAATCTTTTGGTATCAGTTGAGACCTGATTTGTGACCCAGTATGTGGTCTATTCTGGAGAAAGTTCCATGCGTGCTCAAGAGGAATGAGTATTCTATTCTTTTAGGGTGGAATGTTCTGTAAATATCTATGAGGTTCATCTGGTCCAGTGTATCATTCAAAGCTCTTGTTTCCTTGTTGATTTTCTGCTTAGATGATCTGTCCATTGCTGAGAGTGGAGTACTGAGGTCTCCTACCATTAACATATTGTCATCAATATGACTCTTTATTTTGGTTAACAGGTGGCTTATGTAGATGGCTGCTCTCATGTTGGGGGCATAGATATTTACAATTGTTAGATCTTCTTGTTGGATAGACCCTTTAAGAATGATATAGTGTCCTTGTGTGTCTCTAATTACAGACTTTAGTTTAAAATCTAATTTGTCTGTTATAAGAATTGCTACCCCAGCTTTCTTTTGAGGTCCGCTGGCATGGAAGATGGCTCTCCATCCCTTCACTTTCAGTCTGGATGTATCTTTAGGTTCAAAATGAGTCTCTTGTAGGCAGCATATGGATGGGTCCTGTCTTTTTATCCAATCTGCAACTCTGTGCTGTTTTATGGGAGCATTTAAGTCATTCACGTTGAGAATGATTATTAAAAGACATGAATTAAGTGTCATCATGTTGCGTGTGAAGACGTTGTTTTTATAGATTGTCCCTGTAAATTTCTGTTGTATATCACTCTTGGGGTCTTTCTCCTTTTATAGAACCCCCCTTAATATTCCTTGCAGGGCCGGCTTAGTGGTCACATATTCTTTCAGTTTCTGCCTGTCGTGGAAGCTCTGCATCTCTCCATCCATTCTAAATGAAAGCCCTGCCAGAGTATTCTTGGCTGCATGTTCTTCTCATTTAGTACCCTGAATATGTCTTGCCAGGCCTTTCTGGCTTGCCAGGTCTCTGTGGATAGGTCTGACGTTACTCTGATGTTCCTCCCTCTGTACGTAAGGAATCTCTTCCCCCTAACTGCCCTTAAGATGGTTTCCTTGGTTCTAAGATTTGCAAGTTTTACTATTACATGCCAGAGTGTTGGCCTGTTTTCCTTGATCTTGGGAGGGGTCCTCTCTGCCTCTAGGACGTGAATGTTTGTTTCATTCCCCAGAGGAGGGAAGTTCTCAGCTACAATTTGCTCAAATACATCTTCTAGTCCACTCTCTCTCTCCACTCCTTCTGGGATTCCAATTATTCTGACATTGGAACGCTTCATGGTGTCACTTATTTCTCTGATTCTATTTTCATGGAATTTGAGTTGTTGTTCCCTGGCCTCCTCTTTTACTTTTTTATCTGTTATATTGTCTTCCGGGTCGCTTATTTGTTCTTCTGCCTCAGTTACCCTCAGTGTTAGATTATCTAGATTGGATTGGATCTCATTGATAGCATTTTTAAGTTCTGCCAATTCAGCTTTCATTTCTGCCCTTAGAGACTCTATGTTGCCATTAACTGATTTCTCCATTCTAGCCATTGTCTTCACAATTGCTAGCCTGAATTCCATCTCCGACATCTTGGTTATATCTGCATCCATTTGTAAATCTGTGGCTTAAGTCATAATCTCTGAGTCTTTTCTATTTTGGGGGCTTCTCCTCCTAGTCATTCTGTTGATGGGTGTTTGAGGGAATGTATAGAGTCCAAATTATTGACCAGAACACAAGCAAGATGCACCTGTTTTCTTAGGACCTTTGGGTTGCTGGCCTCCTGTTTTCCCAGCCTGTCTTTTGGGGGGGGAGACGGGCGGGGCTGCCGTGCTGCTACTCAAGCAACCCTGCCTGGGTGGAGTTGCCCTGCCCCCCCGTGGCAGGGGATGGGCTCCATGGGAATCAATTTTGGGGGCTTTTGTTCTCTGGTGGCTTTCCCTGGTGGCTTTCCACGTCTCTTCCGCGAGTCAGAGCAGAAGAGACCGTTTCCAACCCTCTGCCTCAGAGCAGAGAGACTGCCGTCTGTTCTTCAGTGAGCTCTCCAGGCCACACTGTCTGCATTTCTGTCCTGCTGCTATAAACTGCAGCGTCCTGGGTTGTGTGCCCCTCTGCAGCGCCCCCAGTCCTGCCTCCAGGTGGGAGCACATCTCTGCCCTTTGTGCTTCTAAAACCACCAGCTGCTCCCAGTTTGCATGCGCGACCTAACCGCTCCAGATTTCTGCCCTGGGGGCTGCCCTAAAGTCCTTTCCCCACTGCTACCGGTCTGTGAGTCTGTGCCAGATCCCCAGCGCGCGAGGCTGTCGCTCACCGGTGGTGTAGGATCTCCACGGCCAGGCACCCTCCCGCTGCTGTTTATCCTCCAATATCTGTCCAGGGAATCACGGCTCCCTGCTTTGTACCTCGAAACTAACCGCCTGCGATATTCTGTTTGTAGAGATCCAGATCTTCTTACATCTCAGGCTGGTTTCGTGGGTGCTCAGAGTGGTCTGGTAGATATCCAGCTCAATTCCAGGGACCAGTTGAAATAGGGTCCCCTACTCCTCCGCCATCTTTCCTTCACCCCTCCCTCTGTGTGTTTTAAAATGAGACTTAAAGTGTTGCTTTCACTACAGCATATGAGTGTCCACAAACATAAGACACAGCATGGAAAAGTTTGATCACAGCTTTAGAAAATGGAAACACAAATTTAAAATAATAATCATCACATTGAAAAAAATTTCTTATAGCTGAAAATGTATTAGGATATATAGATAAAAACTGACTTGCTCACATCAATATTAACATACACATTTTTATCATATTCTTCAAAATTGGGCATTAAAATGCCCTACTGTTTAAAATCTGTGTGGATGAATATAATTCCCATTAAATTAAATTTAGCCCCTTGTTTCTCTTACTCAAAGTGTCTATCTTCTTACTAATATTTTGTCTGCCTGATTAATCAATTTCTAAGAGAAATTTACTAAAATTTCCTCTTTTCCTTGTGGAATTATTAGCATTTCCGTGTATTTCTATAGATTTTTCCTCTGAATATATTATGATAATATATTCATGACTTTTGTTCTCTCTTGTGTTGTTCCATGAATCATTATACATTCCCCATATTTTTCTATTTAGATTTTTGCTTTAAGTCTATTTTATCTGATATTAAACACCACCTCTGGATTTCATGTTGTGAATATGTCTGCCATGGAGACCAGGCTTTACTGTCCCCTGCCAGAGCTACCAGGATCTGGCACAACTCTATGTGTAGCCCTTTATTTCCCATATGTCAGTAAGGAAGGATGAAGCTGTGTTTTCCTCCTTAGGCTCAAGAGCCCAGCAATTAGGGGGGCCCTATTGCAGTCTCTGCCTTCCCAGTGGACCTAGTTCTAATCCTCACTCTCTGGTGGACCACCTTAGACATTTGCTTCTATCGGGATCTACAGTATCATCTCTGCTTCTGGACCTGAAACTCACCTGAAATTCACCGAGTCTGCCACCGCAATCCCTACTCATTGTTTTGCATCTAGAACATCTATAAGAGTGTGTTTAAAATAGAATCATAACTCTTTTAGTTTTAATTTTACCTGAGTTTTAGCTGACATATTCCAAACTTCGGTGTCAGACAATCATCTCCCTTTCAGGAAAATAAAGTGCCTGACAACTGGTGCTTTAACTTGTAACTGATCTCCAACTTATAAAACACTTGGGAGAGACTGAGCAAATAAGTAAGGTTAGGAATATGTATAAGGAGTAAACTGTAACATGCAGTGAGTATGGCCAGCCCTTCCCCCACGTTGGGATGAGTTTGTGAGTGTGTGAGTGGAGGATGAGAATTTCATTTTTATGTGTAGAGGAACCACCCAGAGAACCAGCAGTCTGCACTCTAACAAATTCCTGAGGAAAATAAAGGTGTAAGGGTATGGCTGGCTTGTGGCCCTGATGATTGAGCAAGGCAGATATCACAGATTAGGAATGGGATTGTGTTTGGGTCACCTGGGTGGCTCAGTCAGTTAAGCATCTGCCTTTGGCTCAGGTCATGATCCCAGGGTCCTGGGATCGAGCCCCACATCGGGCTCCCTGCTCTACAGGGAGCCTGTTTCTCCCTCTGCCATTCCCCCTGCTTGTGCGTGCTCTTTTTCTCTCTCTCTGTGTGTCAAATAAATAAATAAAATCTTCACATCACGACAGGTCTGATAGCTAAGGTAGAAGTCCTAAGTGTTCAGCAGATAGAGCACCTTTGTTTGATTCAAATGTCATGTGGGAGATGGGAGATTCTCTAGAGAACCCATATGTGCACACTGCATTCATACCAGCCAGGCACAATGAGCGCTAAAACTCATGGTGTATTAGTCAAAAAGTGATTTGCCTGTTTGCCTTTCCTGTCTTCCCTCCCTTCCCGGCTCCCAGCTCTACTTTGGAGAGGTCTGAAGCAGCACTGGTTAGAAAGAGGTGAGAGCAGAGACGTAGTCGGCGGGGAAGAGAGAAGAAGCTGGCCACTCCCTGTGGATGGTCCACAATGGGGACAGAAAGAAACGTTATTGAGACTAAGGTTTCAATTATGATATAGAACTGGACATACTAATTACTGAACTAAGACTGTTTTGTGCCTAGATGACATCAGAGGATTTTTTATTATGAGTGCAACCAGAGGAAAAATAGAACCTGCCCCATATCTAGTTCAAAGAGGTGAAAAGAAATAGCCCAGAGAAGTGGATTTGTATAAAAGCAGGAATGGAGTAGAGGGGGTTACTGAGTTGCTTCCTGAAATCAATCCAGGAGTCCTAATTGTTGAATGAAACATTTAGTATAAAGTTGATCTTGTATGTCTTTCTAATTTTTTTTGTTTTTATGTATTTTCTATGATTGTTCTGCATTTGGAGTAGAAGGGTTTTCAAGAATAGTACCATTGCAGCATAATGACCATGAAGCCCACCAAATTTAGGCTAGAAACAGTACAGAACAACGACATATCAGTCTTTTTTTTCTGCCTTTGGCAGCATATTTAATGGAAAGTTAGAAATGAGTACATGTTGCTCCACTGTTGTCTCAAATTAGAAGCCAGTCTCGTTTATTTCAACTATGAGGCACATTTCTGAGGACTGTCCATAATTAAGCTGTCATTTGTTTGAGTCAATGATCCTGGGCACAGAAATAGATAACCAAAGTGGGCTTTATTTCATCTGATGCTCAGTAGAGAGAGTTTCACACTGTCTTCCCACTGAAATACCTTTGGCATCTGGAAATAAATGAGTCAGTCTTGGAAGAGATAAGAGATGCCACTAAGTCTAAACCCTTTGATTTCACATCAAAGCAAACTCCGTGATAAACTGGCATTGTGAATCACATATTCTCAATTTTGAGTATGTTAAGGAGGACTTACTAGATGTAGATCCTCTCTTACTTCCACCATTTGCCACCGGTACTACTTGTAGAAAGTTACCTGATATAGCAAAACCTCACTTTTCTTATTGTAAATGAGGACATGATATCTATGTCACAGAGTTGTTGTTTTAGTTGTGATGATGCAAGCATGTGCTTTGATTGGGAACCTATGCCTTTAATAAATTGTTAATGAAAATTACAGCTTCCATGCTACTAATCTACAACACTTTTAAACTGGTTATCTGTTTTTTTGATAACCAGAGCAATAGTACTGTTTCATTGTTGTTGTTGTTGTCTGTTATTTGGTTTTTGTTTGTATGTTTTGAGAGAGAAATAGTCACATCTAACTCACAGGAATTTTTGGAAGAGCTGGGTATCTCAGGGAGAGCGAGGGAGAAGATACTGGCTAAGGGAAGGCTACCTGTCCCAAAGTGAGTGGCATGCCTTCAGCATTATTAAAAATTACTTTTTGGAGAAAATTAGTGTGACTATATAAAGAGAGGTTTGAATTAATTCTGACTTAATTTAATCGTTTTAAAGATTTACCTCTCATTTTATTTTTAAGACTTATTAAATAAAAGGGTCTAACACACAGTCCTTATTCTAACAATAAAGGTAAAAGCCCTGAATCCTAGAGAAATTTCTGAAAATCTCATTTGTGAGTAACTACAGTCAACAGGACGGATGGAATAGACCACCTAGAAGATACACACACACCCCACCCCGCAGCAGCCTTATTAGGATATGCTTTGAAGAGTGGCCTAAAACTTGGCCCAGGTTGTGCCTGATCTCTGAGGGAAGGTCATGGAGCCGAAATTTCACGTTACAGACACTAGGGAGCGCTGCACAGTGTCCATCTTGAGGGAAACGGGAACTCTCACTTAGAGCTCTAACACTTGGCTTTGGACAAGCATTCAATTCCCCATTCATATCCGAGTAATTTATTATGAAGAAAATTTGAAAATAAACTTCGCTAGCTATCTTGAAAGCTGAGTAGTAGTGACAGCTGAATCATTACATTCTACGTATTTGGAAACATTACTGTATCTGTATATTCTTCCTTTCTTCAAATTACAATAATCCTGAATGGTGTTTTTATCATTGTTTATAGGGAAGTGATTATACTATAGCTATGAAAATATGTTACTGTAACAAAGCATAAAAGAAGTAACAGATGGATATCTGTTATAGAACAATTTTGCCTTTCTTTAAATGTGCTTGTAGTAAAAGAAAGAAATGAAGTTTTAAAAATACATGAGTAAAATATCCCTAAGAGGAGGGTTTTTAAATATTTATCCATTAAACATCAAATGGCCTGTTTTGTTTTATTTCTGCAGAACATTAAATTACGGGCTTTTTTATATTTCCAGACCAAATTCCCTAGTTGAATACATTTTTTGCTACAAGTAACCTTACTGATCACTTTATTCAATCTGTTTATTTTACAGATTAATAAACAGAGGCCAAGAGAAGATAATGCATTGCCCACAGTTCACAACTAATAATCGAGAGTGGTAAGTATAAAGCTGAAATATTTTGGCTATTTCCCTATTTTTCTACACTAGATAGATTGACTGTACTCTTTATTTAAATGATGCATTAATTTTATGAGTTGCGGGTGATTGGCACTACAAATAATGCCATTTTTCACTCCATTCTTTATAAAATTTGGCATATCTTTCTCCTTACAGGTCTTTCAATATTACCGTGCCTTCACAGAGTAATGACACCTGCACTCATATGATGAAACATCACACAGTGTTGATCTCATTTTCTCATAGGTTTGAGATAGTTGTATATGTGGTTCAAGGAGATTGGAGAGAGTTTAAGTAGACAGTGAGGGGCTTGAGAGAATTTCCTGAAAGACTTTCTGAAGAATATTAAAAATGTACCTCAAAATGGCAAAAATGATTTTGTCATGGGATTGATTAGTCTCTACATTAATAGGATTTTTGGCCTGGCCGTACAACAGCCTAAGAAAGCAGGAAAGATGTGGCTTCGTGGTAAGAAGGCCAAGGAACCGAGATTTCATAAGGGTGAGTTTGTGGCAGATTGCAAAACTGACTAGAATCATTCACTCTTGCCCAACTCCTTTAACAATGTTACACTTCACCCTCTCTCAATAAGAGATGATGTCTATTCTTTTCCCTTTGAGTCTGGGCTATCCTTGTGACTTACTTTGCTCAACAGATGCAGTGGAAGTGTTGATGTGCAGGTTTCATGCCTAGGCTTCAAGGAGACTGGCATCCTTTCCCTCCTTCTCTCATGGAATCCCTGCTTATACCATAGGCTAGCCTTATGGAAAATGAAAAGCTATGGAAACTGGTCCCAAATCAGATGAGCTGTTTTAGCTGAAGGCTCCAGCAGTGTATAATTGTGAAATAGTAAATGGTCGTTTCAACAACATAAAGTTTTGGTTACTTTGTTACACAGCAGTAGCTAACTGATACAGGGTCCTTGGAGTACTTACCCAGGAAATCATTTTTTGGAAGAAAGGGAAGTGAAGTAAGAATAGAGATGATAAATTTAATGAAGATGTACCAATGTTATGAGAACAATAGTAAGGTAAGGCACTGAATACAAGGGAAAGTTAAAACTAGGCTTTTAGGGAGTGGGGTACCAGGATAGACCTGAGGAGCTTAGCATAGGTGATAATAGACCATTGCTCTTGCAATCTACTGTTATATCACTGTTCAAGTCTTTGTAGCCCTTATTTCAAATTTTCAGAAAAACAGATAAATTTTCCACTACTGATGTAATCGCTTGGCTCTCCCAGGTCAGGAGTCTTCTGTGATCCAGCTACATTCAGCTACGGATACAGGGGAGAGCAACACCTTTTGTTAGATCTTTTTGTGAGCACATAAATGTTATATAATAGAGTATGAATATAATTGTAGATGCCTGCATATATTATACTATTGATCTAGATGAAGTGAACATGAGCAGTTCTGAAATGTCCAAGAGATGTCTACTTTATTTTTATTTTAGTTTTTTTAAAGATTTTATTTATTTATTTATTTGAGAGAATGAGAGAGAGAGCATGAGAGGGAGGAGGGTCAGAGGGAGAAGCAGACTCCCCACTGAGCAGGGAGCCCGATGTGGGACTCAATCCCGGGACTCCAGGATCATGACCTGAGCTGAAGGCAGCCGCTTAACCAACTGAGCCACCCAGGTGCCCAAGAGATGTCTACTTTAATTGATTAGAGAAAAGGAGAATGAAGAAGGAGGGGTAGCTAACATGACGGGTTGGCCTGAAGTTTGAAGTAGGAAGGGCCCAAGGGTGAGAGAATTATGGTCTGCAAAGAACAGTGAAGAATTAAGCTGATCCTGACTGAGGGTCATCTGAAGACTTGCCATCAATACCACTATAAGATTTCAGCCAAAGGAAAGAGAGAGGGGAAGCTGTCTAAGCAGATTAAGGTAAAATGGGTGTTCATAATTGAGCACAGTATTGAAGTGGTTTGGTGACCAAAGGAAGGACAAAAGTACAAAGTCGTGGCTGCATTTTACATTTCATAGGGAATTTTGCCTGAACAATGTCCATTTATGTCAAGGCATGAAGGGATGAACTCAAACTTATTTAGAAGGCCTTCTCCACACCTTAAAGTAGGATGGACAATTGCCACTACACATACTCTATATTCAACTGGTAGTAATGCAAGAGCAGGATCTGAGAACTGTGTGAATCAGAATGTAAAGGATAGGGCAAAGCTCACCTAAGCAGTCCATCACTCATTTCCTTCTCACGTGCTGCTATGGAGGAAATATCTGTAGAGAGACAGGGAAACCTAGCTGCTATCGCCCCTCTTATCGAGGTAGCTTTTGTTACTGACCATTAGAAATTTCTGTCATTGCAAAATTATCTAGTGACATGCGTGTCACTAGATCCAGCGTGTTGTTATTTTAAATTACGGAGCGTGTTGTTATTTTAAATTACGGAGCAATAAATGGGATTTTCTAAAAAAAAAAATCCCATGTGTTTCTGGACAAAGCTTAGTTTGAGATGCTGTCTTAAGCACCTGAGAGGGGCTTCAAATAAAGTCTATGAGTGATGGCAGAGATGTGAGGAGTTTTCCCTATACCAGTTATTTATGGCCTCTAATGAGAAAAAAAAATGTGGAGATGAACTTCTACCAGAAAGATAAGCATTCGTTTTAATTAGGGAAGGGTCAAAGTCAATAGTTCAGAGAAAATGAATACTCGGGAATAAATGGGAAAATTGCTCTTTGGGGCAAAGAGACTATCATGTAGAATAATACTGAAATAAGAAAGAGAGAAGATGCTGGGGGAACTTGTGGTTTTTAGATATTTTATAAAGTTATCTATTCAGCTCCTCATTGGGAAGGAGAAAGGTTCTTTATGTAAGTTTTTATTCAAATATTCCAGTTTTGTATTTTCACTGCCTCCCTGCTGTCTTTTTCAGTCCTCCTGGCCAAGTAGAAATCAAAGAAGATAACAAGAGAGGATTTAGTCGCTAGAAAAATTCACCTACTGTCTTTGGAAAAGGAAAATGGTAAGGATTATATTTCTGAGAACAAGTGGTATTCATATTTGCCTTAGAAGAAGGCAGTATTGTTCTGAGAAGGAAGCTTCAGGCATATATTTTTGCAATATTTGGGACCCAAACAAAGGGAAAAAGGGAACTAAATGCCAGAAAAAGGCAAAATCCTCAAAGGAGTGGAGAAGCAGTGCTGTTCACGCTCCTCTGGCATGGAAATGGGTGAATGGATCTGCTGCGGCAAGAACAGGAAAAAGAAGAGCAGAGTGGGAGAAACCTTCTCTCTGTTCCATGTATCCAGGCCCAGGGATTCTGCACACAACTGCCCCAGGGGTTCACAAGCCAGCCTAGAGGACTGCAGAAAAGCCCCAGGATCAAAAAGCTCAGATTCTGCAAATTTGCAGACCAGGCACCTGTCACCTACAATTTCTCATTTCCTCCTTATGTAGTGTTTTGTTCATTATTGAAAATAAATCGAGAAAGAACAGTTTATATATCGGGCGAATACCCAACTAGAAGCATGTATGTAAAGTCAAAACAAAAATAAATAGTACTGGCAATATCTAAATTCAATAAACATGGGGCACCTGGGTGGCTCAGTTGGTTGAGCGACTGCCTTCGGCTCAGGTCATGATCCTGGAGTCCCGGGATCGAGTCGTCCCGCGTCAGGCTCCCTGCTCGGCAGGGGGTCTGCTTCTCCCTCTGACCCTCTTCCCTCTCGTGCTCTCTCTCTACCATTCTCTCTCTCAAATAAATAAAAAAAATCTTTAAAAATAAATACGTAAATAAATTCAATAAACATTTAACTTGAGCCAGCCAGGGACTGATGTAGGACACACGTGCGCTCACACAAGTGCACACACACACGGACACGCCTTTCAATCCTCATGACACCTTATGGAGAGGTTGCACTGCTGTTATTATCCCTATATAGCACACAACGGAGCCGAGAAGGAGCAAGCTTATGTTTCCCAGAGTCTCACTGCTGATAACTGGGCAGCTAGGATTGGACCAGCGGGCTTTTTTTTTTTTTTTTTTTCAGATTTTATTTACTTATTTGACAGAGAGAGAGACAGCAAGAGGGAGAGCACAAGCAGGGGGAATGGGAGAGGGAGAAGCAGGCTTCCCACGGAGCAGGGAGCCCAATGCGGCCCTCGATCCCAGAGCTCTGGGATCATGACCCGAGCCGAAGGCAGACGCCCAATGACTGAGCCACCCGGGCCCCCCCACCGGCAGGCTTCTAACACGCTCTATACCATTGCATAGTATTCAACACAGTTCTACTAATAACCTACTGTGTTCTTGCAGAGAAGGCAAAAAGGGAAAAGACAAGGATCAAAACAAAACGTGGACGCTGACAAGAGACAGTAATTTAGTGGGAGAGTCGGTTGTATAAATCATATCAGAAATGTGATAGGGGCTCACAGCGAGGTATGTGAGAACGAATGGCATTATGGTTTAGTCTGAGGGATCTGGAGGCGGAACGCTTAGGCACTGGAATCTGCTTTCTGCCACCTACCGGGTGCATGATGCTCTGAGCCTCGATTTCCTTATTTGTAAAATGAGATGAGTAAGAGTAGCCACACACAGCACTGTTGTGCATGAACCTGCTTAGAACAGCTCCTGGCACAGAGTAAGCCCTCAATAACTGGTAGCTTTTCTTATTCCATGTGAAACCAGAGACTTAATTAAAAACTCATGTTGCATCATTAGGATCTCCACAGGCTGAGACATTAACAAAGACTGGAAAAAGGCTGAGGAAGTTAAAGGGATGCAACAAAAGTCGAGGGAATTGGGGTTTTGCGGCGGCGAGACTGGAGAAACACATTAAGGTCAAACTACATAGAACTTGGAGACACATGCTTTGAGAGTTATTTGGAGATGTTTTGGTATTTTTTTACGTTTAGAAAATAAAACTGAGTAACATCAAATCCGAATTTTCAAATGAATACTGGCATGGTCCCACAGTAAATAAAAGATAGGTCTGGAAAGTGAGACGGGAATGGCCATTTGTTGCTGGACACTAGATGTGAGCTCTGAGACCTAAGACAGAGCTGCAGGAAGAGGCTTCAGAGGAATCATCTTTCCAAGAAGGGCGAGATGCGGCATCTGTAGGACATGATGCCCGGACAGCAGACGAGAAACAGGAAGAGGGCTAGATTTTTACTCCAGCCCAACTGCCCTGTGGATGGTGAGAGGTCAGTTTCCAGGAAGCAGGTCAAGAAGCAGGTAACATGGAAGATCACGTGGCAGACAAGGTGAAATAGAGAATGGGCATTTGAGGAATTTCGAGAGAGTATGTGGAGATATTCAGAGGACATATTTAGCCTCAGAGAGGTCATATAATCTTCAAAATAGAGTTTTCCTGAAATAATGGCTATTCCCCTACTCAGAAACACTTGCGGGCTTCTGACTGTTCTCAGGATAAAGCCCCAGACCCTTCAGGAACTCCAATAGGTGAGGCATGCTCTGTCTCCTCACCTGGCCTCTTTCCACCGTCCTTTCGACCATTCATATCCAGGTCATAAACCGTTCTACTTAAAAATGGGAATCCTGTGCTTCTCTCCATCCAAGACTTTTCTCATGTTACTCCCACCTCCTTCTCTAAAGAGGATTTCCATTTAGATTTTGCTTAAATGGTATATTTTCAAAGAAAGCAATCAACCTTTGAACTTCCTGATTAGGTGAGCGCTCCCTGTTAAATGTTCTCTTAACACCTTATAGTAGTTTTAACTGGGTAATTCCTACTTTGCATTTTCCTGCCATTTTTGTGTTTCCACTTAGTAACTATGAGGGCATATGTATGTATATATGGCTGAAAGTATCAGTAAAGGTGAGAAAATAACATATTATCTTTACTACAAATGAGTGAATAAATGATTTAGTATTTTAAGTGCAGGTTGGCTTATATTACTTGTGATTTTATTTTGTTTTCTAACCATTTTAGGGGCATGAAATGAACAGGAAGTTGATTCTGATAAAAACTAAACTTATAGAGCTTGAAGTTAAACCATTTTATTACCTCACAAGCTAGTTTCCTTGGTAACTACATATCTCTGACTTTCAGATGGACCTCTACTTGAATTTTCTCCAAGATGTTAGGCTGTATTCCTCATCAGGATAGGTGTTCATTACAATCACAGCGTGTTTGGAACTGAGTAGGGAGGACAGTAGTGTTTTTTCCGGGATAACAGCTGTGAAGATGAACAGATGCAGTTGATTAGCTGTGCGTTGTTGCTGATTCTAAGTAATTGTTATGAGTATTGAAATGTGGCTGAAATGATACGCTTGGCAATATCAATTTCTGTAGCATCTTATTCCTATTCATCACATTTGTAATTCTTGTGTTTATCTAGTTCATGGGAATTTTCCTTTTATGACTATTTAGATTTCATTAGTCATCTCTTCTGTTAAGATACCAAGCCATGGGTATGTTTGTTAGTAAATGATCATGAAGGAGAAATATGAAAGGAAATAGGCCTCTCAAAGTGAAGAGTCGAAGAGGTTCAATGCATTCTTTGTATATGGAGTCTGGTGTTGAAATGATACAGAGTTGTAGAATAAACATGCTCAACTAATGAGTACTCCATCCTCCTCACGCACTGGGATTGGGGTTAATTAAATTTGTTGGACCCTGTTGCAAACGAGAGCAAGGACTATGTGTAGCCAGAGGGCTTGGATTGTTATATTTGTTAAACTTGTTGTTTCTTAAGTTTGTTTGTCTGTTAAATTTGTTTGGATGTTAAACTGTTAAAATTTTTTAATTATTAAATTTGTTAAATTTCTTGTGGTCTCTATTGAAAACACTGACAGCCCAATGTGCTCGTTCTTGTCCCATCAAAACAATGCATCCTGAGCTGTGTGACTAGGTATCAACAAGGTTGTCTTTGTAGGAAAAGGGTATTATAACGTTAACCTCAATCTAGGGGATAATGACAGTCTACTGCTTTTGGAATATACTGATGTGGAATATGGATGTATCTGATGTTAGGAATTCACTTTCAGACCCAGTGCAAAACTCAAGAGAAGAGGCTATGGGAATATATACACTTGACTCTATTTAGCTCCTCAGCAGCCCCTCCTCCTTCTTTTTTTTTTTTTCCTTTATAATCTACTAAATATACTAAATAAATCTAAATATACTAAGTATACTTAATAGTATATCAAATTTCTTTATAAATCTACTAAATCTAAATATAAGGGTACATATATCTTTATAATCTACTAAATATATTATATATATAAAATCTACTAAATCTACTAAATATAATCTACTAAATATGCAGATGTCTTAGGTCAGAGTAAAGGTAAAATGAAGAGACTTAATGAACTTTGGGTTTTAGAAATTGACAATTACTAAACTGAGTGAATTTAGCACAGTTAACAAATAAATATTTGGTCAATAGGTTCATAACTGCATTTCCCTCTTTGTGTGTTTGTGTGTGTGTGTGTGTGTCCCCCAGTCTTTTGCTTGCTCTGAGGTGGATTTTCTGTTGCTGTTTCATAAAATTAAAATATATATATATATATATGGCATTCAAGATTCATGAGAATTATCAATATTATCAATTATCAAGCTTAATCGAAATATCAGTGGTAATTATCTCCATATGAAGATTATTGTAGCATTGTTTAAAAGTTGTAGGAGAGAATAAAATTAATTTATGCTCTTTGTGTATGTAATGGGTGAAATATTTTGGAAATATACAGAATTGATCAAAGAGCAAATTCATTTTTTGTTAGAAAATAAGTCAACCTGGTCGATTAAAATGAGAATGAGTTAGCTGCAAAGCCCACAAAAACCAACCTGAACCCTAAGTTTGAGAAGCTTCTTCTGTTTTATTTTACTCTGGGATAATTACATTATGCCACATCATCCTTATGGCACTGAAATAATATTTGCTGTTTAAAAGCTTTCAATATGATTCAGTGTCAAAAAATTCAGAATCTTGGTCTGTGGTACCACAGACATTTTTATAGAAATGTTAGTGTATGTGACTAGAGTACACATAGAGTATATATATGTTTTTACCAAATTTTCCTACTGCCTTATGTACCAGTGATTTAGAACAACACAGAAAAATCTGATGAGGATGGAATTTATGTTGGAGAAAGGACTCTTTCAGAGAATGAGCCAATAAGACTAAAAGAAAAAAAAAAAAAGGAAATGCACATTTTAGTGGCAGCAAATTCAGATTCTACCACAGTGATCTGAATAATTTCCAAAAATTGTAAGACCAACATTGAGTATCTGCAAATAATCTCAAAGAAGGTCCACATAAATGATAGTTAATGAGACTCTGTCATCAAATAGTTGTTCTCATTATGTTCAGTTTCAACAGAATGTTATCATTGCAATATCTATTATAAAATATTCATGCATATAATAAATTATAATTGTGAACCATTTTGAAAAGTGTTAATTTATAAAAATACCAGTTGAGGATTCAAGAAGTCATATTTTTTGCTTGGCTTTGTTTACTTATAACTATCTAGGCAAAGAAATTTTAGGTCTCATCAAAATCGGACAATCAAGCTGTGCCCAAACCCTGGAAATAGCATAGATGTATGGACAAGGTGAGTCAGTCCATGTTTGCGCTGCCACACAAACCTGACTTTCAGCAGCAAATATCTCTCTTACCCACAATTCTGAAATTTAAAAAGAAGACAATGGAGGTTGGGGGGGCCCCCTGGGTGGCTCTGTTGGTTAAGCGTCTGCCTTCGGCTCAGGTCATGATCCCATGATCGAGCCCCGCATCAGGCTCCCTGCTCAATGGGGAGTCTGCTTCTCCCTCTCCCGGTCCCCCTGCTTGTGTTCCTGCTCTCTCTCTCTCTCTCAAACAAAAAAATAAATAGAATCTTTAAAAAAAAATTTTAAAAAGAAGACAGTATGGGGGTGCATGTCTGGCTTAGTTGGTAGAGCATGCAACTCTTAATCTCTGAGTCATGAGTTCAAGCCCCACATTGGGCATGGAGCCTAGATAACTTAAAAAAAAAAAAAAAAAGGAGACTGTGTGAAGGTTTGTAAATAGCTTATTTGGTAGATAAACCTCATTTAATGTGAAACAAAGCTATCTAGAAGATTTATCTTACTTAACATGAAGATTCATGCATCATCTCTCCGCAGAAATACTGATGTCTGATTAGAGCCTCCTTCCACCAATCCCCACAAGAAATGTTTATTATGTTTCTAATAGTTGAAACATTATGATTTTCTAAATACACCTGCTCCCAAATGTTTTATAAAGTATTGAAGGCATATATTTCTGCTCCTTTAATGACTGTTCAGGCATATACATACAAGATCTCCCTCAGATCCTAAATTGCCTCTGTGGCCCCCATGAGAGCTATATATTCTATCTGTGTAACTGTGTTGGGGAAGAGAGGACACATGCAAGATTCGTGGCTATCCTGGTGAGGACTGACCTTGTGTCCTGTGCTTAGTGAGATAGAAAGGAAGGAACACAGAGCAGACACATAAACGCGGGTGATGCTCCAGCTCTTAGCCATTCACCACCTGTGGCCTGTAGTCATTTTAGTTTTATTCATGTTCAAGACTTGGTTTATAAAATGTACTTAATATTTACCTTATGAATTTAAATAATAGAGACAGTATATGTGTGCGAAGGCATTGAGAGACAGTAAATACAAATGGCACATATCAAATGATAGGTTTTTTTAATCTTAATTATTTAGTGAAAAGAAAACAATTCTATTAATACAAAATTAAAAATGTGTTTTCTGCTAAACACTAGTGAATAGGTCACACAAAGTTTCCTGGACCCAGTAATTGATAAGAGAAAGTCTTAGAAATGTAAGTGATCACTCCAAATGTACCCAATAGTTTTAAAAGTTTTAAATCTTTCTCTTCTCAGCTGCATAATAATAGGTAATTAGTCCTCAAAACTCTGGAATTGGATATCAGTTTCACATGGAAGGAACAATTGAATGTATACACATAAGGCAAGATTAGAAACAATTTTCTAGGGGCGCCTGGGTGGCTCAGTCGGTTAAGCGGCTGCTTTTGGCTCAGGTCATGATCCCGGGGTCCTGGGATTAGCCCCACATGGGGCTCCCTGCTGAGCAGGGGGCCTGTTTTTCCCTCTACTCCCCTCTTGGGCTCTGTCTCTCTAATAAATAAATAAAATCTTTAAAAAAATGAAACAAACAACTTTCTATCTAAAACATGAACACTATGATCCATAAAGAAATGTTAAAGCCATAATTCTCTCTTCATTTTGAGTAAATTAAAATCACACTTGTGCAGTAATACAATAAATGATGACCAAAAACACTTTCGTATACGTTTCTAAAATATGTTTTTCAACTTGACACCAGTAAATAATAACCCTGTAAAAATCTGACTATCCTCAATTCAGTAACTTCATATACACTTTGAAAATTAATGTATTCCTCTATCATATAAATAGGAAACTGTCTACTGGAAATAAGCACAACATATCAGACAGTATTAGTATGAAATTATTATAATTATTTTTTATATAAATCGAACTCTAAATCTTTGGACTCTCTTCTTTTCCCCTCAAAGATTTCTTTATAATGTCTTTTTAACAAGTGCATTTAGTTATTGAAACTGAAATGAGGAAAAAAGTGATTATGGAAAGTGAAATTGTTTAAGTTTCAAATGTACAAAAGATAATTCGTAGTTTAGCATAATTCCATGACATAAGTACTATGCTTGGTGATTCTAAAGTCAGTAAGGGATTAAATTCTTTCCATAATGGATTCACTTGAAGAAAAATAAAGCCTCCAGAAGTTAGTCTTAATGTCCTTTCATTCGGGGTAGTACTATGACCAATGAAATTATTCTATCAGCAAGAAAAGGACTCGTTCCAATAGTAGTAAATATTGCCAGCAGAGCAGAGGCCTTAATGAAGGTCAAGGTTAATTGTTCAGCAGTGATGACCATTGTGGAGAGCACCATTGCAGTCCCTACTGTAACTCTAGAGGAAAAAGTGGTCATCTCATTCAAACTGAAAAGCTACATCTATAAATTATTTCATGTTAAGACAGCAAAATATTTATAAGTATCTACTGATTTAGATATATTCATTAGCTTTCTACGCATTATTACCTAATTCAGACGCATACTGTTCAGGTATATGCTGATGTAGGAAAGATGTTATTAGGGTTCAAAGACGACAGTCAAGAAAGAATTCTTGAGAGGTCTTTGGTGAAAAAGGTGGTTTTGTTAAAGCCGGGGGACAGGACCCGTGGGCAGAAAGAGCCTCACGCGGGTCATGAGAAGTGGCGCATTGTATACTTTCAAGTTGGGAGGGGGTTAGGGATAGCGGGAGTCTCTAAGGAATTTTGGAAGCGAGGTTTCCAGGACCTCGAGGGGGCGCTAGCTATTGTTGGGAAAATGTCATTTATTACCGTCTAATAAAATCTTAGTCCTGAGACCCTTCAGATGTAGATCCGTGGGCCAGATGCTTGGGGGATGATTACCAACATGTACCTTGGGGGGGTTTAGAGATAAAGGAAGTTTCCAAAGGAATTTTTATATGTTAAAATAGACTTACAAGATCCTGGGGGGGGGGGGGGGGGGGGTTGCTGGTCAGGCTAGGATTGCCTTTTGCCCTTAGCAAAGTATTAACATTGAAGGAGTTGAGTTCCTAGAGAGTGTCACTCTGCCTGTTTCAAAGACCTGTCAATGGGCTGCAGGCCATAAGGAAATTTAATAATTTTTCTTCTGCCTTTGTTTCCCACATCACATACTATATGATATGCTGGTCAATTGTTTAGAGTTTCTGAACAAGTTTTTTTTTTTTCTTCAAAATAACTTCTCACTGGGTAACTCAGTGTTTCCAAAAGATATTTCATTTACAAGGAAGGACACTGTGGGATGATATGCCCTTGAATAAACTGCATCTTCTCTCTGTACCTGTAGGATGGGCCGGCGCCCACACAGGTAACTGCACCAGGAGAATCCACTGGTGATACGGAAGGGCCAGAGGTCACACCCAGATTCGCTTTGCTTCCATCTGCGATCAGTTTTACAACCTGTGTTTGACTCTTCTATAGCATCGAGGAGACTGAACTCCAGAACAGAATTTCCATAATCCACAGTTAATGCCTTCACAAAAATTCATATTTTAAATTTGAAAATTGATGATTACGTTTCATGGTTAAAATGTAATGCAATTTGGATACACAAAGATTGGGTTTTAGTTATGAATTTATGAAAAAAGTGAAATTATATCTAGAACATACTCAATTTCAAAAATGTTTAGCAACTAAACATATGTGGTACTTTATCCATATGAATTATTATATTTAGATTTTCTTTTGTAGAGTCAGACCAGTTATCCTTGGCATGTACCGAAAGGAGAGGAGAAACATCTCAGTGTGGCTGAGGCTTCTATGAAGAACCCAAGATACAAAAGTCTCGGGGATATTCAGTGTTTTATGGATTGGGGAGGTGGCTCCAGGATCTGAATTCCTTGAATAATCGTTACTATTATTGTGGTGTTATTATTATTATTATTATTATTACTGTTTTCATTATGCAGTATTTACATCTTATGAAGACTGGGAAATCTTTGTACTTCCATCACCTCATTTATTAACATTAACATTTGCCTTATTTATTTTTTAAAAAATAAAAATATCACAATTACAGAGAACTGTGTGTACCATTCCTTCCCTGCAGAGAAAAATAGTATTCTTTTTTTTTTTCAGATTTTATTTATTTATTTGAGAGAGACAGAGGGAGAGAACATGAGAGGAGAAAGGGAGAAGCAGACTCTCCGCTGAGCAGGGAGCCCAATGTGGGGTTCAATTCCAGGACCCCAAGAGCATGACCTGAGCCGAAGGCAGACACAACTGACTGAGCCACCCAGGTGCCCTGAGAAAAATAGTATTCTTGATTTATATATCCTCACAACATTACTCCATGGGTCTATGTACTATTCTTTTGTCTTTCTATAAAGATGGTACTATGCAGTTCACATTAACTGATCTTTACATTTTTGAGATTGACACATGTTGGTACAGGTAGTTTGGTTTATTTTAACTGGTACATGAAATTCCACTTGAGGAATATGGCTCAAATTCTCTACCCTTTCCCTTATGAATGGATGATAATTTTTTCTCATTTTTCTGTTTCACAAATAATGTTGGCATGAATAGAATTCTACTTGCCCCTTTATGCTCATGGCCATGGTTTCTTAAGGTCCATGTTACTAGAAGTGGAAGCGTTGGTTATGCATAATGGAAATGCTATCCATACTATATTTTCTTCTCTTCTCCCTATTTTAGTATTAGGCCAACTTCTAAAATATTGCCAATTATATTCCATTTTCTTTTCACGCTTGCCATTAAGATTGACGAACGTTTAAGCTATTCAGTAGCCCTATGCGGTTCCACTTCCTTCATTAGACTATTGATGATCTATGTCCACTTTCTCTCTAGTTGACTCTATTTTTAAGGATTCATATTTATTACAGTTTTCTGAATACAAGTCCATTGTCTATTTATTTTTTATGCACATATTCTGCCTGTCTGTGTCATACTTAACTTCTATCTGTTTGTGGCCTCTTTACGCAGCATGGGCATTAATTATTAATGTAGTCAAGCCTATCAAATTTTCATTTTATTTTATTTACTTTTTGCATCATGTTTAAGAAGTTATTCCCTAACCTGCACTCATGAAATGTTCTCTTATCTTTTCTTCCAAAAATTTGAAGTGATGTTCTGTTTTCACTTTGTATATATCACTTTAAAGTCTGTCGCCATCTAGCATAGCCTTTTGGATCTACATTAGATCAGGTGAATGTCTGAAAGTAGGACACAAAATTGAGGCAAAGCCCCCCCCACCCCCTCACTGCTGATGACAAAGATTGAAGAAGCATGAATATCTGTGGCTCCGTGGCTGTCCTCAAGAGTTCAGGGCCCAACCTAATCAAGATTTTAGCTGAGAAATCACATGGCAAAGAGAGGAAGCAGCATCAGAAGCTTCCAACCTGTGGTTTGAGTGAGAGCCATGGGGCTCAGCCGACTTTCCTCTAAGGGTCCCCGTTATCGAACTCCCTCCAGAGCCCACCGTCTGCGGAGCACATTTCGGGAGATGCCCTCCTTTTGCTCATCCAGTTTGGGAGCCTGTGGGTTTCTTATTTAGGCCAAGCTTTCTTTTCATATGCCATACAATTCTTTAAAAATATTACTGAGAATCTATTTTTGAGTAATGCGATGATAACCAAAATAACAACACTCAACTTTCACTCCCTATTTTGACTCTGAACTTACCAACCTTCTTTTTTACTAATTGGTCTCTGTGCATGGCCCACCTTTCCTTCCCTTGATTTGTTAATGGCTAAGCTTGGGACCCTCTGAAAGGACAGGTGGGGAGGTAAGGGCTCATCCTTGAGTTTGGACTGGTTCTCCTTGTCTTAAAGGTAGGGACAGCTTCGGGGAAGCCTCCAAGTAGGTCCTATTTTCTGTTGTCTGGGGTCCTGACTCTTCTAACTGTGTGAGACCTCCTCTGAGGGGACGGTCAGATGATTTAGATTTGGGGCCACCAGAGGTGAGCCGCCCTGCTCAGTAGAGGTCCCTTCAATCACCAGTTTGCAAACTGGCCACTCCCTGCCTGGGTAGATTTCACTTGTAATATGTTGCTCAAGCAGCAGAGGAGCACCCAACATCCACAGGCCTTCTGCTTTTCTATATCTCTACAGCTTGAGGCTCTTGGTAGCGCGATCTGTCTTCCAAATTGTTAAAGTGACTGTTTTAGTAAACATTTGCTACAGTATAACAAAGGACAACACTTTCTCAGGCAGAGGTATCTGTTTTCTTGCCACCCACGCCCTGATCCCTAAGAAAGTGGATTATGGTTCTATCCGCCCCCTTTTCTCTACACCATGAAAGTCCAGGTCGTTGGTAGGGGTGAATGTGTGAGGGAATGAAACTTTAGATGGCTGGAATAACAGATTGTGGTGGAAAGAGCTAGCTGTCTCCCATTGCCCATGCTCTCACTGTTCCTCTTAGAAATAGAACACTCCCCACATATTCACCCTACCCACTCTCAGCTGAATCCGTGGCAGCCCAGCCGGGTACTGAATTTTAGGACATTCTTGTTAGCCATTGGTGACCATGTGAATAAGTTAGGGAAAATGGAATGTGAATTGAAACGTTCTGGCCCCTTTCTTTGAAGTGGATCATGTATGCTGCACCAAAATACGCTAAATATTATTTTGAGCTTAAAGCAGTTAAGAATCAAAAGATACAGGAGGACTTCTCTTCCCTCCCCTTATCTGCCTAGTAGGGCATAAATTTCCCTTTGTGAAGGTAGCACGCATTTCCCTAATCTCCTGTGCCAGGGTGAGAAAAACATTCCTTACCAGTGAAGATGATGAGTCTGTGTAAACAAACTTTAGGAGAACAACTCAAATCTTCTATTAGTTACCCTATATACTTCCTAAGCACTTCCTCACACTTCATTGTTCTTTGAAGCCCAAACCCTCTTTCCTTTGTTAAAAGAGTGTAGATGCTCTCACATCTAAAACCTTTGAATTTTACTTCTTTACTCTGAACTCCTGTACATATAAAAATATAAATAAATCTGTATCGCTTTCCTCCATATTTCTGTTTTTTGGTTTTGCTTTTGGTTTTTGTTTTTTGGGTGGTTTTTCTGTTTTGTGTTGTTTTGTTTTGTTTGTTTTTGGGGGGAGTTTTTTTGGTAAACTTAATTCACCCACCTAACTTATAAAACATAAGACGGTAGAGGGAAAGTTTTTCTCCCCTGACGTCTTAAATAACATTTTTCTCTGAAATTTTGTTTTGTTTTGCTTTGCTTTCACATTTCTCCCACTAGCTGGGAGATGAATACAACTGTTATTACCACCCTGGACCCAGAGCGAGAAGCCACAGAGTAGGGACGGCCAAACACACCTGCCATTTTGGACCCTGACTGAGTCAGGCAGTAAAGTTTCTTACTCAATGCAGACAAATCAGAAACAAATTTCTGACTTATATAGGTCACTCTACTTAGTGGTCTCTCTTATACCCACTTGACATCTACTCTGATAGCACAGTGGTTTATCAGGCAGGTGCATTTCGGCTTGCCCTTCCCCCGGCTCGTGCTCTCTCTTTCTCAAATAAATAAATAAAATCTTAAAAAAATAAAAAATAGTAAGTCTTAATCCCGCTTCCCTAAACCCAAACTTTCTCCCGAAGAAATAACCCCAAGTTAGGAATAAGCAGTAGTTCTCCCCAGCCTCCGCCTCCTTTTGCCTCTTTCATGAGGGATCTCTAACCCAGGAGACCTGCCCAGGTTTCCCGGGGTGTGTGAGCCACTGCTAGTCCCCCGCTACAGATCTGAACTCTCACGTCCCCTGCTGATTCCGGTCCCAGACTCCCACAAGTTGTCCCTTTTGCTCTCTTTACCATTTGCATTTCCCCTCTGTCTAGGGTACATTAGAGCATTTTCTTACATATGAACCCCACTATGAATTTTTGTTTTCTTCTTATGTTTAATCTATCAGTGTTATGTGTTTGGAGAAGATGGGACATATCCAAGTATAAACCGATTGCTTTATTTTACATTAAAATTCTTTAGATGTCAGCCTTGAAGTAATTTGAAAAGGTGTGATGGTAACAGGGTTTTAAATATCCTTACTTCCTTCATTTTTCTGGTGGATAAATGGTTGAAACATCTTTATTTTAGATATCTTCAAAAAAAGGTGCCTTAATTAAGCTTTATTTATTATTATTATTTTTGTAAATTCTAGTTAGTTAACAGACAGTGTTATGTTACTTTCAGGTGTACAGTCTGGTGAGTCAACATTTCCATATATCACCAGGTGTTCATCACAACAGGTGCCCTCCTTCATCCCATCACCTACTTCACCACTCTCCCCCCCCCCCCCCCCCCACCCCCCCCTTTTTTTTTTTAAACCAGTAAATAAATGATTAAGGCACTAGGGGAAGAGACTAGTGTTCTCTATATGGGGTAGCTCTGGTGATCTTTGGAAGATTGGAATGCTGAAGCTATATTTATAGGTATCATCTCCAGCTAATGGGATTGTATTTTCTCTTGCATTATTCCTACTTCTCTTTTCCTATACTGAATGTGCATTACTTTCCTAAGAAAACTGTTTTAAAATTTTTTTTTGATATAGAAGATATCTCTAGAAAGCTACTTTGTAAGTATTTTAAAATTTTTCTCTATGATGATCAGAAAAAAAAAATCAGGCTGAGGATGATAAAGATAAAATAGTTGTCAGCTGAAGTGTCACAATTTCCCTGCATAATATTGTTATGATTTTCTCCCTCTTGGAAGAAGAAATACAAATGTCGTAACAAGTTTAGATTAGATATTGATTATTTTTGAATCACCAGACCAAGCCAGGGGAAAAGCTTGATTTTTCCATATTAGCATAAACAATCTATCTTCCCAAGTCAGATGATCTGGGGATGCAATAATGAGTGTCTGTCCTTTCTCCATTGCTTCTGACCAGATCTTAGGAGAAAGGAAACCAGTGAGAGATGACTTACTGCTTTGGAGGCAATGTTTCAAGCAGGCAGCAAAACTGGCTTCCGTTGAGACAAGCATAGAGGATAGACACCAGGCCATAATTGCTGGTTGTCACCAATCACTCATGGCGTTGTATTTGCCTGTTTTTACAGTGTCATGAGACGCAATCTGATTTGTCTGTTTTGTTGTTGTTGTTGTTGTTGTTGTTGTTTTCCTGAGAGAAGGAAGAAGAAGGCCTTCATATTGACCCAAATCCCATAAGGAATCATCACGTCCAGTCATACTCATGACAAGGAGAACTGTCCAGGTAAAATGAGAATAAGTGACAGGTGGTTGGATCAAATAATCCTGGTTTAAAGTAGTCAATGAAATTACTGTGCATTTTTCTTATAGATTGCAGTATAAAAAGTATTCAATTTGGTCCAAAAGTTTGTTGGTGGGAAGAATTAAAAATCTGCTGGAAATTATTCAAGCTAGTACAGATGCTATTCTGCACACACACTTTATATGACATATTTACACAGTTTCAATTTATCAGGTGGATAGTGAGGAGGCCTCTTCCCTGGGTCTGAATGACAGAGGCCTTTGGGCATAGTTCCTGCCAGGCCTGGGGACGTTTTAGCGCTATTAACTGGGATATGTGGCTTTTGAAGGTCCAGCCCCTTTGAGCCTGGGGCTACTTTTTTTTTTTTTTTTTGGTTTACTTTTCCTTTCATTTCCAACCAGCCTGCTTTGAAGAAGACAATTTACTCTACCATTACAGTCTCCAAAGTTGCCTAATATGGTTGAAATTATGGTAGTAATTTCTGTTCAACATTCACCTTTGTGTAATTTGCTGCTATAATCCAAAATACATTTTCATAACATGTTTTGGGAAAACATTTCTGAACAGACAAGTAAATTGTTACTTTATACACTGCGGAGGATTCCATCCAGATTTATAGAAAGAGAGTCAAGCAATATGTAAAAATCCTGTTTTCTAATTTTTTGTGGTAAATAGAATCTGCGCCAACAAATAACTTAGAGGTAGAAAATGCCTCTTTATTTCCAAGATAAGCTATTGATATTATTTTCTCCAACATTCTTTGGGTGAACTTTAAAATGTTTAAGACATATAAAGCTTTTTTGAATGTGAGAAACAATGATCACAGAGACTTGATTTTGTATTAAATGCAGTGACATTATTATGCCTGAGGCTTTTTATTTTAAGCTTTTATTTATTTGACAGAGAGAGAGAAAGAGCACAAGCAGGGGGGAGCAGGAGAGGGAGAAGCAGGCTTCCCACCGAGCAGGAAGCCCGAATTGGGGTTCGATCCCAGGACCCCGGGATCATGACCTGAGCCAAAGGCAGACACCTAACTGACTGAGCCACCCAGGTGCCCCTATTGTGTCTGAGCCTTAGTGCACCTCCATAATTGCTTAAATTAAACTTAGGGCATAATTAAGTACTGGAAGTTCTCTATTTCTTATCCTAAAAGTTAGTTTTGAGGTTAGTTTTCAGGTAAAAGATATTCAATATTAAGCATGCAACTTAGACATTTCTCTGTTTTCTCGTCTTTTATCTTCAGGGATTTTATTTTATGACTTTCATTCACTTCTGGGAGCTGACGCTCTGACATATTACCCAGGCCCCTGCTCTGGTGTAGATGTTGTACACCTGCAGCTACTGGACACTACAACAGTGTGATTTTCAACTTCACAGTGATGAGGGAGCAGAAGACCAGCTGAGACACACTGCAACCTCCCCTCCTGCCCACTCCTGGGTGGGATACCTGTGACATTCCTCCAGGAAATTTATCTTCATGTTACTACTTGGCTAGAGGGAAAAACAACCTTAGCTTGATAATAGCAAGTCCTCCAGTATCTTGAGGGTCTTCTTTAGCCTATGGAAGTCCTTTAGGACACCTCCCTTTGTCCTTACCTCCCCCAAGTCCCGAGTATATAATCAACCATTCCTCACAACCCTGGGGCAGCTTCTCTTTCTATCCACGTGCCCTGTCCCTGCTCTTTAATAAAAATCGCTTTTTTTGTACCAAAGATGTCTCAAGAATTGTCTCTTGGGTCGCTGACTCCTGACCTCACCAATATTCCAAAACTATATCAACTGGGTAGTTTGTGGAAGGGAATTACTTTCTGACTTTTAAGTAGTTTTTCAGTAATTACGTAATTTTTCAGTAATTACGACTTCTACTGTTTGACCTTGTGTAACTTGTTCGCTTCTATGACACCTGTTATTAGAAGACAAATCTCTGTTTTTTTTCCAAATATATTGTGGTTGTTTTAAAGACACTAAAAAGGGGCGCCTGGCTGGCTCCGCTGTTAAGCGTCTGCCTTCGGCTCGGGTCATGGTCCCAGGGTCCTGGGATCGAGCCCCGCGTCGGGCTCCCCGCTCAGCGGGGAGCCTGCCTCTCCCTCTCCCACCCCCCCTGCCTGTGTTCCCTCCCTCGCTGTCTTCCTCTCTGTGTCAAATAAATAAAATCTTTAATAATAAATAAAAATAAAGACACTAAAAAGTTTGATGGACTACATTTAGAAAAAAGAATCCGATTTGCTTATTCTTTGCTCTTTTGTTTGTGGTGTTTACCTTATTACTTTTGTATACATAATTGCAAATCTTCTCTTAAAAAACTCAATAATAATTAAAATTATGAAAAATGAGAGCATTCCACTTATTTATGTTGCCTTCAGTTTTACCAATAACTATTAAAAAATACAAAATCCCTGCATGACACATTAGAAATGTAAAAACTGAAAAGTTATTATATATGGAATGTATGGTGTGTTGACACTCTCGGTTGAGGAGCTTAAGGCAAGAATAAAGCAGGTGGGTGTGAGCGGCAGAAGAAATCCTGTCTTCAGGGAGAGCTTAGGGGTGATGGATGGGTCAATGCAGATCTTGGTAAGGGCTCTGGCTGTTATTTACTGAGTGAACGGGACCGTTGGAGAGTCTTGAGGAAAGGAGTGATATGATCGGATATGCAATTTCGACAAACATTCTGTCAGCTATCTAGAGAAAAGAAAGGAATAGGGCAAAGAAGCAGGGAGACCAGAAAGGGTACCACCAAGGCAAGAGAACTAGTCTGACCTGAGATATGCTTTACACACGGAGTGGCAGAATTCACTCATGAACTGAGTTACTAAATAAAAGTAACAATCACTCCTGGAATTTTGGGCCCAAACAATTAAGAACATTAATGAGCCCACAGTTTCTAGCTGGAGGCCCGGCTGCTGAACTGGTTTGGGAAAGAGCTGCAAAAGTGAGCAGTTCTGCTCTGGACTTGGGAAATCGGAGTTTCTTTGTAGTTAATACGTGGAGAAAGCAAGCAAGGAGCTAGCTCTGTGAGTCTGTAGTGCTGGGAAGTAACTGGGGCTAGAAAACACATTTGTGAGCAATCCATGCCTGCACTGTATTTAAAGCTACTAGACTGTGTGACATGCCCAGAGAGCATGTGTGCTAGGGGAGAGAACATACATAAACCGTGAATCCTCTCTGTGAGTTGTTCATTTATTTTTTCTTCCAGTGATTTTATGATTTTTTTTTTTTAACTTCATTTCCCCCACTAGTAATATGTTTTTGTTGTACGGAGTTCTTGTTTAGCTCAAAAAAGTGTTTTGTTTTGCTTTTATATCACATCTGTTCTGATTTAACACTCCTCTTAGCAGTACCTAAAATTTTTAGGCTGAATTTTTCTTTATTTCCCTTAATTCTGTCAAAAAAAAAAGTGCAAATCTGGATTTAGGTAAGGAGAGACTTTATTCAAAAGGACTGTTGCAATAGGAGGAGGGATATTACTTGAGGGAGAACCCTCCAACCGTAAGACTAGAAGTGTCCTAAAGGTCAAGCAGAAAGGATTTTCTATCATTTGATAGAGTAAACAAGGTTGAAAGGAACTGGGTGTGGGGTGTGGCTTGAGCAGGTGCTGTGATAGGTAAGTGGATCAGGGTATCCTTCCCCAGAGGTTGGTTGATTTTGGGGAGGGGTGCTTACGGAGAGGTTTTTACTTTTTGTTGTCGCTTAAGCTGTTGAAGGAAGAGATGTCAAAGTCCAGGGACCTGGGTGAGGGGTGAAATTGATGCGGGCGCAACAATTTCTTGACTAAAGCATGGTCAGGTGAAATTGATGAGGGCGCAGAAGGCAAGCTGAGGACAAAGCACAAGCTGACACCCCGCCACCCCCCAACCCCAGCCCCACTCCCAGGCGACATCTTGTGTGACCTTCCTCGGGCTCTCCTGGCTGCCCTAAAGCTAAGGGAAGGAAAAATGATTAACTAATAAAGATCACAGTCCTGCAAGACAGGAGTCTCCCTCCGTTTACAAATGTTTTAGTCATTTACAAGAAAAAAGCATTATTATTAATAACCTAACTTCCAGAAGGAAATGTAGATCAAATTAAACGATTTTGCACCAAAGATGTCTCCAGAATTCCTTCTTGGCCGTCGGCTCTGGACCCCACCAAACCTACCAACATTGCCAAAAAATGACATCAAAATTGCAGGCCTTTTGGCCAAATTGGTGGAGACAAACCATTCAGCTCATCATTTGTGATCTAAAGAAACGGGATTTGGAGGATCTGTGTCTGACCTCATGCTAGATAAGGGGGTTTAGGGTAAGGGTTTTAGGTAAGTCCTAAGAGGAAGGGTGGTTCTTTGCAGTGAGCCATTCCCTAGAATACAAAAGCTTAGGGGATGTCTTTAACTAGGCTCGGGTGAAATTCAACATTGTCAACTTCAGTATTTTTTTTTTTTTCCATTCTCATTCTGGTAAAAACTTTCTGTGTTGATTGTTTTCCACTGTTTTCCATCCTGTCCTCACTGAATTTTTATTTTGTTTTGAATAAGAATCTTAGGCTTATTTCTGTATTTTCTCTTTCCTCATAGTTTTTGTAGTATGTAATACAGGGATACCTCAGTTATATTGAAGAGTTCTGGGGCTAGAAGTTTGGTTCCAGACCACTGCAACAACGCAAATATTGCAATAAAACGAGTCAAATTAACTTTCTAGTTTCCAAGCACATACAAAAGTTATGTTTACACTATACTACAGTCCATTAAGTATGCAATAGTATTACGTCTAAAAAAAGTACATACCTTAATTAAAAACATCACTAAAAAATGGTAACCACCATCTAGGCTTTCAGCGAGTTGTAATCCCTGATCACAGATCACCACAATAAATATTAATAGCAATGAAAAAGTTTGAAGTATTGTTGACACGATTTTTGAGTAGTGTTGGTGGGGCCCAGAGCTGATGGCCAAGAGAGAATTCTTAAGACATCTTTGGTGCAAAATGGTGGTTTTATTAAAGCACGGGGACCCATGGGCAGAAAGAGCTGCTGCCCTGGGGATGGGAGGAATGGCTGATTATATATGTGGGAGTTAGGGGAAGTAAGGAAAAAGGGAGGTTTCCAAAAGGACTTTCATATCCTAAAGAAGACTCTCAGGATACTGGAGGCCTTGCTATTGTCAAACTAAGTTTATTTTAACTTTAAGACAGTTGGGAGTTTCCTGGAGGAATGTTATGTGATGTGGGAAGCAAAGTCAGGAGAAAAATTATTAAATTTCCTTACTACCTATTGCCCCTTGACAAGTCCTTGAAACAGGCAGAGTGACATTCCTCTAGGAACTCGACTGCCTGATGTTAGTACTTTGCTAAAGGCAAAAAGCAATCCTAGCAGGAAATCCCCCTCCCCCCAGGATCCTGTAAATCTACTTGAACATAGAAAAATTCCTCTGGAAACTTCCTTTATCTTTAAACCCCCCAAGATATGTGTTGGCAATCATCCCCCGAGCATATGACCCACCGATCTACATCTGAAGGGTCTCATGACTAAGGTTTTATTAGACGGTAATAAATGACCTTTTCCCAACAATAGCTAAGTCCCCTTAAGGTCCTGGAAACCTTGTTTCCAAATTCCTTAGAGACTTAACCCATCCCTAACCCCCTCCCAACTCTGTAACAGGCCACTCCTCATGACCCCAGTGCAGCTCTGTCTGCCCACGGGTCCTGGCCCCGGGCTTTAATAAAACCACCTTTTTGCACCAAAGATGTCTCAAAAATTCTTTCTTGGCCGTCGGCCTCAACCCCTAAGAATGTCTTTCCTACATCATACTCTGCCTATCTCAAGTATTTGTCTATGGGCTGCAGATTATAAGGACATTTAATTTTGTCTACCTTTCTTTCTGCCTTTGTTTCCCGCATCATCATGAGAATTACCAAAATATGACATGCGGACACAAAGTGAGCAAATGCTATTGGAAAAATGGCACTGAAAAAGGAGTGAAGAAAGAAAAAATAAGCACTGAAAGACTTGCTCAACTCAGGGTTGCCACAAACCTTCAATTTGTAAAAATGCATTATCTGTGGAACGCAATAACGTGAAGCACAGTAAACGATGTGTCTGTGTAATCAGGGATTTGTCTCGTCCTCTTCTAGCTTCTTAGTTCTGCTTTCATAGAAGGCTTGCCTTGTTTCCTGTTGCATATACTAGGACACTTTGCAAATTTTATTCTCATTTTTCTAGGGAACATTCAGACCTATGCTTTTCCTCTGGCTCCTGGATGCAATTTGGATTTCTCCTGTGTTTTAGAAACCGTCTTGTTTATTTTTCAAATATTTATTATTTTATTTTTCCTTTATTCAACCTGTAACAAGTGTGCCTATATATTTGGTGTTCATCATCATCGACAATGATTGCTTTGTGCGGAGCCCTGCCCTTTGCTTGCTGGTTGTTGTTAGAAGCCTCTTCTTAATTCCAAAGCTAGGAAGTACTTGTGTTTAAACACACACATCAGTTTCACTTGTGACATACTCCCCCTACATGGTAAAGCTTAACTTATCCTTGCTTGTCTGACATGCTCAAACATTGACATAAGTAAGAAAAATGGAAATGCACTTTAGTTACGGACTTGCTTTCCCCTGTCTCCTTCATAGGCATTTGTCAAGATTCATTCTTCACTGATACGCAGCTGCCAACTTTCTGAGTTTTGGTTTCTGTGGGAGGCCATCCACTGGGTTCAAAATGCCACATTTATGCAGCACACAGATTACTGCTTTCAGTTTGGCTGGCAGAGACCATGAGCACCCGAATCCAAGGACGCTGTGAGAAACAAATGACTATCTTCTTTCAGGTGAGCAAGACTCAGGTGGTAACTACTTATATCATCCCTTCATTATAATTCTTACCTTTACTCTTATGGTCATGGTGTTAGTAGGTTAGATTCCTTTCAGATTCTTAGGGTAGGTTAGGTTATAGTTTTTAATTTCTAGTGTGATGTGGGTTTCTGTGGTTGTTCTCTCTCTCTCTCTCTTTTTTTAGGTTTATTTATTTTAGAGAGAGTGGGTAGGGGCAGAGGGAGAGAATCTTCAAGCCGACTCCCCTCTGAGCACAGAGTCCTACGTGGTGTTCGATCCCATGACCCATGAGATCATGGCCTAAGCCAAAACCAAGAGTCAGATGCTTAACCAACTGAGCCACCCAGGCACCCCATGTTGTTATACTCTTGAACGTTTTCAAGTTGCTTGCTTTTACTTTGTTGGTGAAGATAGGGGTTAGGTATAAGGGAGGGGAGGATGGGGATTGGTTGGGAATGGTAGCTTTATACCATTTCAGATCCAAAGCCAATATTACCCAATACGAGTAGAAAGAAATGTTGAAGCTGTGCTGCACAATAATTCAAACTCAGCTAAAAGTATAAATAAGTTTAACCATATCAGAATCATGGCAAATCGGGCCATACTTTTTATTACATTAAAATATTATTCCATAGCAAATTAAAACTTAAATAAAATACCTCTTAATGAATTGCAATAGCAGCATGCTTGGATGGTATCTTCTCACTCAAACTGAAATAAAAAATTAATGGAATTGGTAAAGCATTCCAACAAAGTAATAACCTCCCAGAAAAACTAGCATACATATGCTTTGTATCATCTGATACAGTTAGTGAAGAAGTAACTCAGTCTTTGTCATTCACTTGTATCTCTTTTAAGACTGTCTCTACAGACCTTCTTTTTCAAATATTACAGTCTAACATTCTATGCTGAAATCTAATTACCTGATAGAAATAAAATGCTTTCATGATGCATAACAGGTATTTCGTGGCTGAATTTTCTAAAAGCTTTCCTTGAGTTTTAATTTGTCTAAGTTAAGTGTAACACAAACTATTCTTATGCAAGTAAAACAAATGAATTAAAGTAATTTGGAATGAACTTAATGACTATATTTTAAACACTTGCTTTACAGTGTACTCTCTATATATACAGAATTTTATATATATATATATATATATATATATATATATATATATATATATACACGCACATAAAGATAACTCTTAGGTTGATAATCAAACCTTATTTTTTTTTTATTATAAAGTCATTAATGCTTAATGTAAATTATGACTGGTTAGACAATTACATAGAGGTGTGTATTTAAAGAAAATCAAGCTGCTGAATTTGGACCCTTATAGGATTTGTTGTAAACAACACCACTGTAAGACAGACTGAATTCTTATGGTGATTTTTAGCTAATGTCTTTGCCCAAAACTTAAGCAATAAGCATTTCCTGCTGGTTCTCCCCCACCCCAACCCTTAACACTCTGTTGCACTTTTGCTTTTATTTCCATAGTAACCAGCTAGCAGGGGAATGTTCCAACAGTTCTGCTGGCTTCAAATCTCTTGCCAAACTGTTCTGCTGCATAAGGTGCTAGTATTATCACATATTGTGATTCAGCTTTCTGTTGAGTTATATTTCTGATTGGTAGTAAATAGCCTCCATCATTTTTTTTAAAGATTTTATTTATTTATTTGACAGAGAGAGAGAGACAACGAGAGAGGGAACACAAGCAGGGGGAGTGGGAGAGGGAGAAGCAGGCTTCCCGCCGAGCAGGGAGCCCGATGCAGGAAGTGATCCCAGGACCCTGGGATCCTGAGCTGAGCTGAAGGCAGACTCTTATTAATGACTGAGCCACCCAGGCTCCCCTTTCTTTTCTTTTCTTTCTTTTTCTTTTTTAATTTCAAAGGATGCCATATTAAAAATTTAACAGTTAAACTCCTTTATTATTTCAGTTAATTATATTTTTTCAAATTTAACAATGCTTCTGTATATATTTAATGTGCATCTTTTCATCAAGATAGATAAAGTTCCATTTATCTTTGAGCACCTAATATATTTTAGAAATGATAGTTATGAGCACATTTAAGGTAGTATTCTTGCACTCTAGGAATCACATGTAGTAGAAAAGAAAGCCATGAAAATGATCATTTTATATAAAAATTTAAAATATAGGCTATACAAATTACTATTGATTTACACAAGAAAGGGTAGGTCATTCTGGATCCTGTGCATGAATCAGCATTTGCCAGAAAGAAAAGTTGGGGGGAGATACTTGAAGAAGACTAATAGAATCACAGAAAACAGAAAAATTGAAAAAGACCCTAGTGTTGAGGGAAAATAAATTGTATAATGTGCCTAAACCAGAGAATAATTGGAATGTTAAATTACGAAAAAATAATGTAACATATATAGTTAACTGGAAATAGTTTTGTGAAGACAATGTTACTCTATAGATAAGAGACCACATGACTTAGGCATTTCTATGCTTTTTTCCCTTCATTTTCAGAGTTTGGTACATGTCACACATTCAGTGAGTCTCATAGTGTCTGTATTCACTTCTCCAGTCTCCCTCCAAGGGAAGGGCAACTAAAAGATAACCCTTCTATTCTTAGAGCTATTGTTGTCCCATGTGTGTAATTTCCCTTGAGTTGCAAATGATTTTAATGTCCTCCCTTTCCTTCCCTGTAACTAAACAAATAGTTACTTAATACATTATAGTTTCAGTTACCAACTAAACTCTTAGCTTCCCTCAGACCAGCAAGCAGCTTCTACTGCTGGTCATTGGAAAATGCACGGGGCTACACTTTTTAATACCTGGGCAACTTAAGTTAACGTAGCTCCAAAGGGTGTTATTCCCCTGGTGTAAGCTGCTGCATTGGACAAATCACACTCATAGTGAATATAATCCGCAGAGGTTTTGCAGTTACTTTGGGGAAATTAAATTAAAAAGTAGGTTTCCTATTACATTTTGTGACATTCAAGCTTTAAAGATCTTATCAAGAATTAAATTAGGCTAACTTTCTCCATTTTTTTTTCCTTGGGGAACATCCAGTAAAGTAGTTTTTTCATTTAGTGGTTAAGATAAAAATGTCTTAATTCAGGTGTTTTAAAGGGTGATAAAACTGACCCTGCATGTTATAGACCAATCAACTTCATTAATGCTGCAGTTAAATCGCACATGAGAATTTTATTGCAGTAGTTGGAATTGATGAAAAAATTTAAAAGTACAGATGTAATATGTTAATAGTAGTTAGGTAATTTCCCAAAGATCCCAAGGCTAAACAATTTTTCCCACTGAAAATTGATCTTTCCTTCACTCATATTTCAGTATATTTATTCGAATTGAGACAATAGGAAAAACGTACTTTGTGTAAGGCTGCAGACAGGGCTCCATTTTGTAGGGGTCCCTCACTGAGCTACATTGCAGTGAATTCAGTGAGCTCTATAACCTTCACCTGGCTTCAGCGTGAGCTGTTAAGAATTTGGATTTAGTGATCACCACAATATTCCTTGAGAGAGATCCAGGAAGTTCTGCTTGACTTTATTTATGTGCACCTAATTTGCTTAAACAAGTATATCCATACATTTACACCTGCGCCTGGGTGGCTCAGTCCTTAGGCGTCTGCCTTTGGCTCGGGTCGTGGTCCCAAGGTCCTGGGATTGAGTCCCACATTGGGCTCCCTGCTCCGCGGGGGGCCTGCTTCTCCCTCTCCCACTCCCTCTCTGGCTGTGTCTCGCTCTGTCAAGTGAATGAATAGAATCTTAAAAAAAAAAAAATTGTTTCTGAACGAATATCTGCATATGAGTGATTACAATGTATACAGCACTGTTTTAATCACTTTGCATATGCTTACACGTTTTTTTTTAAGATTTTATTTATTTATTTTTGAGAGAGAGAAAGAGAGAGAGAGAGTACGAGCAGGGGGGAGGAGCAGAGGGAGAAGCAGACTCCCCGCTAAGCAGGGAGCCCGATGCGGGGCTCCATCCCAGGACCCTGGGATCATGACTTGAGCCCAAGGCAGATGCTTAACTACTGAGCCGCCCAGGCACCCATATTTACGCCTTTTATCTTCAAAGGAAAGGAGCCTCTGTGAGCATGAACCCGCACATACATAAACAGTATGTGAATATGTGTCAGTATGAACACAGGCCATAGAGACTGTCTCTGAATGCAAGTAGACCCCTTGGAGAGCTTACCAAGCTCTAGGCCCCATGCCCATCTGCAGGGTCATAATCTCTCGTGGGGAGGCTTCAGGCATTTATAGCCTTAGCAGTTTCTCAGGTGATGCTGCTGCTCACCAAAATTGATGAACCGCTGTCTTATATAGGCACTGTCTTGCTTGCTTTATATTATTTTTTTTAAATAAGGATTCAAAAACATGGTAGTTTTGTGTCATTTTCTGTTCTTAAAAATGTCACATTCTGTGGCTCCAATTCAATCTCTTCTGACAGTTTGCCGCAGTTCTCAGATTCGCTCTGCACACAGCAATCACGTTGCAAAGATTGACTACTCAACACTTTAGAAAGCTGTTATTATTGATAATATACACCCACCCCTGAGTAACAGTCTCTGTTGACCTTGATAGATTTTTTTAATTGCATCCTCTCATAAGGACCTCCATTCCCCTGTACACACCACCATCCTGCATTGTGTGGTACATTTTTTTTTTAAGATTTTATTTATTTATTTGACAGAGGGAGACACAGCAAAAGAGGGAACACAAACAGAGGGAGTGGGAGAGGGAGAAGCAGACTCCCCGCTGAGCAGGGAGCCCCATGCGGGGCTCGATCCCAGGACCCTGGGATCAGGACCTGAGCTGGAGGCAGACGCCTAACGACTGAGCCACCCACGCGCCCCATGTGTGATACATTCTAAGGCCACATTTCTTTCTTTTACCTTCTAGGCACAAAGGCCAGTTCCCATGTGCCCCTGTCCCAGAGGGGACCCTCGCCTCGGGCAGGTAATCGTGTGGGCAGGCACTCACTGGTACTATTTTTCTCACACTCCTGCTTGTCTGCTGGTCTGTATTCACTCTCCTCTGCCTACATTATGGCCCTCATAGAAAAAGGATCACTTTTTTTTTTCTTTCCAATGAAGAGATATGCAGGCTTACCTGTCCTCCGGTATTCTTTTTTTTCCTGTCAGGCGACATCATAGGGAGAAAAAGTAGCCTTTTGTTACATACAGTAGCCAGCTCCCTACTCCAGCTGGTCCTCGCGAATTGCTGAGTTCTGACACTCTGGATGAACACCCGTGATCTCAGCGATGTTCTGTCTTGCACATCCGAAGGATCCCCAAGCTTTCTCTTCTCAGCAGGATGCAAGAGTGGTTTATCTGCCTTTTCAGATTTGAGAGAGAAAGAACATCTTCCAGGCGGATTCACCCCTAGGAAGAGCAAACAGACATTTTCTTGATGATCTTTTTAGTTTTATTTTTAAATTTATTTTACAGACAGCATCAATGCAGCATCCTTAGAACTGATTTTTAATTGTGAGTGGCACCAAAAAAAAAAAAAAAAAAGTCTCCATTACCTTTTTATTGCTAGGTGTAGATTTTTAGAGGCAGAGATGACAAAATATCAAGAATTGGATCCCAGCTTCAAATCTCGTTTCCCCCAGTGCCATACTGTCAAATGTAGCTAGTGCACATGTCTATATTAGCTGTGATGCATGAATCGGGAAAAACTATCTCAGGTCATTAAAGGGCATAGTCATCCATAAATGGAAGCCATATATATCATGTTATTAGAGACATCCCTAAGTGGACAGTGAGTAGATTTTATGGCATATCCCAGAATGGTAGACTGGAGGGACATTTAAGATAATCCGCTCCAACACCTTTATTTCAAAGATGAGGAAATGAGAGCCCAGAGAAATTATATTACTTGCCCAAGGTTACAGAACTAGTCAATTAGCATTTCCCATAAATGTGATAAATCTATATATTTGAACTAGCATTAATTTTACCCCAGAGAGAATGTATGCAAAAACAGCTTACAATCCAGAAGGTAGACAATAGAGAGGATGTGTAAAAATAAAAAAAATCATTGCTAGAGAAGATTGGAGATATTTTCAAACTTGTCATTTAATAGTAAAATATACTTCTTTTAATTTTAGAAATGTGAATTTAAAAGATATTCATTTACATATTTTTATGGATGCTTGAGCAGAAAGAGTTTTCTGCAAAAGTGTTAGGATAGATTGTTTAGATATTATTTTATTGTTTTTTGTTTGTTTGTTTTTGAACATAGGAGGTCAACAGGGGGTATCTGATAGCTGGTGACAAGTAGAGTTTCTGAGAAGTGGTTCTGTTCTCAGCAGGCTATGGCAAGCTGACCTTAGAACCTAAGGATGAGATCCCCAACACTAGTTCCAAGAAGACTGTGAAACCTGGTGAGAAGAAAAGAATTGTTTGGAATTTAAGGCCATTTCCAGCACACGTCTCTTCATGAGATAAAAACATGCCTGTAGCATTATCATCTGCTCCTTCCATTTCTTTTTTTCTTTAAATGTTTTATTGTTATGTTAATCACCATACATTACATCATTAGAATTTGATGTAGTGTTCCATGATTCATTGTTTGGGTATAACACCCAGTGCTCCATGCAGAGCGTGCCCTCCTTAATACCCATCACCAGGCTAACCCATCACTGCACCCCTGTCACCTCTAGAACCCTCAGATTTTCAGAGTACATCATCTCTCATGGTACGTCTCCCCCTCCGATTTCCCCCCCTACATTCTTGCCTCCTGCTATATTGTTCTTTTTTTTTATCTAAACATATATTGCATTATTTGTTTCAGAGGTACAGATCTGTTATTCAAAAGTCTTACAGAGTTCACAGCGCTCACGATAGCACATACCCTCCCCAGTGTCTATCACCCAGGCAGCCCATCCCTCCCACCCCCCACCACTCCAGCAACCCTCAGGTTGTTTCCTGAGATTAAGAATTCCTCATATCAGTGAGGTCATATGATACATGTCTTTCTCTGATTGACTTATTTCACTCAGCATAACAC
>NW_027397122.1:1173175-1226094 GCF_003265705.2 Callorhinus ursinus | reverse complement strand
ACCCCGAGCTGAGAGCCCGCGCCTCGGCTCCGTCTCTGCAGCCGGCTTCCCCGCTCCGATCCCTGGGAGCTCTGCCGCACTCAGGCACCCCCGGTCTTTCTGTGACCCCGAGGGTCCTGAGACCACACTGTCCCGGGAGGGTTCCACCCCCGCTTAGCCACTGGAGCGACGTCCCTCAGCAGAGCCGACTTCTAGAAGTTCCGATTTTGTGCTCCGCGGCTCTAGCACTTGCCAGAAGCGGCCGACGGAGGGCCCTCCCCCGCCGTCTATCCTCCCGAATATCGCCTCGGATTCACTTCTCCGCACGTCCTACCTTCCAGTAAGTGGTCGCTTCTCTGTTCAAAGAGTTGTTGCTACTCTCCTGTTCGATCTCCTGTTGAGTTCGTAGGTGTTCAGAATGGTTTGATCCCTATTCAGCTGAATTCCTGAGACCAGAGGAAATCCAGGTCTCCTGCTCCCCCGCCATCTTGCTCCACCCCCCATGTTGCCCTGAATTTTTAAAACTTATTTTTATAGTACCTTCCCATTCTCAATGATAAAGTCTTTGAGTGCTGAGTGTTTTCATATTACTTTGAGCATAACACAAAACTTGCAGTATTGAGCAGTCACAAAAAATTTCCTTCAGTGTCAGGATCATCAAGGATTAGAAATATTTGACAAATGTAGTAATAATTGCAAACACTGTAGCCAGTCCCAGTTGTGAAGATACAAATTCTTTCTAAAGACTTATTTTATTTATTTATTTGAGACAAAGAGTGGGGTAGGGTAGGGGCAAAGGGACAGGGATAGAGTGAAGCAGACTCCACACTGAGTACAGTCTGATGCTGGGCTCTATCTCACGATCGTGAGATCACAACCTGAGCTGACCCCAAGAGTCGGACGCTTAACCAACTGAGCCACCCAGGCGCCCCAATACCTAATTCTTTATCATTGTTATAATTGAATCAGTATGCTGCATGCTTCATTTCTTTCAGAATTCATCACAATCAATCTTTTCTATTCTTCCATTCCAGAAGTATTTATTGAGCATGATCATCTTCTAAGCATTTTTGGACTTTGGTCCTCATAAAAGAATAAGTAACAGATAAATTCTCCCAATTAGAAAACTTAAAAATCTTAAAAAGAAATTCAAAATGATATCTAGTATGGCTTTGGAGAGCTGACAAGTCATTGAGACATAACTGGGGGAGGATTAAGAGCCCAGCTTTCAGTGCTGTTTTTTTGGCTGTGGGATTTTACTTCTTCCAGACTGAAAAGCTGCAAAGAGAAGAGGTTGAATAAAAACCTTTTGACAACATCTGAAGGCCTAGGAAAAAAGAGACTAGAATCTAGAACCTACCCAAGTGTGAGAACCACAGAGCATTTAAAAACACTTCACTTTGGATGAAGTGAAAAACCTCTGATTTAGTGTCTGATGGAGGCAGGCCCCAGAGATTGTATCTCAGTTTAAGTAATCTCATTTTCTAAAATTGAACTGAAGTGAGTCTGGATTATCGGCTAGCTGAGAGTCTGATTGATGGGAGCAAAAAATAAAATATTCCATTTAGGGGACTAAAAATTATTCTAGGCTTCCAATTATTTTAATTCAAAGTCTTTTTAACAATAAAGCATATCTGAAGTAGATGAGGAGAAGTGACAACAACAAAACAGACGGAAACCAGAAAGCAAATAAAATGTAACAAAAATCATGGCCCCAAGGGACTTAGGCAGGAAATTATTAGATAAAAACTTTAAAATATGTTTGCTGAAAGAACTAAACACAAGCTTGAGGGTTTTCTCAGAAGGTAATAAACTACAAAACTATAAACAAAAATAATAGAACTAAAAATAAAATAACTATAATTAAGTAATAATGAATACATTTTGCAGCAACACTGACACAGCCAAAACAATAGTAAATTGGAAAATGTCAGAAAAAAATTGTTTCCATAATGTAGTTTAGTGATACACAAAGTGAAGTAAAAAGGTAACAAATATAGTGTAAGAATTTTATGTGTATTTCACTGGAGTCCTTAACAAAAGGAGAGAGATTAAGAGAAAGAAGAAAATTTTAGAAATATAAGAGCTGATAACTTTCTTCAATTAAAGAAGGGTATAAAATCAAATGTTTAAGAAATACTATGGACAGATAAATGGAAAATATAAATACACCCTTAGATAATACTATGTTAACTGTGGGAAAGTAAAGAGGAATAAATCTAAATAAGCAGCCAGAAAGAGAGAGAGGAAGATAAATATTACCTTCCAATGTAAAATAAACTAATAGCGGACTTTTCACAGATAGAAATTGAAAGAAAATGAGCAATATCTATAATACCTGGGGAAAATTACCTATCTAGCATTACATTCCAAGTGAGGATATCCTTTGAGAATAAACTGAAATAATGGCATTTCAGACTAACAAAAACAGAGAACTCAGCACCACCTGAACCATAGTAAAAGAAATACAAATTTTTTCAGGATAAAGTCTTACTTTATGATCGAGGAGAGCAGTACAGAAATTTGGTAAGAAAAAAAAAAAAGACAAGATTTAATATGTAGGTAAATGTACATGAAAATTGAACAAAAGAAAATGGATTTGTAATGGGGCGTACACAGATATACATGCCCATATATGTGAAGAAAGAGCTCTCTTTCTTACTCTTTGCCCGCCCCGTCACAGACTGGGAGGGCATATTTACAAAGGATGTGTTTATAGAGTATATAAAAAGCCTTTTACACTTATAAGAAGATAAATAAAGAATGAAAAAAGTGGGTGAAAGAGTCAAATAGACATTCACCGAAGACACACAAGTGACTAATATGCACATGAAAATACACTCAAAATCATTAGTCATTAAGAAATGCAAATTAAAAATGGGAAGATAGTTACATATCCACTGGAAAAGTCAATATTAAAAGGACAAATCCTACCAAGTATGACAAGGATATGAAAACTATGTCCACACAAAGACCCATGCACAAACGTTCATAGCTGCTATCCTTGTGTAACAGCCAAAACCTTGAAGAAATGAACAGATAATTTTTGCATAGCAGTAAAAAGTATTGAATTATTAATACACATAACAACATGGATCAATCTGAAAATAATTATGCTCTGCAAAATAAGCCATACAAATTAGTACGTATGTTACGATTCCATATACTAAATCCTAGATGTTCACTAATCTATACACATGGAAACTCTTGGAGGGATGGATTGTCTTTGTGATCCTGATTGTCATGATGGTTTCATGAGTAATTGCAGATGTGGTGGAAACAGCCAGAGAAGTTGAAATAGAAGTAAAGCCTGAAGATGTGACCAAACTGCTGTAATCTCATATAAAACTTTAGCAAATAAGTTGCTTCTTATGGATAAGCAAAGAAGGTGGTTTCTTCAGATGGAGTCTACTCCTGGTGAAGATGCTGTGAAGTTGTTGAAATGACCACAAAGGATTTAGAATATGCCATAGACTTAGTTCATAAAGCAACTGCAAGTTTTGAGAGGATTGACTCCAATTTCCAAAGTAGTTCTCCTGCGCATAAACTGTTATCAAACAGCATCCCATGCTACAGGGTAATAATTCCTGAACAGAAGAGTAAAACACTGTGGCAAAATGTGTTGTTTTATTTAGAGACCTTGTCAGCACAACCCCAACCTTCAGCAAGCAGCACCCTAATCAGTCAGCAGGCATCTGCGTTTAGGCAAGAACCTCCAACAGCAAAAAGAAGGGGCTTCTGAAAGCCCAGAAGATGGCCAGCAATTCTTAACAATAAAGTAATTTTTAATTAAGGCAGGCACATTTTTTAGACAGAATGCTATTACACAATTAATAGACGACAGTATAGTGTAAAAATAACTTTTATATGTATTAGGCAACAAAAAAAGTTCATGTAACTCACTTTAATGTGATATTTTCTTTATTGTCGTGGTCTGGAAGCAATCCTGAGTATCTCTGTGGCAGGCCTATATATGGACACAAGATTTCAACCCAATAACGTTACAACCAATAACAGTCGAAAATTTTAACATAAAACTTTTAATAATGAATGGAACAACTAGACAAAAAGTGAATGAGATATACAGGACTTGAACAAATTACTAACCAACTTTAATTGTTATACATAGAACAATCTACCTAATAGTTACAGAATGCACGTTCTTCAAAGAGCACATGGGATAGTATCCAGAATAGATAATATGATAGTCTTTAAATAAGTTCCAATAATTTAAAATGATGAAAAGCATGAAAGATATTTCTCCAGCATAATCAAATTGAAATAGAAATCACCAAAGGAAAGATATCTGGGAAATTCATTAATATTGGGCAATCAAACAGCAGATTTTTAAATGACCAATGGATAAAAGAATCAAAAAGGAAATTAAATTTTTTGAATAAATGAAAATAGAAATGCAGATAGGGTTTGTAGCTAAAACAGTTCTTAGAGAGAAATGCACAGCTTAAAAACCAATATCAGTAAATAAATAAGATCACAAATCAATATCCTAACTTTCCATTTCAAGAAACTAGAAAAAGAAAAGCTATTAAGCCTAAATTAAGCAGTGGAAAAGAAATAAAAATTAGAGAAGAAATCAGAGAAATAGAAAATAGGAAAATGAAAAAAAAAAACAATAAAACTGACATCATTTGTTGGAAACAAACAAAATTGGCAAACATTTAACTATGCTGACCAAGAGAAGGGAAAACAGAAGGCACATTTTTAAAAAATCAGGAATTAAAAACAGAATATCAGTACTGACACTATAAAAACTAAAAGAATTATAAATTAACATCATGAATTATATGCCAACTAACACTTAGATAAAAATGGATAAATTGCAATGAAAACATAAATTATCAAAATTGATTTACAAATAAAGAATATGAATTTACCATATCAAATAAAGATATTGAATTAACAATTAAAATTCTTCCCACAACAAAAGCCCAGATCTAGATGCCTTCACTACTAAATTTTATCAAATATTTAAAAAAGAGATAATACCGATCTTTTGCAGATTATGTCAAAAAATAGAGAAGGGAACACTTCCCAACTCATCTTTAAAGAGAAACAAAGGTCTGGGCGCCTGGGTGGCTCAGTTGGTTAAGCGACTGCCTTCGGCTCAGGTCATGATAGTGGAGTCCTGGGATCGAGTCCCACATGGGGCTCCCTGCTCAGCGGGGGGTCTGCTTCTCCCTCTGACCCTCTTCCCTCTCATGCTCTCTGTCTCTCATTCTCTCTTAAATAAATAAATAAATAAATAAATAAATAAATAAATAAAAGATAAACAAAGGTCTTAGAAGAAAACTACAGACCATTAATCCTAATGAAAATATATACAAAATCCTCAACAAAATATTAGCAAATAAATTCCAACATCTTTTACAAAGGTACTATAAATCATTAACAAATGTGATCTATCTTAGGAATGCAGGATTGATTTCACGCCTTAAAGACACGTAATGAAAAACACAACAGTAACACAATGAAGGACAAATACTACCTGATCATCTTGATAAATGTAGAAGAAGCATTGACTAAATGAAGCATCCATTCATTTAAAAAAAGAGGGGGTGAAACTCTCAGCAAACTGACAACGGGGGGGAAATTCTCAACCTCATAAAAAACACCTACAAATAGATACCTTGAGAGATTTAAATGCTTTCAGTGATCTCTCCCTAAGTTAAGGAACATGCCAAAATGTCAATTTTCATCAAAAACAAAAACAAAATTAAACAAAGAAACAAAACAAAAACAAAAGATATCTAGATTGAATGGGAAGTAGTAAAACTGACTTATTCACAAATGACAATTCTGAATCCTAAATGTAGAAGAACCTTAGGAATTCACAACACTCACACATGCACAACCGTTAGAGCTTATACATGAGTTTAGCAAAGTCTCAGAAACAAGAATACCATACAAATATCAATTGTATTCTATATACTAGTAATAAACAAAATAATAAGAAAAATTCATTAAAATAATATCAAAAAGAACCAAAATATGCAAGAATACAATTGAAAAAATAAATGCAAGGTTTGTACTATAAAGAAGACACAGATTGCTCAGAGGAATTAAAGATCTAAATAAATTGAGAGATATTACATGTGTATGTTTTGGATTGCTCAATATTTGTTCTCTAAAATTAACAATAGATGAATGTAATCACACACACACACACACACACACACACACACACACACACATCCCAACAAGATTTTCTGGTAGAAACTGACAAACACCTTAAAATGTATTTGAAAATGTAATGGTTCTATAATAGCCACAATTTTTTGAAAGCAAAGAATAAAGTTGTAACCTTAAACCATCCAATTCAAAATTTACTCTACAACCAATCTAATTCAATCAGTGTTATACTGGTGCAAAGATAGGCATAGAGATCAATGAGACAGAATTGAGTCCAGAAATAAATCCGACTGTGGTAAACTGAATTTTAACAAAAGTATGAAGAAAATCTAGTTGGGAAGAGATAGTGTTTGCACAAATGGTATTGAGACAATTGGAAATTCACAGTAAAAAAAAAAAAAAAAAAGAACACTGACCCTTGCCTCTTTTATGCACCAAGATCAAATCAAATGGAACAGACCTAAATGTAAAAACTAAAATTTAAAAACCTGTGAAAAAACACAGAAAATTTTGGTGATCTTGAGACACAAAGATTTCTTCAATATAACAACAAAAGTACCACCAGTAAAATAACGAATTGATAAATTTTACTTCATTAAAAAGAAGTTTTGTGCTCCAAACATAACATTAATAGAATTAAAAGAAGAAATTGTGAGATATTATTTGCATATTATATACATTATTACTGAACATATCATGGACACCTAAGAGACAATTCAATTATAAGACATACTTTATTATGGGTGAATATTTGAGTAGACATTTCACTAAAGAAGATATATGAATGACTAGCAAACATAAAAATAATATGCTCAACATCATTAGTTATTAGGAAAACGCAACTTAAAACCACAATAAGATCCCACTGCACACAAGCACACACACACACATTCACACACACTATACTGGATAAATTTTAAAAGATAGACAATAATGAGTATTGGTGAGGATGTAGAAAAAATGGAAAACTTTTACATTGCTGGTGTGAATGTAAAATGATACAGACACTTTAGCAAAAAGTTTAGCAATTTCTTATAAACTTAAACATAAACTTATATTACTTACCCATCATACTCTAAGAATCTTTCAAAAAGAAATAACAACATATATCTACACAAAAACTTGTACATGAATCAAATGTTTATAGCAGTATTATTCATAATATCCCCAAACTGGAAGTAATTAAAATGTCCATCAAGTGTTGAATGGGTGGACAAAAGTGGTCTGTTTATAAAATGGAATACCCCTCATCGGTAAAAAAGAAGGAAGTACTGATACACAGCACAACATAGATTAGCCTCAGAAGCATGATGGTAGGTGAAAGAAATCAGATTACAGAGACTATATATTGAGACTATTATGCCATTTATATAAAATATGAAAAAAAGAGTAATTTAAAGAGCTAGAATGACTAGTAAGCCTATGGCTTGGGTGGGTGTGGAGTTAACAAAATGAGCACAAGGAACATTGTGGGTGATGGAAATGTTCCCAAACTGGATTTTAGTGATGGTTACACAACTCTATAAATTTACTAAAATGTCATTGAATGTTACATTTATAATGGGTGAATTTTATGGTATATGATTTATACGTCAATAAAGCCATTTTTTGAAATGTAAAAAAACGGCAATTTTGAAAGGTCAAGGATATATACAGACTAGGAGAGAAAGAATTGTCACATAAATAACCAAAATAGAACTTCTATTCAATATGTTTTATTCTATATACAAAGAGGTGAAAATCAACATAAAGAGAACACCATATGAAAGTATACAAAAGACTTAACAGACGCCTTATAAAAGATGATATCTAATTGTCCAATAACTAAATAAACTTTTCCTCTATCTCATTACTGATTAGAGAAATGAACATTAAAACTGCATTGATACCATTACATTTATCTCAGAATGGCTAAATTTTTAAAGTCTAAACAAATATTACTGCTTTTGATGATATCAAGCCTTTAGAAGTTCCATGCACTTACTTGGTAGGGTGTAAATTGGTGTATCTGCTTTGGAGATAGTTTGGCATTCATTCTAATGTGGTGCATACTTAAGAGATGTGTGCCAAAAGACATGCACAAAGATTAGCAGAGCTAGTGCAGTCAAAAACTGGATACATATCAGATTTGCATCGACATTATAATGGATAAATAAGTCATTGTATATGTATTATTTCCAGGAATAAACACAAATAATTCACAGGCTTACACAGCAATGAAATCAAATCACTGAGGCATAATGTTGAGGAAAAGAAGATGTATATAAAATACATATTGTATGATTCTACACTGAAAGTTTAAAGGCTCAGGAAACTACACTCTAGGGATCAAGATCACATGTTTCTATACTGAAATTATAAAGACATACAAGTGGATGATTAATAAAACTCAGAATACTTGAGGGGTAGAAAGGGCATTGATGGTCAAAAGTATGAAGGGGCTTTAAACAAGTCGGAGAGTGTTTTAATCTTGCAGTGGGTGGTTACATCGGTGTTAGCTTTGTGTAAAATCATTCAGCTGTACATTGATTTTTGTGCCTTTTGTCTATATATATGGGATTTTACAATGTTAAAAAAAGAATAAAACAATGATTTGGGATAGTATAATACTTACATTGAAGTAGATATCTTTTGCAGAAAACAAATAATTTATTTTAGAAGAGGATATAATATCTGTGCCCAGAATGGCTCCCGAACATTTTCTAGAAAATTGTAATCACCATCACACCCATAACTTATTAATCCATCTCTCAGAGGTTTCTTGGGTTGCAACATTCCTTTGGGAAAAAATGGGTTTTGAAAAAGAATAACAAATCTCCTTGGGCAACCATCCTTATGATGCATTAATTTATGCTTTAAATCTTCTCTATGCTGTGACATTCCTAATGGTGGAAGGAGAGAGAATTTATATGGGGAGACAAAAGGACACTGTCAATAAATATATGCCAATGAGCCTAATAAGTTGGAATTTATCTTATTATTTTATTATACACTGGGGAGCCACCCTTCATCTTACAGGTTTATTAATGTGAATTTGTCCCCAAGTCTTTCTCCATCTCTGGACAAGGCTAGTATCCCCTGTAAATATGAATTACACCTGACTAGTCACTCTAACAAAACCCAGTCCTTGTCCTTCGGAAAATCCACCAATATTTGGATGCATATTTGTGTTTATTTTATAACTCTTTTCTCTGCAAAACTGTAAGTTCCAATAAAGACTATGTGTGCATAGGTCACCCCTGCACCGGACCCAGTGATGGCGCTCAGTAGTGCCTGAGAATCTATGCTGAATTAATGACTTAATCTCAGCCACCTTTCTCCAAACATGCTTGGATAAAAATAGTCACAGTAAAATGATAATCATTGGAAGTTGGTCACTTGGCATTGACATTGAAAACAAAGAACTACCCTCCCTGTCTTCTGTTGCTTGAGAATCTTACAAAACATTTTTCTCTAGGTTTGTATCAAGTATGACCTTTAATAAGAAAGTTGCTAAACCAATGGTGTGTAGTAGATATTATTGCAAGCAGATGGAGATTCATTCAGCCATTTTTAACAGCTCACATCTCAGTAGTGTAACCAGTTAGCTATGTTTTATTGGTCCATATAAAATCCTATTTTTTTTTGAAGATGGAGCACATACAAAAGGAAAAGAGTGAGACACATTTTATCAACACCATATCCACATTTCCTAGATGGTAATGTAGAATGAGTTAGAAATCATAAATTGTATAGCAGGAGAGTAATTAACTATTTTGATTCTTAAATAGTTTTGAATCTCAAAAACTCATGGATGTTAGGATAAAATACTTTTCTCAAATGTTCTCAAAAATAAATAGAGAGACTACAACAACACAAGTAAAAAGAAACTGCTATGTAGAGTTCTAGAAAAAGCGTCCTAATAATTTTCCTAACAATTTAATCATGTGTAACTGTTTGGCAACCAATTAAAATGGATATTTTTGAGATACAATTAAATATTTCTCATACCAACTTAACAACATCCAAACAACCCTACCAATTTAAAAATTGGTAGAAGACTCAAATAGACATTTCTCCAAAGAAGATATACAAATGGACAACAAGCATATGAAAAGATTCTCAACATTATTAATCATGAGGGAAATGTAAATCAAACCCACAGCGAAATACCACTTCACATTCATTAAGATGAAGATGATACAACAACAAAACCAAACAGAAAATATCGGGTGTTGGCAAGGATATGGAAAAATTGAAACCACTGTCCATTGTTGGTGAGAATGAAAAACTGGTGCAGCCTCTTTGGAAAACAGTATGATGTTTCCTCAGAAATTAAACACAACTACCATATGATCCATTAACTACATCTCTGGGTACATACCCAAAGGAATTGAATGCAGGGACTTGGGGATTTGTATACCAATGTTTGTAGCATCATTACTCAAAATAGCCAAAAGATGGAAGCAATACAAATGACTATCAATAGATCAATGGGTAAATGAATATGGGGTGTGTTTGGGTGTGCATGTATGTACATACACATATGCATACACACATACAATGGAATATTATTGAGCCCAAGTGAAATAAGCCAAACACAAAACAGCAAATAATATTTAATTCCAATTATGTGAGTTACCTAATAGTCAAATTCATAGAGACAGAAATTAGAATATGGTCACCAGGACCTGGGGGTGTTAATGGGGAGTCACTGTTTAATATTTACAGAATTTTAGTTTTGGAAGATGAAAAAGTTCTGGAAATGGATGGTGGTGATGGTGGCACTACAATGTGAATGTATTTAGTTCCAATGAACTGCACACCTAATAACGGATAAAAAGGCAAATTTTATGTTATGCATGTTTTTCTACGTTCAAATTTCTCATAAGTATGTCTCTTGACCAAACATTGCAGGCAATGTGTGTCCTTTATGCCATTTCAACTTTGGAGTCAGCAGGCTTTTTACATTCCTTATTTCTGAACACCACATACCCACTATGATTTATTTCTGATTCCTGGATTCACAATCCTTTATTTTCTTCTTGCCAGGTACATTCCTGAATCTCCTTGAGTTTAGTTATGAGCATTTTACTTACATTGGCCACTGGAAAGGGAATGTCACTTTCAGGAGAAGTATTTACTTTCCAGTGTGGCATTCTCCAATGCTATCCCCATGCTGTAGCCAATGTGGCAGCACCTCGAATATAAAGGAAAAATTGCACCATCACACAGAGAACAAGTGCTCTGTATATCGCTCAAAACTTACGATGACTCCACATACAAGAAATAAATTTTTATAGGTGTAAGTACTTTCTGACTTAACACAGCAAATTCAAGCACATACCAAGTCACCAAAATTAAAACATTTGATCATATCACTTGTGAACAAAATTGGTAGAAAACAAATGACTCCTCTCATAGTCTACTGATGGAGGTACAAATAGATAGATGGATATATGTTGGAGAGTCAGTTTGTATCATAAAACTTAGAGTGCAAATATGTCATCAGTGAGTGATTCCACATCTCCATGTATAATGTGGAGAATCACTCCCATGTGGCATAAAGATGGACATACAGGGGTGCCTGGGTAGCTCAGTTGGTTAAGTGGCTGCCTTCAACTTGGGTCATGATCCCAGGGTCTTGGGATTCAGCCCTGCATGGGGCTCCCCACTCAGCGGGGAGTCTGCTTCTCCCTCTGCCCCTCACCCCACTCATGCTCTCTTTCTCTTGCTCAAATAAATAAAAAAATCCTAAAAAAAAAAAAAAAGATGGGCATACAGAATGTGCAGTGTAACATTGTTTTAACATTGCCACATTGGAAATAAACTAAATGTCTATTCATGGGGCAATAATATAAAAATTACAATTTACGTATAATGTATAATCCTATGCTGCAATTCAAGAAGTGTAAAATACCCTGATGTTGAAACTGTAAGTTTTAAAATAAGGTGTTGACAAGTGTCATAATAATTTGAACTTAGTGATACAATTTATGTAAAGCAAGTTCAGATTTTAATATTTAACAAGGATACATATATCAACCCTTTGGAATGGGGTCTAGGGAGATTCATACCAAGTGAACACATCAGTAAAGGGCAGAGAAGTTAGAAATGCTAGGAAGAAGACTTTGGCTTTTCAGTAACACTGGGTTTATGATGACAGAGAGCGATTCACATACTTCTTATGTATGCAGTGTCATACTGTGAGTTTCCCTTTTGGTAATGGAAGATTAAGTAATTCAGACCTACAATGCCTTCAGGAAAAACCTTAAATGGCAAAGACAAATAAATAACTGCTCTCGAATCATCAGAGAACTAAAAGGAAGTGAAGAATCACACAGTCAAGATCCAGGAAAGAAAACTATGGAGATGAACTGGACATCTGGAATCATTTATCCCAAAGGGGCATCTGTTGATTTAACAAGGAACTTAGAAGCTGAAAAGCTGAGCAGGTTTGGAAGCCTTGTCAGACAGACAACCATATATTGAAGACACACCCATTTGAGAGGACCCTGTGTTATCTCGGTTGAGATGCTGTGGCTATATGGTAGATAAGTATTAGCCAGAAATAGACTGCTCCTCCCAGGAGCACTAGCTTTGAAGTCCCATTTTGGGTTGAGATGATGTGGGATTATAATTCCCCCTAGCTGTGTTCAAGAAGCAAAAACCAACCAACCGACCAACAAAAAGCCCCAAACAAGCTCTCTGAGGAATGGTAAAAGTACCCTAGTCTTCAAGTTTTCTCTGTAAATTCATGTACAATACCTGCCATGCAGTGGAAACAGGCCAAGCACACGAGGGGTAAGAATTTATAACTGAATAATAGGAAAAAAAAAAAAACTAAATAATAGAAATAGAGCCAAAAAATCCAGATACTGAAGTTTCCAAATTCAGAATTTCAAATAACTAAGTTTAAAATATGAAAGAAAATTAAAGGAAAAACTTTAAGACTTTTAGAAGAGTACTGGAAAAAAATAAATTCTAAAATAGAAAATGGGGTGCCTGGGTGGCTCAGTCGGTTAAGCGTCCAACTCTTGATTTCAGCTCAGGTGTTGATCTCAGTGTTGTGAGATCGAGCCCCAAGTTCGGCTCCATGCTGAACATGGAGTCTGCTTAAGATTCTCTCCCTCTCCCTCTGCTCCTCAACCCCCATCATGGATGTGTATTCTCTCTCAAAACCAAAAATAAATAAATAAATACATGCATACACTAGAAAATTAAAAGAACTAGTTGATTCAGTGGAAGTGTTTAACAGCTGCTTAGAGATACAAATAAGGAAGGCAGTACACTATCAATGAATGAAAAGTAGAGATAATGCTCTATGTGAAAAACAAGAGAAATACAAGATGCAAAATGTAAGCTAGAAAATTAAAAGCAGGGTTGATACAGGGAAAATGTTTGTGGTGGAATCTCAGCAGGAAAGGAGAGAATACTGCAGAGATAATATTTGAAAATATAATAGCTGAGGATTTCCCCAGATTTACAAAAGACATCAAGCCAAGATAAAAGACACACTATGAATCACATACAAACTAAACCAAAAAACTCACATCTGGCCACATAACAATAACAATAATAATAATAATAAAGCTAAAACCCAAATATCACGGAAAAATCCTTAGCAGCATTCAGAGGTAGAAGATTACCTTCAAAAGATAGCTGACGTCTCAGGGCGCCTGGGTGGCTCAGTTGGTTAAGCGACTGCCTTCGGCTCAGGTCATGATCCCAGGGTCCTGGGATCGAGTCCCATATCAGGCTCCCTGCTCAGCAGGGAGTCTGCTTCTCCCTCTGATCCTCTTCCCTCTCATGCTCTCTATCTCTCATTCTCTCTCTCTCAAATAAATAAATAAAATCTTTAAAAAAAAAAAGATAGCTGACGTCTCACAAAAAAGCAGACCAAAACCAAAACCAAAAAAGAAACAAAACAAAACAAAACAAAAAAAAAACAGAAGCAGAAGACAACAATGGTATGCCATCATAAATTTGAATGGAAATACTTGCAAACCCGGTATTCTATATCAAGTACAAATGTATTATTAAAATGAAGCTGAAAAAATTTCAATTAAAAAGCAAAAATGGGGGTCTCTGGGTGGCTCAGTCGTTAAGCGTCTGCCTTCGGCTCAGGTCATGATCCCAGGATCCTGGGATCGAGCCCCGCATTGGGCTCCCTGCTCAGCGGGAAGCCTGCTTCTCCCTGTCCCACTCTCCCTGCTTGTGTTCCTTCTCTCGCTGTGTCTCTCTCTGTCAAATAAATAAAAAAAAAATGAAAAATAAAAAAAACGAAGCTGAAAGGAATAAAAATAATGATATTATGATCAGAAATTCTGTGTTAAGAGAGTACTTATGGGTTTTCTTTTTCTAAAGATTTATTTATTATTTGAGAGAGAGAGAGAGAAAGCAGGGGGAGGGGAAAAGGGAGAGGGAGAGAGAATCTCAAGCAGACTCCCCACGGAGCACAGAGCCTGTTATGGGGCTTGATCCCAGGACCCTGAGATCATGACCTGAACTGAAACCAAGAGTCGGACACTTAACCGACTGAGCCACCCAGGTGCCCCTTAAGGGTTTTCTTTAGCAGAAGAAAATGAATCCATTTTAAAAACAATCAAGACCTCTATTTGATTTCATATGCAAGAAAACAATCCAGGATGATTTTAAGTCTTAACTTACAAAAGATAAAATTTAAAACAACAGTGCTTCTAAGAGGTAGTAAAAAAAAAAAATCTATGTCACTCAGGGTAAGAAAGATATCTTAACAGAAAAGTATTAATTATTAATGAAAATTGATTAAAAAACTACATTAAAATTAATATCTTTCATCTAAGTAAAGATACCAGAATGAAAAGCTATTTCATAATGAGAGACTATATTTGTACTCGATAATGGTAGGGCTATTTCCAGAATAAATCATTCTTATAAATCAGATTTAAAAAAAAACACAAACAATGAAAAAGAAAGATGACATGACACAGGCAGGCACTTTACAAAAAGGAAATGAGCAGTAGGCAGCCTGTAAGATGTTTTCATGATTCCTACCTCCTGGTGTTCACACCCAGTGTGATCCCTTCCTCTTGAGAGACAGTTAGACCAAAATGTTTGTTCTGACCAATAGAACACAGCAAAAGTGATGAGAAATCATTTCCAAGATCAGGTTATAAAGAGACTGTAACTTCCATCACGGGTGTGGTTCTTGAGGGCAGCCAACTGCCGTGTGTTGTCAACTGAACTACCCTACGGGGAGACACACCTAGTGACCATGAGGACTACAGCATAAGTGAGTTTACACCTGGATCTGTTCCCAGCTGGGCCTTTGGAAAACCATAACCCAATGATCACACTGATTGTGGCCTCTGAGAGACCCAACAGACATATGGGCTAAGCTGCCTCCAGATTTCAGACCCAAAGAAACTATGAGATAATAAATGCTTGTTTTTTTAAGCCATTAAAGTTTGGGTCATTTCTTATGTACCAATAATTATTTAATACATATCCAAGTATGCAATAAATATTTGAAAAGCAGCTAAGCGTCATTATTTATTATGAATAACCAAAATAAGGTACCACTACACACCCATCAGAATAGCTAAAATTAGCAATAAACCTTCTGATACTACCACATAGTGATAGAGATCTGGAGCAATAGACATGATCATGCATGGCTGACTGGAGTGTAAATTTATATGATCGCTTTGGAAACCAGATCCAATATATGCATTCTCTGTCACCCAGTAATTCCACTCTAGTTACATACCACAAAGGAAAGAAATGGGCATGTGCAGAAAGAGACGTACATTATTGCTATGTCAGTGTTGTCTTTATTCATAATATCAAAAATTCAGAAACACTAAACAGAGAGCAAGGTTAAAAGGAAAAACTACATTATGGTTATATAAGTACAATAAAATAAAATAAGCCACCAATAAAACACAAAATATACAGTTACATGCAATGGCATAGATTAAACTGGTGGAAATAATTCACAGCAAAAGAAACAATTGGTACCAAAGCTGTTTGATAGGATTAAGTTTTAAAAGCAGGCTAATTTGAACCATATTATTTAAAACCACCTTAATGGTTCCTTTCAAGCTGAGACAGTTAATGAGTATCAAATGCATAAGGGGTGTTACAAGGTCCTTGACGTGAGGATCTCCCATTTTCTGTGGGAGTTACACAGTGTCCACCTCCTATCAGCACATTAATATGTACATTTTTTGCTCTGTGGAGCTTTATGCATATATCTTATGCTTCCAATAGATATATAATAAATAACACTTTAAAAGAGGGATTTTTTTTTTCTCCTGCCTTTCTATTTCAAAGAGAGAAACTCGTTTCACTACAAAGTATATTTCCAATGGGAGCAACATCAGTCGTTTATAAGAAGACATTTCTCCCTGATTTTGGAAAGAGACTGACTGCGTACCTTTACTTCACTGTTGTCAGTTTTCTTGTTTTTGTCTGCTATCATAGATACGTTAGTAGAAATTTGGGAGAATCTTATAAAATGTCTCTAGCTTGTTAAGGAAACATTTTATTATATTCTCCCGATATCTTAATATCTATCCTCTAGTTTAAGGTTATTGGAAACTAGTATTGAATAATAAAGTGAATAAAAATAAGATGCCATTATTTCTATATATTAGTAAAAGTTGTTATAAGTATTAAATATCTAATTCTACAATTCATGAGCTACATATTACATTTATAAACTACTTGTGCCAATAAAAACTGGCAGAACGCTTTGTGTAAAGACATGAAATACAGGGGCGCCTGGGTGGGTCAGTCGGTTAAGCATCTGCCTTCAGTTCATGTCATGATCCTGGGGTCCTGAGACCAAGCCCCGCATGCGGGTCCCCGCAATGGGGAACCTGCTTCTCCCTTTCACTCTGCCCCTCCCCTGCTCATTCTCTCTCTCTCTCTCTCTCTCTCTCTCAAATAAGTAAATAAAATCTTAAAAAAAAGATGTGAAATACGTTTTAACGCCTGTAATAAAGTTCACTTCCCTTCACAAAAGTGCAGCTTTGAGAAATTTATCATGAGAAAATACATAAATAAATTAACAGCAAAGGTCATTTGAAAACAACCCAACTTTAACAAAATAGTAAGTAGTTAAATTGGCTATTTATTTTCAAAAATTAAGATGCTAATAGAAGACTAAGTGAAAGTGTGGAAGATATTAAGCAAAATGAATGAGTCCAAATTTTAATGTATGGAACTATTGAATTTAGTAAAACACGAAAGGGAAAATTGACAGAATCGAAAAAAGTGGTGTTGAAAAGATGAATGAATATGTTATTGTGGTATGATATTTCTTTTTTCTTTCTGAAATTTCCAAATTAAAATTTTAGTATTATATTTACAGTGCACCTGTAAATGTCCATGCTCTTTATTTATTTTTAAAGATTTTATTTCTTTATTTGACAGAGAGAGAGAGAGGTCAAGTAGGAAGAGTGGCAGGGAGAGGGAGAGGGGGAAACAGGCTTCCCGCTGAGCAGGAAGTCTGATGCAGGGCTCGATCCCAGGCCCGTGGGATCATGACCGGAGCCAAAGGCAGACGCTTAACCAACTGAGCCACCCAGGCACACCTCTACCATGTTTTTTAAATGAGGGAGATAACAGTTGGAGCTCTACTGCACATGCCCTTTTCCTGGTGGGAATGTTGAGCATTGAAAAGGAGAGGTGTGGATTGTTTGGACACAGGGTCTGAGGGATCAACTAAAATTTACTTTTATTATTACTAAAAAATGATTTACTTTGTTCTCTGCTTTGCTTCTGACATCTATATGGCTCTGGCCAAAGGTAAGAGCCATCTGGTGTCAGAACACACACATACACAAACAGGAATAGAGAGCAAGACATACCGTCAATTTGTTTCAATTTGTTTCCAGCAGATTTGTTTTCAAAAGAAGGGTAAAGAGACCCATGATTTTGTTGCAGCTTTGCCACATTCTAGCCATGTGATCTTGAGTATGCATGTCCTGCCTCTTCCTTTATTCCCTAAAAAATGAACAGATTAGAACGGTTCATTTCTAAGGTGGCTTCACACTTAAAATTTGTCGGGACCTTTGTAAAATTTCACTAGGCAAATAAACTTTAGTTATATTAATGTATTACTTGTATAATTCTCTGATTCTGTAAGCTTTGTTTTCCTAGTTAGTAGCAAGTGGAAACTTATTTAAAATTATTAAGAAACTTCCTAGAGACAAAAGTTATAATGGTAAGTAGAACTAAAATTTGAATTAACTTGATCATGATACAAAAAATTAGCTGATTTGCTAACATGTTGATGATTTACTGTCTTTTTGAGGTGGCACTAACTCAAGCATGCTTAATATTACCTTCATGAATTACATAAATTCACCTCAAATTTAAGATATTTTAGTTTGATTCTGTAATAGTGCAGGATTTGTTTTTTTAATTTTACGGTTAACCTAATGAAGCATGTTTGATATTTAAGCTGTAATTGAAAGAAACATTATTACACTTCACGTGCATAAGCTGTCTCGAGAATATACTACTGTTCTACCCTGCTGCTTTCAACTCCCTTTCTATTTTGTTCTCTGCTGCTTAGTTTATAGACAACAATTCATGTGTGCATTTATCTTTTTTTTCCACTTCTGCAAGGGACATACAACATGACAACATATTCTATGAAGTCATTTCTTTCCAGAAATATGCTGTAGTTATGGGACATAGACTGAAGTTATTTGATGAGCTTTATAATTAAAATGATAGGTAGCACATTAGGCTCTAGAAGCATAACTTGTTATTTTAGAAGTTGTGATCTCTGAATGCTTGGTCCCTTAAAGGTTCTCTTACTTGTATTAAAAATAACTGCCTTAACATGTAAATAAATTTCCCCATTACCTAATTTTTTATATAGTTTTTTTGCTAAGGGCTTCTGAATTTATTGTCTAATTTGGAGTAATCTGGAAAACCCAAGGAAAATAACAATTCAGAGATAAAAACGTTGTCTGAGGCTATGGGACGTGTAGGGGGCTGAGTAACCCTTATAGTCAGGGCTTTGTGTCGAAGAGAAATGCTGTCTCTAGAAGGAGACAGGTCATCATAGGAAATCCCAGGGGCTGGAAATTCTTTCTGGAAGTGCCTTTTCATGTTTTTATTCACCTAGGAGCAAGCTTATGCTTTTTACCTGAAAGTCCTTCTGTTTACTTATCATTCATTCATGCACGAATACATCCTCACTTAGGGCTCTAAACCCTAGCTGAGTGGCTGGTATGACACAGGTGACGAAGATCCCATATTATTTCTGTGTGAGCTCATGATGCAGAGAGGAAGCAAGACAGGAGATCCACTCGCCCTCATGGCAGTTTTTGCTGTCAGTAGGAGTCTGGTGGCTCTGCACATTATTCTTCTGAAATTGCTTGCAGTGACACAATTTGCAACCTACTCTTAATGCCTAAAAGTGGTGGTGGCAAAAAGCAAGAAATTAGCAGAGTATTATTTAAAAAGGCCAAGTATGGGGGCACCTGGGTAGTTCAGGCCGTTAAGTGTCCCACCTTTGCCTTCAGTTCAGGTCATGATCTCGGGGGTGGGGGGGTGGGGGTTGGAGCCCCACCTCTGTGCTCCCCAGTAGTCTCTCCCTCTGCCCATCCCCTCAACTCACACCTGCAGGCATGTGCACCATCTCTCTCGCTCGCTCTCTCAATAAATAAATTTTTTTTTAAAAAGTCCAAGTATGCATGGGTAAACACTATCACTAAAATGTGATTTCTGGTGTCCTCCACTAAAAACATATTTGGAGGAAAATATTCAGAACTTTTTTCTTAAAAGAGTATTAAATAAAATAGGAATTGCTTTAAAAGAATTGCACTTGAAGGGGCGCCTGGGTGGCTCAGTCGGTTAAACGTCTGCCTTCTGCTCAGGTCATGATCTCAGGGTCCTGGGATTGAGCCCCGCATTGGGCTCCCTGCTCAGCTGGGAGTCTGTTTCTGCCTCTCCCTCCGCCTCTCTCCCTTGCTCATGCCCTCTCATGCGCATGCTCTCTCTCAAAGAAATAAATACAATCTTAAAAAAAAAAAGAATTGAAATTATTAAAATAATTCGGAAATTACTATGAAAGCATTAAATCAAAGAAGTTTTCATTTTCACCAGAATAATACATAGTAGAGACAAATATAAAATATAAAATATTTTTAAATAGCTCATCATGGTCCCTCCAATGACATTCCATTATTAATATTATTTTTTAAAGATTTTATTTATTTATTTGACAGAGAGAGACACAGCGAGAGAGGGAACACAAGCAGGGGGAGTGGGAGAGGGAAGAGCTGGCTTCCAGCCGAGCAGGGAGCCCAATGTGGGGTGGGGCTCGATCCCAGGACTCTGGGATCATGACCTGAGCCGAAGGCAGACACTTAATGACTGAGCCACCCAGGCACTTCACCATTATTGATATTTTTATATATTTTTAAATGTTCTCTACATTTTACCCAATTGAGAACCTTGTATACAGTTTTAGGTCCCCCTTTTTTAGCAATTATAAAATTCAGCATTTCTGTTATAAAATTCTTGTGAAATCATGTTAAACATTATTTTCCCTTTGTTAGACATTTAATAGATTGAACATTTTAGAAAACACAAAAAAATTAGACACTAGATTAAAAACAAAAGAAAAAAATTTGAAATCACGCCAACCTGAATTATGCTCGTCTCAACCACAAAAACCTGCTTCCGTTACCTCATAAATTCAAGGAGACTTAAAATTGTGAAATTGTAATTACTGTCCATTTTCACCACCCATCCACGACCCACCACAATCCCCTTTTATGCATGAGCATGTTATATTTTTCTTTTAACAATATTATGATCTCACCATAAATACTGTTTTATAAACTGAATCTTTTACCTAAAATATGTGTCATTATTATTTTCCGACTTCTCTAGTCTTTAAAAACTTCATTTTTATTGCTGCAGATGAGAAGAAATTTGTATGTATAATTTTATGTATACTATTCATACTGTTTCTTACATTATCCATGTATTAAAAGGCTCTGTAGTATAGTAATAAATATAATATAAAATTGTGATATGCTTTAGACTTAGGAAAACTAACTCTGAAGCTACACTCCCTGGGTCTTAGTCTTTACTCTACCAGTTGCCAGTTTTATGACCCTGGGCAATCCATTTACCCCTTGTGCTAGAGTTTTCTCATTAGTAAAAGGGAAACAAGGATAATACTGCAACAATCAGGTTACAGTTAACAGAAACCAGTCGAAGTATCTCAAGCTTTGGAAACCTAACACAAAAAATTTCTTACATGATTATTGAAAGTTGAAAAGTCACAAAGTCAATGCTAAAGTGACCTGGAGATTAATAACATCAGGAACCATCTATGACCCCAGGACTCACCTTGACAGGACCCAGCTACGGGAGTGTGGGAAATGTAGTTTGCAAAATTCCAGCACCAGTATCAAAGTACAGAATACAGAAAGATGGTCTCAAAACTGAGAGACTCTAGAGAAATAAAAAGCCCAAGTCCTTCTCCTAGGATTGGTGAGAGGATAAAATGAGTTGATACACATACAGCATTTGTAGCAAAGCCTGGCAGGGAGTGAAAACTCAGTAACTGTTGACTCCTTTTATTATTATGTAATTAATTTAAATTAACCAAAGAAGAATTACACTCTAAAAGCCTAGACAACATGGCGCAGGAGCTCAGGGACTCTTTTGAGTTTAATTTTGATTAAACTTTTCTCCTTTAAGAATATGCTCTCTGCAGAAGAATGAAACTGGACCATTTCCTTACACCACACACAAAAATAGACTCCAAATGGTTGACAGACCTAAACGTGAGATAGGAGTCCATCAAAATCCTAAAGGAGAACACAGGTAGCAACCTCTTCCACCTCAGCCACAGCAACTTCTTCCTAGAAACATTGCCAAAGGCAAGGGAAGCCAGGGCAAAAATGAACTCTTGGGATTTCATCAAGATAAAAAGGTGTTGCACAGCAAAAGAAGCAGTCCACAAAACCAAAAGACAACCGACAGAATGGGAGAAAATATTTGCAAATGACATATCAGATAAAGGGCTAATATCCAAAATCTATAAAGAACTTATCAAAATCAACACCCAAAGAACAAATAATCCAATCAAGAAATGGGCAGAAGACATGAAGAGACATTTTTCCAAAGAAGACATCCAAATGGCCAACAAACACATGAAAAAGTGCTCAACATCGCTCGGCATCAGGGAAATCCAAATCAAAACCTTAATGAGATACCACCTCCCACCAGTCAGAATGGCTAAAATTAACAAGTCAGGAAACGACAGATGTTGGCAGGGATGTGGAGAAAGGGGAACCCTCCTACCCTGTTGGTGGGAATGCAAGCTGGTGCAACCCCTCTGGGAAACAGTATGGAGGTTCCTCAAAAAGTTGAAAATAGAGCTACCATATGATCCAGCAATTGCACTATTGGGTATTCACCCCAAAGATACAAATGTAGGGATCCGAAGGGGTACGTGCACCCCAATGTTTATAGCAGCAATGTCCACAATAGCCAAACTGTGGAAAGAGCCAAGATGTCCCTCGACAGATGAATGGATAAAGAAGAAGTGGTATATATACACAATGGAATATTATGCAGCCATCAAAAGGAATGAGATCTTGCCATTTGCAACAACGTGGATGGAACTGGAGGGTGTTATGCTGAGTGAAATAAGTCAATCAGAGAAAGACATGTATCATATGACCTCACTGATATGAGGAATTCTTAATCTCATGAAGCAAACTGAGTGTTGCTGGAGTGGTGGGGGGTGGGAGGGATGGGGTGGCTGGGTGATAGACATTGGGGAGGGTATGTGCTACGGTGAGCGCTGTGAATTGTGCGAGACTGTTGAATCACAGATCTGTACTTCTGAAACAAATAATGCAACATATGTTAAGAAAAAAGAAAAAGAAGAAGATAGCAGGAGGGGAAGAATGAAGGGGAGTAAGTCGGAGGGGGAGATGAACCATGAGAGACGGTGGACTCTGAAAAACAAACTGAGGGTTCTAGAGGTGAGGGGGGTGGGGGGATGGGTTAGCCTGGTGATGGGTATTAAAGAGGGCACGTTCTGCGTGGAGCACAGGGTGTTATGAACAAACAATGAATCATGGAACACTACACCAAAACAAATTATGTAATATATGGTGATTAACATAACAATAAAAAATTTAAAAAACTAATTATGTAATATATGGTGATTAACATAACAATAAAAAATAAAAAAAGAATATGCTCTCATTTAAAGGTGTGTGTGTGTGTGTGTGTGTGTGTGTGTGTTTTACCAAACAATCTTTTTCACAGATTTTTCCACTCCCTCTGCTTTCTTTCTACAAGAGTGCTTATGACTCTGGAACAGTATTTTAAAGACAATAGACGTGACCATTATTTATATTTGCTGCAAAGTAGTCACTGTGCAGAAGGGAATCTGGAAGTGAGCACAATAAGCCAATGATAGAGGCAGATATCAGGGCTCAAAAAGGATGTTGTGCAGACCAAAGCAGCACAAGCCCCTTATATATTGCAGAGTTTGAATCAGATAATGGCTTAATTTGATTTATTTTTTAAAAAATCACTTGGATATCTGTTTGCGGACTGATTGGATGAGGAAGCCAAGAGAAGAATCAGGGTAAAGATTTAGGGGGCTATTGAGGTAATCTAGAAATGGTTGTGACCCAGACTAAGGGGATGTCAGAACAGCTCAACAGAAGAGCAAGATTCAAGGTATATTTTTGAGAAAGAAATGACACATAACAAATAATAATTGCTTCAGAAAAGGAAGAAATTTTATCTCATTTGTAGCTCAAAATTATATCGTTTAATCGCATATTTATACTGGAGGCTCCATTTTCTGCATAGAGATCCTGCCTTTATTTACCATTCTACCAAAATAAAAACAAATGAATAATTTGATTTTTAGAAATAATGACACAGAATATATGTTACTTGTTATTTTTACATACTACCAAGTATTTAAAAACTGTGCTACTGTGTTATTAAAAGTTTAGCTACATGACAGTTTAGATGACATTCACCAGACAATCTTGCAGCTTGGTTGGTGAGGACTTTATTTGACTGAAATGAAGGAAGTATAAGGATGTGTTACCAATTTATTTTTAAGGATGCTGGAAGACTAGCATGATTTAGAGATGAATTCTGAATCTTTCATTTAGATCACACTGCAGCATATACTTTAGATATAAAATCACCAATTTAAACTCATTTCAGTGCATTTCCATATTGATAAATTTAAGAGGAAAAACATGTCCCAGAGACAGTTAATAACCAAGATACTTAGACCTTAAAATACATTGAGAAGAAATGTTTGTTTCAGGTTAGCAAATACTACTTCCTTTTGAAGGCCTAGAATTGCTTGAAATGTAATATCCACAAGCAAAGTGAGCAATAGAAATATTTAAAGAATAGCATTGAAAGACACTGTGCAGATCATACTTGGATAATAAAGAACTGGTTTTAACTTCTGTGTGTTAGAAGCAAAACAGAAGTGTAGCAAGGTAGCTAGAAATCTAACTTTTGGTCATTTTATAATCAGTCTATAAATTAGAAAAACCATGATAAATAGCCTCTGGCTACTATCTGTCCACATGGTTGCTACAGCTTCTAACCAGCAGAGAATACAGTTTAATTTGCTTCAAAAGGACTAAAGTTCGGTCAGCGATCTATTTTGACATCTTTGTAACAAAAGCAGAAGGAGCACATCTGAGTTTGAACCACATCTGAATTCTTAGAAAATAAACAAAGATGAAAGGATATGGCGGGGTGCCTGGGTGCCTCCGTCGGTTAAACGGCTGCCTTCGGCTCAGGTCGTGATACCAGGCTCGCCTCGGGCTCCCTGCTCAGCGGGGAGCCTGCTTCTCCCTCTCCCTCTGCCTGCCTCTCTGCCTACTTGTGCTCTCTATCTCTCTGTCAAATAAATAAAATCTTTAAAAAAAAAAAGAAAGGATATGGCAATCAGTAGTATTCCTTTCAAGACATAGACACATTAGTTTATGTCAGGAATTTGCCACTCCTCAGGACATTAAACACACTTCGTTGTTGAGTGTTGGGGTGGGAGGAGGGGGACAACTGACTCAGATCAATCCTTTACATTCAATAATGAATATATTATAATTTTTACATCACTATTTAGGAATAATTGATACAATGGCTCTAAGATTTCCACTTAAAGGAAAAGACCAACAAATTGCTTTACCTCATGATGGAAACCAGTGTAGCTTGGTCTAATAGATTTACTTCCAACAATAGTGAACTATGCGGTCCAGTATTTCTTTCTTCATTTTTTGTTTGTTTGTTTGTTTGTTTGTTTGTTTTTTAAGATTTTATTTAGTTATTTGAGAGAGAGAGCGAGTGAGTGAGAACACGTGAGGGGGGAGGAGCAGAGGGAGAGAGAGAAGCAGACTCCCCGCTGAGTAGAGAGCCCGACAGGGGGCTTGATCCTGGGACTCCTGAGCAGAAGACAGATGCTTAACTGACTGAGCCACCCAGGTGACCCTGGTCCAGCCTTTCAAATGAGATTTCAAATGAGTTGAGAAGGACGGTACAAAATGCAACAGAAGACAGTCTACTGGACAATAGACAGGGCTGTTATTCGGGCAACTCTGCCCCCATGCAAATGCCAATCTCAGGTGCAGTTGCTGAGAAGCATATCAGAACCCTAAACAAACTCACAAGGGTAGGACAGCACACTGGAGTTCAGGGTTTGCTGCAGAGAGATCTGTAAGTCCTCTCCATACCTGGGGCTCATGGTTAGGCCACAGATGAACCAGATGTGCCTCTATAGGGAAATAGTAAAAATACCTCCATTCTTCATTGTATTAACATGATCTGTGTTTGCCAGAGTTCTTGATCACCCATCAAAAAGTGTTTTCCCTTTCTGAGGGAAAACACCACTGCTTTATGATGCAAATTGTATCTAATATTTTCAGTCATTATCCAGAAAAAATAATATGTAACCAAAGATTGACATAAACAAGACAATCTAATATGCAAATAAGAGTAATAATAGAAAATAGGAACAAATCTACAGGAGATCCAGATAAAAGCATTGTCAAACATGGCCTTTGAATAACTTTTTACTATGTTGAGGAAACTGAAGATACAGTTGAGAATTTAGGCAGATGGAAATAAAGGGAACAACGAAATGAGAATTGAAAAACTGTGAGGTAGAATAAATGAATTAAGAACTCAGTGGATGAGGGGTGCCTAGATGGCTCAGTTAGTTAAGTGTCTGACTCTTGGTTTGGCTCAGGTCCTGATCTCATGGGTGGTGGGATTGAGCCCCGGGTCAAGCTCTGTACTCAGCTGGGAATCTGCTTGAAGATTCTCTCCCTCCCTCTCCCTCTGCCCCTCCCCCCCCACATGTATGCATGTGCACTCTCTCTCTCAAATAAATAAATAAATCTTTAAAAAAGATAAAGCCAAAGATATCAATTTTTAAATTAAAATAAACGTACTGTAAAACAGATTGTCATAATGGATAAAAAAGCTATATGCTTCTTTAAAAATATGTTAAAATTTAAGGATCTAAGGATGATAGAGGTAAAAGAATGAAAATATATGTCAGAAAAACACCAACCACCTTCCCTCCAAAAAATGCTGGAAACACCATACTAATATCAGTAATACCAAACATGTCCTTCAACACATGAATGGATAAAGAAGATGTGGTATATATACAATGGAATACTACTCAGCCATCAGAAAGGATGAAAATTTACCATTTACATCGACATGGATGGAACTGGAGGGTATTATGCTGAGTGAAATAAGTCAATCAGAGAAAGACAATTACCATATGGTTTCACTCCTATGTGGAACATAAGAAACAGCACAGAGGACCACAGGGGAAGGGAGGGAAAACTGAAGGGGAAGTTATCAGAGAGGGAAAAAAAGCATCAAAGACTCCTAACTACAGGAAACAAAGTGAGGGTTGCTGGAGGGGGGTGGGTGGGGGATGGGGTAACTGGATGATGGGCATTAAGGAGGGCACGTGATGGGATGACACTGGTTATAATATGCAACTGATGAATCATTGAACACTACATCTGAAACTAATGATGTACTATATGTTGGCTAATTGAATTTAAATAAAAAAATTAAAAAAAAAAGAAAAGTGCAGATAACAGTAGCGAAAATGCAAAATACTAAATTTACAGTGAAAACCTGGAAGACACCACCCTAACCACCTGGGGAAGGTTCATATGACCAGGAACAAGTTATGTTTTTTCCTCTGTGTGTTATTCTTACCAAAAATTCATAACTCAGTTCTAGCCATGAGACAACATCAGGTAAACCCAAACCGAGGTACATTCTAGAGACTCTCTGACCCTTACTTTTCAAAATGCCAAGGTCATGAAAGTCACAGAAAGACTTGAGAGAGTATCACAAATGGATGGGCGTGGGGGCTGAGGACATACCATATGAGGACGTAGAGGACACAAAGCACTTTGACTGGATCCCAAACAGAAATGTAAAACATCAGTGAAAAAGCCAGTGAAATCCAAGTGCTGTGAATAGTTTAGTTGAAGATATTGTAAAAGAGCAAAGTGTGTATGTTTGATAAATACCACACAGTTTTTTAGTATGTTAGGGGAAGGTGGGTAAAGAGTATATAAGAACGCTCTGTACTATATTTGCATATCTTCCCTAATAAAATTATTTCAAAATTAAAAGTTCAAAAGCAAAAATAAATAAAGTGGATTAAAGGTAATGTCATAGATAAGCATCTGATAGTTCCAGTAGGTGTCATGTGAAGGAATTGTAACTGGAGGTTCTGATTAAGTTTTTCTCCCTCTCATAGTCTATATCTACAAATGGATAGCCCTCCACACACCCCCAGAAAACACAGAAGAATGTGCTGTAAAAGGAGCATATTTAAGTTGCATACATGGAATTAAACATTGGGTAATTTATTTTACATGCTAATTAACTAGTAAAAATGGTACAAATTGATATACAATATTAAATTATTAAATACCTTATAGTTTCATGAGAAAGCAGAAATGTGCTTATATTTTCTAGATTATTAAAATACAAAGGAAATAGTATTTCTTAACATTCCTCATTTGTAAATGCCAACATTTTATGAATGCATTTATGTGTTATATAGTGAAATAACCTATTCATCATTTGAAATGCCTATTTGTGTTACTCATTTATAGATTGTTCTTACTAGGTACTCAGAAAAAATATTTGTAATGTCTTATATTTAAATTAATCATTGTCTTGTCTAATCTATTTTTGCAGTTGAAAAATTGAATTAAATAGTTTACTTACATAGATTGTTTTTTGGAGTAAAACTCAGAACAAACTCTTCATTTCTATTATGATAACTTAGGAAAAATTTCATATAAATTTTTTAATTAATTAAAAAAAACACTGTCAAAATGAAATATATCTTTTGAGGCTTATGGAGATGAATTAATTTGTCTCCAGAAAGAGCCATTTAAAATGCTACTTTTCTCTTAAATTAAAAATGATAAAATTCTAAATATTATATAAATTAAGCACAAACTACTGGAAACCACTTCTACTCATTTTTAGTATCCCATTCAGAGCATTTTCTTTAGGTGATGGTTATAATGATGCTAGTAATATAATTATTCTCCGAAGTGTGTATATGGACTGTGGGCACTTTTATGCATGTAGAATATCTTTCATATTAGGGAAAACAATTCTCAAAACATAAAAAGCCTTCATCTATATATACCAGCATACCTCATTTCATTTTTTGGCATTTCACAGATATTGCATTCTTTTACAAATTGAAGGTTTATGGCAACCCTGCTTCAAGAAAGTTTATCAGCACCATTTTCCCAATAGCATTTGCTCAATTCATGTCTCTGTGTCACATTTTGGTAATTATAACAATATGTAAAGATTTTATTTATTTATTTGACAGGGAGATACAGAGCGAGAGAGGGAACACAAGCAGGGAAATGGGAGAGGGAGAGGCAGGCTTCCTGCTGAGCAGGGAGCCCGATGCGGGGCTCGATCCCAGGATCCCGGGATCATGACCTGAGCCAAAGGCAGACCCTTAATGACTGAGCCACCCAGGCACCCCAGTAATTCTAACAATATTTCAAATGTTTTCATTATTATTGTATTTGTTATGATGATTTGTGATCAGTGATTTTTGATGTTACTATTATAATTGTTTCCGGGGTGCCACAGACCATGCTTATATAAGATGGCAAACTTAATCGATCAATGTTATGTGTGTTCTGACTGCTCCACAGACTGGCCATTCCCTGTCTCTCTCCCTCCCCTTGGCTGTCCCTATTTCTTGAGACACAATAGCATTGAAATTAGGCCAATTCATAACCCTTCAGTGGCCTCTTACGTGTTCAAGTCAAAGAAGAGCGAGAGGTCTCTCACTTTTCTTTTTTTTCACTTTTAATCAAGAGCTAGATGTGACTAAGCTGAGGAAGGCATGCCAAAAGCCAAAACAGGCTGGAAAGCTGGCCCTCTTGCCTGAAACACTAAGCCACATTGAGAATGCAAAGGAATAACCGAAGGAAAGTAGAAGTGCTATTCCAGTGAACACACGAATGATAAAAAAGCAAAATAGCCTTATTGCAGATATGGTGGAAGTTTTAGTGGTCTCCTTAGAAGATCAAACCAGCTACATCATTCTCTTAAACCAAAGGCTAATCCAGAGCATGGCCCTAACTCGCTTCAATTCTATGAAGGCTGTGAAGTGAGAAAGCCTCAGAAGAAAAATCTGAAGTTAGCAGAGGTTGGGTCATAAGGTTTAAGGAAATAAGCTGAGTCCATAACATAGAAATGCTAGGTGAAGCAACAGGTACTGATGTAGAAGCTGCAGCAAGTCATCTTGATGATCTAGCTAAATAATTAATAAAGGTCACTGAACTGAATGTCAGATTTTCAATGTTATTGAAACACCCTCCTATTGAAAGAACATGCCAGGACTTTCATAGCTAGAGAGAAGAAGTCAATGCTGGCCTTCAAAACCTCAGAGGACAGGCTGACCCTCCCATTAAGGACTAATACAGCTGGTGACTTACAGTAGAAGCCAATGGTCATTTACCATTCTCAAAATCCGAGGGCCCTTAAAATTTGTGCTAAATTTACTCTGTGTTCTATAAATGGGACAACAAAGGCTGGATGATAGCACATCTATTTACAACATGGTTTTACTGAATATTTTAAGCCCACTGTTGAGACTTACTACGTAGCGGGGGGAGATTCTTTTCAAAATATTACTGCTTGTGGACAATGCACCTGGTCACCCAAGATCTCTGAGGAAGATACGCAAGAATAATGTTTTTTTGCCTACTAACACAACAGCCATTGGGCATGTCATGGATTAAGGAGTAATTTTGATTTTCAAGACTTCTTATTTAAGAAATACATTTCATAAAGCTCTAGCTGCCCTTGATTAGTGATTTCTCTGATGCATCTGGGCAAAGCCACTGAAAGCCTTCTGGAAAGGATTCACCATTCTGGATGCCATGAAGAACATTTGTGACTCATGGGAAGAGGTCAATATATCGGCTTGCACAAGAATTTGGAAGAAGTGGATTCCAACCCTCATGGATGACTTTGAGGGGTTCAAGACTTCCATGGAGGATGTAACCGTGGTGGAAAATAGCAAGAGAACTAGAACTAGAAGTGGAACCTGAAGATGGGACTGACTTGCGGCCATCTCATGATACAACTTGAACAGATGAGGAGTTGTTTCTTATGGGTAAGTAAAGAAAGTATTTCTTGAGATGGAGTACACTCCTGCTGAAGATGCTGTGAAGATTGTCAAAATGACAACAAGAAGTTTAGAACATTACCTTAACTTTCTTGACAAAGCAACTGCAGGATTTAAGAGGATTGGCTCCAATTTTGAACATAGTTCTACTGTGGTTACCATGTTATTAAACACCATCACATTCTAGAAAAAAGTCATTCATGACAGGAAGAGTCAATTAATGCAGGAAATGTCACTGTCATCTTATTTTAAGAATTGTCATGGCTGGGGCGCCGGGGTGGTTCAGTCAGTTAAGCATCGCCTTCAGCTCAGGTCATGATCTCAAGATCCTGGGTTCAAGCCCTGCATCAGGCTCCCTGCTCAGCGGGGCATCTGCCTCTCCCTCTCACTCTGTGATCTCTCTAATTCTCACCCTCTCTCAAATAAATAAATAAATAAATAAATAAATAAATAAATAAATAAGAATTGTCATGGTCATCACTCTGATCAGTCAGCAGCCATCAACATCAAGGAAGACCCTTCACCAGCAAAAAAAAACTGGAACTTGCTTAAAGCTCAGATGATGTTTAGATGAAGCCAATGCTCATTTACCATTCCTAAAATTTGAGGGCCCTTAAAGAATAGTGACCTTAGGAAGTATTTTTTTAATTATTTAATTTAATTTTTTAAATTATTTAATCTCAGAATTCCATACTTGGAAGGACTCTTTGTTGGGGCCCTTGGCAGCACTTGTTCTTTGCACGTCCAGGTAGCATCTGTTGGGCAGGGAGGCATGGCAGGGGTGGGAGTTCCTGCATGTTCTCTGCCCCTTCTCTTTCTTGTGCTTGATTTCCTAAAAGGACTTGGAGGCCAGAAGTTTGAAGTCAGAGTGTCAACAGACCACAGTCCCCCTGAAAACCTGGAGGAGAAAGTTCCTTGCCTCTTCTAGCTTGTGAGGTGCCCAGAAGCTTTTTTTGATTTATGTCTACACCACTGAAGTCTCAGCCCCCACCCTCACATGGCCTCTTCTTTTCCCTGTGAGTCTACCACGCGTGTCTCTTGTGATGATACTTGGCATGGGATCTAGGGCTCTCCTAGATTAACCTACTGCAACACCTTTCTAAATTCAAAACTGAGGATGCCTGGGTGGCTCAGCCCTTAAGTGTCTGCCTTCGGCTCAGGTCGTGATCCTGGGGTCCTGGGATAGAGCCCCGCATCGGGCTCCCTGCTCGGCGGGAAGCCTGCTTCTCCCTCTCCCACTCCCCCTGCTTGTGTTCCCTCTCTCGCTGTCTCTCTCTGGCAAATAAACAAATAAAATCTTTAAAAAAAAAAAAAAGAAAGAAATGACAGTCATGATGCAAACTGATTAAGTCATTTTAATTGGGTCAAATGACCCAGTTAATGGGAAATTTGACCTGGAATTTTCCCAGATAAAGAAATTTTTCAAGTACTTGAAAAATTATAGTTTAATTATAGTTTAACTCATGTTTGGAGCTCTTATTTCCTCTTTCTCCTCTGTTTCTTTGTCTTATTACTTTTTTTCTTTCTTTTCATCTAGCTATGATGGGAACATTATTCCTAATTTAAATAAAGAACAAGAAGTGAAAACAAAGGGAATCATGGAATGATTCTCTCTGTTGTCTGAGGGGAGAGGCACCACATCGGCCTCTTGGACTGAGATGCAGATCCTTTGTTTCCCGTTGAGCTTTCTTAGACCCATCTGTGCATCTGTCTATGGGTATTCTTTTTCCAGCCTTACTAAGTATAAATAGTTTACAAGATATTTTTTTAAATTTTATTCCACAAAACAACTATTACACAATAGAATGCAGATCTCAACCTGTTTTTATGACTAGAGTGCTAGATCTAGTGTCTATGTTCTGTGTTATTCATTATAAAAATTAAAGATTTTTATATTGAATTAAAATAGAACCAAACCCAGCTATGCACTGTTTATAAGAAATATGCCTTAAACAAAATAGAATAGAAACACTATGAAGTATTAGATAGGCAATACAAGGTCAGTATAAATGTTTTAAAAATGCATAGATGATATTTGTTTCAGATAACACAGAATTCAATATATTAAATGGGACAACTGTTATATTTATTTATAATATATATATTCAAAAAGATGAAAATGGCAAGCATGAATATTTTTGTGATAAATAACATCAAAATACACAAAATGAAGTCTGCAAGAAGATGAAAGTGTATTTCAAATTAGTATCCCCATGCAAAGTATTATTATTTCATATAATAATTACTTCAGTTATTGTCTGATAAAGTATAAATTAAAGGAGAAACTAAAGGATAGAAAGAAGTGAGTCTTAAACTATTGAGTTATGGATTGTAGCATAGGATGAAAGAGGTCTCTCTCCAGCAAAAAAAAAAAAAAAATATATATATACATATATATATTTATAAGCATAAATTTTGCATGTTTTTATGTGATTCAGAAACCACTGAAAGCTCTAGTTTAGGAAAATCTGTGTGTAATTGGCTACAAATAGTGTATACTTAAAATTTTGGAAAAATGAGCATATAAGTTAATGCCAAGTTTTGTATCCTGACTACTTTTCTTATAGAATTTATCACAAATATCAATTTATATTACTTTTAGGTTTATATTTTGGTAAGCTCCTTGAGAACAGGTACATTATCTGTTTAACTCATAATACAGTGGCATAAAAACTCTAAGGTAGTATCATCTTTTCTTACTTTGTTTCTTTAAAATCAACCTTGAATTTTCTACCACAGTCTTAGAGGTCAGGACTAACACAGCAAGGAGTTTCCACAACATCTAGGTAAAAGTCACTAAATGCTGTTGTTTCTCACTAAAGTCATTAGGACTCTTTGGGGAAACGTCTAAATCCATATCTGGTATATAAAACATGCACAATAAGCTTAGATGGTCTAATAACAAGACAAGGAAGATTTCAGTGACTATTAAAAAAGACACATTAGCTAGCTTTAGGAGGCTTTTGTTGACCAAAACTGGAATAATGTGAAACCAATTAAAAACAAACAAACAAATGAAAACTATGATACATTGAAACTCATTAGATTTGTTAAAATATTTAGTTTATAAGGATCTAAAATATATGGGTGTACACATACCTACACACTCCATAAACATTCATGTACACTCACATCCCTATTTTTCTTTTCCCATTTGGAGGATATTTGCTAAACAGTTCATTATTTTTGTGAATAAATAACTTATCTTGGTTTTCATTTATCATTTATTTTGATTTTCCTTTTCAAAATTTTACATTAGACTAACCAAAGTACTTGATGAGGAGATATGGGTAACCAGAAATTGATGAAGAAATGTTTAGAGTTTAGAACACTCTTTAGAGTGTTCCAGTTTATAAATGAGGAATGAATGAAAGAAATAGAATATCCCCATTTGCGGGGCACTCTACATCTATTTCTTGCAGACTTCAGTTTGTGTATTTTGATGTTATTTATCACAATGTATATCAAATGTTTGATACTTTTCTTTAAAAAAAGTTTTACAAAGTCTACCTAGAACCTACTGAGACTTTTGAAGTAACTTGAGTGAAGAATCTGACTAAATTTTTACATTATTTAACTGATTTTTTATAGTTCAATAGCTCACAATTAGACCATATTTTTGGTGAGTCATGCTTATCAAGCATTTCCAAATTATTCACATTAGTCTTCAAAAAAGCATCACTTTATTTTCCCATTATCATTTAATAACTTAATTAAATTATATAATTATAAAACGTACAAGTGGTACAACAGTTTTAGGAATAAATACAGCTGATTTTTAGGAAGCAAACAGATCAGTTGCTAAGAAAGTACATGGTAAACTTACAAACTATCTTACAAGTCATTCACTTGCTGGGCAGCAGTCAGTATAATTTCCAGAAGAAATACTAATCTGGTAAATCAATTAAGCATCAGTTGCTACTATTTCTTCTTCCTGATATAGCCACAAAACCACCTGCAATCTGCAAAGAACCTTATGAAAATATAGGGGCTTTTGGTGCTTCAAGAGTCCAGGTAAGTGTCATTTTCAATTCTCCCCTTCTTTTCATCAATAAAAAAGGCAATAAATGGCCAACTCTAATATTTGGATTGCACATCCATTGGGTTCATATTTGATTCTTGTTTTCTCTCTGGGCTATAAGTGACAGATTCGCAGCTAATCAATTATGAGCCAATTCATTACTTTTTTTTGGCCCAGCAATTCATATGGAATAAATTAGGAGTAAGGTTTATTTGTAAAAAAACAAAACAAAACAAAACAAAAAAACAAGAAACAGACCAACAATAACTACAAAAAAAAAAGTTAAAGGGCAGGAAGTTTACAATTATCTTTCCAAGGTAATAAAGTTGTACAACACCAGGAAGTAGTTTTACATACTGGAAGTATAACTTTAGACTTATCCACCCTGATCGGCTCCCTCTCCAAAACCAGATTTTACAAGGGAAAGCATTTATCCCACTGTTCATAATGGTTTCTTTCTGATGTCGCCCACTGAGCAAATAGCCAGGTGACAAGACGAACCTGTTAGTATGTGATGAGGCCAGCATTTTTAGACTGGTGCCAAGAGAGAGGCGTTTGAAGTCTGTCAAAAGATGAAGTAGATGAACCCATATCTTCCCCCAGGTGCAGGGAGCGTTACAGGTGTATTTTACTTTCTCCTGGTACCAGTGTTAGGAGGTACCTGCTTCTAGAGTCCATGACATCAAAGAGACTCTCTATCGAAAACTTTGGGCTCTTCACTTTGGATTTCTGACAAAAAGTAATTGTACGGTTGGTTGTAAGTCATCATGAGTAGATTATTTTGCTATGTGCAGTTACTTGTATTTCTATCAGTTTCTATGCAACTTGAACCTCTGTAAGAAAAATAATGTAAAATTATGGGACAGTAATATTTTGTAAAAATAAGCAGCTATTAAAAATAATAACCTGAATATGAAACAGTTGATGTTACATATTTATGGGAAAAAAAGTGTTGTAGAACATGAATTTCATAAATTTAGTTTTTATAATTATAATATTTGATTATTATATCATGGTATACCATATCTTATGAAATTATATATATTTGAAATAAAAATGTCATGTTGTTGTACAGGCAAAGTTAATTAACTCTGGATAGATGTATTTGTGAAATGAGGATATATTCATCATTTTTACCCTATTAATATGTGAACTGTTGATTATTTTAATTGAAGATGCATTATTAACGTGATATTTAAAAATAAAAGGGAAAGGAAGAGCTTAAAATTATTCCACTTCATTAATTATGAAATACATGTGAGTTCAAATAAAAATTTAACATCTTCATGTCTATTACTGGGAAAAAATATTAAAGGCCTCTTACTACCATGCATTTTGTTGAAAAATCAAATATTCAACCATAACCTTTTTCTTTCTTTCTTTTTTTTTTAAAGATTTTATTTATTTATTCATGAGAGACAGAGAGAGAGAGAGAAGCAGAGGAAGAAGTGAAGAGCCCGACGCGGGACTCGATCCTAGGACGCTGGGATCATGACCTGAGCCGAAGGCAAACGCTTAACCATCTGAGTCACCCAGGCGCCCTCAACCATAACTTTTTTCTTACAGAAAGCAATTTGCCAATAAATATTTTAAATGCATTTGTCCAAGCAAATTTCTTCTTTTCTCAAGAAAATAATGAGAAAATTAAAATATCAGTATTTACAACTGTGCTGATTGTAAAATCTAAGTACAAAATTGATAAAATTAGAAACAAATCATCAAGGGAAGGGGGCCGAGGCCGGGTCACCTTTACCTGGCCGAGAAGGCAGGGGTTTGGCTCTGGCAACCGCTCTGCTATATGGTTCGAGATCCTGCCCGGGATGGGCGTCATGGCCGTGTGCTTGGTCATCCCCGGCATAGCCACAGCGCACATCCACAGGTTCAGTAAAGGGGGCAAGGAAAAAGGGTTGCCAATTATCCATATCAGTGGAGTTTGATGCAAAGAGATAGGCGGGTCTCTGGAGTTAATCGTTACTATGTGTCAAAGGGTTTGGAGAATATCGATTAAGGAAGCATTTTCCTGATTGATGAAAAAACTCAGTCGTACTCATCTACCCCTTCGAGAAGGTTATGCAGTGTATTAATGTAGTGCATAATAAAAACAACAAAAAAGTAAACAAAACAAAACAAAAAACAAATCATCAATGCCTTTGTGAGGAAGCAGTTATATAAATTAAGTCTTATAAAGCTGATGAACAGTTTTTCATATGAAAACAATGGCTTATGTGGCCAAATAAAGCTAACATTTAACGAGTCCTTACTAGGTATCATTTACTTCTAAAGACTGTTTAATGTTTTCTGTTTTTTCTTTTTCCTATTTTATACAGGAAATGTCTGGCATTTAGAGAGGTCAACTCACCTGCCTGAAGACAAAGAGGTGATCAGAAGCAGGTTGGTTTTTCAATTCCATCTACTGAATCCAGAATATAATTGTTTATTTATTTATTTATCTATTTATTTATTTAGTTAGTTATTTTAGAGAGGGAGAGAGGGGGAGAGGCAGTGGGAGAGAGATAGAACCTTAAGCAGACTCTACACCCAGTGTGAAGCCCAACGCAGGGCTCGATCTTACAACCCCGAGATGGTGACCTGATCCCAAATCAAGAATTGGATGCTTAACTGCCTGAGCCATGCAGGTGCCCCTAAGATATTTTTAGAAGTATATTTATAGTAAGCTAAAGAAATAATTTACAAAACTATTTAGTGGAAGAGCTATTTAATTTTTCACTTTCAGTGCTTTCTATTTTAATACTTATGTAATTAAAATTGTTTCAAACTAGTGTTATATATCAAAAAAGAATAAAAGGATATGACAGTTTTCAGATAATTACAAATTAAAACTTTTAGTCTGTCTATTCCTAGCATGCCCTCGCATGGAATGTTGAATCTTAAAATTAATTGTTGTTCTTTTATTAAGTAAATTATGTATTCAGTATATTTAAGACACATAACCTGATGCTTTAATGTACATACACATGGTGAAATGATTAATATAGTCAGGCTAATTAACATATCCTCCTCACATAGTTACCATTTATGAGTGTGTGTGTGTGTGTGTGTGTGTGTGTGTGGTGAGAGCACCTGAAATCTACTCTCTTAGCAAATTACTAGTATTCAATACAATATTATTGACTGTAGTCCTAATGCTGTACATTAGATCTCTAGACATTCATCCTATGTAAATGCAACTTTCTTCCTTGGGACCAATATCTGCCCATCCCACCGCCCTCCCACCTCCAGCCCCTGGTAACCACCGTGGTATATCTGTGTCTACGTATTCAACTTTTTTAGATTCCAAATATATGGGAGATATGCAGTATTTTTCTTTCTGTGTCTGGCTTATTTTACTTAGTATAACGTCCTCTAGCATCATCCATGTTGTTGCAAATGTCAGGATCTCCTTTTTAATTTTTATTGAAAAAGATTTTATTTATTTATTTTTGCGTGCACATGAGAGAGAGAACAAGTAGGGAGGGCAGATGGAGAAATAGGCTCCTGGCTGAGCAGGGAGCCCAATGCGGGGCTCCATCCCAGGACCCTGGGATCATGACCTGAGCCGAAGGCAGAGACTTAACCAACTGAGCCACCCAGGCGCCCCAGAATCTCCTTTTTTAAAAAGCTGAATAATATTCATGTATATACAGTACATCATTATTCTTTTATCCCTCCATCCATCAGTGGACATTTAGGTTGTCTCCATATCTTCGCTACTGTGAATAATGATGTAGTGAACATGGGAACACAGATCTCTTCAAGATACGGGTTTCATTTCCTTTGGATTTGCAACCAGAAGTGTGATTGCTGGACTTTATGGCAGTTTTATTTTTAATTTTTTGAGAAGCCTGCATAATGTTTTCTATAGTAGTTGCACCAGCCATGTATAAGGTCCCATTTCCTTCATCCTCACCAGCATTTGTTATCTCTTATTTATTTATTTATTTGTTTGTTTGTTTGTTTGATAATAGCTATCCTATCAGGTGTGAGGTGATATTGAGGTTTTGATTTGCATTGAAATTAATCTTTGCTGCTTAGAACAAATCCAGGGCATTTAAGGCAATTCACCTCCATGTACAATTCCACCTGATTCTATGCTCTCTGCACGGGCTCCCATAAGCATGCCATTGACATAGACAACAAGAACCCTGGAGACTTTGTTCAAGACTTGACAATGTATTCTTTTTTTTTTTTTTAATTTTATTTATTTATTTGAGAGAGAGAGAGAGAGAATGAGAGATAGAGAGCACGAGAGGGAAGAGGGTCAGAGGGAGAAGCAGACTCCCCACTGAGCGGGGAGCCCGATGCAGGACTCGATCCCGGGACTCCAGGATCATGACCTGAGCCGAAGGCAGTCGCTTAACCAACTGAGCCACCCAGGCGCCCGACAATGTATTCTTAATGTTAAATATCTGCCTGAGGTTTTATAGCGTGTATGGTAGAGTGTAGTGACAATCTTTCTCTGGATATTAAAAATAATCACATTTGGAAACTTTTGATGTGAAAATAACATCTCCATGTGAAAGATAATAATTTATATCTTGCAATGTACCAAGCCAAGACAGGCATATGACAAAGGTGTTTTTCCCCTTGGTTTTGTAAAGAGTCTTTAGGAAAATTTGGCCTTTAATTAATCTCTCAAAACTGTGTAAATAGAATGTTGTTCTTTTTGCCTTATTTGCTAAGGAATTGAGATAAAATTCTACTTAATTATAGAAACTTTCTTTAGTTTTGGTTTTAAATATAATTATGCCACAATCTCCTCTTTGCTTCTTGTCTCTTGCTATTTTATTCTTGAGTTTATTGTGTTTTTTTTAATTATATTAAATAGTTTACTGATCTCAAATCACCTTGGTTCATTTGGAAAATCTGTACAGTAGGTTTTTAAATTTTATCTTCCTATTTTCTGAGCAATGACTAACATAGTAAGTTACATATACTAAGCACTCAAAAGTACTTTTTTTCCATTATTTAGGATGATCGAATATGTCCTATGACTGAATATCACTTTAAATATTATACATATTTCAAACAAAGTATAAGTATCAAGACTTTAACTCTTAAAAATATCTGGAGTTCTGGATATGAACAATAGACAGAATTTGAATTGATAGTCATCTATTTTTTTAAAAAATCATTTAAATAAACACTGACTTTCCTACTGTCCACATTTCCTGCACTGATTTATGTGATGCAGGAAACGTATGCCCATACATTTATGATGTGCATAAATGTATGTGTGTGTGTGCGCACACACACACACACACACACACACACACACACACACACGTTGCCTCATTTACATGTATAAAGTGATGTGTCTCACTTATTCAGAGCAGTCTTGCAACCTGAACAGAGTACTTTAAAGGATAAGGAGATTATAAGGGATGTAAATACAAAAGTCCCTATTACATTTTGAAGTTCAGTTCCTTGAGGCAGTATGGTCTATAAGAAAGAAAGACACACATGCAAGTGTACCATATTCTGTTCATTCAGACACAACATTTTCAAAGCCTGACTCTGCTGTTCACTTTAAGTAAGTTAACTTCCAGAATCCTATTTTTTCTCATTTGTAAAACAGAAGAGATAATACTTGAAACACAGGATCGTGGTAAGGAACTCAATTTTTCAGTCTACATTTTCAGGAATATCTAGAGGAGGCCTTCCGTGTGGCAGGAGCTGAATTAATGTTATTTCTCAATTGAATTCTTAAATTCTTTTTTAGGGTGCTTTGTGTGGGTGTATGCATGTGTTGCTTAATTGTGTATTTGTTTGTACCAACTATGCAATGCTTTTCTTGAAAATCAAACTTTTCCTATGGTTTAGTAATGGAAAGACAAGTTACATATACCTGAATGATTGAGTTTCCACTCAAATGAAGAGAAGCCCTTCTAAAGGACATCAAGCCCTTGTGGTAAGAAAAAAGAGTGCATACATTTTGCCAAAAGGAGGTAAGGAGTAGAGGATAGTGCCTGGAATCATCCAGATATGTCCTGAGAGGAATTCTGTCATAGAAGAGGTGCCTGGGCATTCTACCTAGAGTAACCTACCCAAGACACCATGGGAATACCTGAAAGCCTCATGGAAACAACGTGCCTGCCAACCAGACAGCCATGACACAGTTCTGAACCTCACACCGTTTGCCCCCGAGCACTTGCTGATTACATTTTAATTACTCTGAGAGGGAACAATGCTCTGTGCACAAACGCTTCCCTGCCATTCAATGGCGATTCCCAGAAATCCCCAGGATGTTACACCATGTGGGTCCCCCATGGCCAGAGGGTCGTGGAAAGAGGGCACCCATCATACTACGGAGTTTAATTAAACATGGAAAAAAGATGTCGTAAGCTGGGATAGTGAGGAAAAGTCACTAGAAGAATTTAACCAGCCAAGTAGATATTAATCACACATCAGATTAGTATTAATAACAATCATGTTATCGGCACTTGCACATTGTAAGACATAACCACAGTTACACTTATTTCCCCACTAATAGAAATGTATGTTTGACTCTAAGCTTTTGAGATAATTAAATCATGGTTCCCTTTACCTTTTATTATGCAAATTATAAAAATGTGAATAGTATATATTATCACATATATGATACAAGTTTCTTCCATTTCCTTTTGCTCCTATAGACTTGTCATTATGCCTGCATGCATCCTTTTGTTGTCTCTCTCTATATATATAGTGGATGGATATATATATATTCATTCCACATTCTTTGTTACTATGGCTTTGCTAATTTACAATAAAAATCCTGCTATCTCAGCAAGAAGATTCTGCTTTGATGGCTCTTGGGGACTTAACAGATTTCAAATTATTTACCCTATAACTTCTTCAGAAGATATTATTTCCTTTAATTTTGTTTGTAAACTCACATATACCTATATCTAGTTTAAAGATGTATCAGTCAGTGAGCAGTTTTTGATTCAATTTAAATAGTTTTCATTTTAATTTTAAACTTGTCTAACCTCCTACTGTTAAACCATTTTATAAGTATCCACTGCTTATAGCCTAATACGGGCTGTTTCCAGGAGAGAGTAAACAACCATTACCGTCTCATCTGGTTCAATTTTCTATTCTTGTCAGTTACCTTTTCTTGGCTAGCCACGGAAATTCATACACATCAAAGCTGGTTCATTTGTATCCCTGTTTCCAAACATCAAATAGAGGCATCCATAAATTAATTTTATGAGCAATTAAGTTCTTCTAAGTCAATACTTTCTAAATTGATTTCTCTTTTACAATCAAGACACAGTTTAGCACCATTTCACATTAGGCATAGCTCTAAGATACCTTGCTATTTTCTTCCCCTTTCATTCTTCCTTTCCTTCTTTTAAAAAAAAAATCAAATTGATGAGACAGTGAGGATTTTAACACTGTTTGTGAAGAGGCAGCTGATGCCATGACTCAAGTAGGCGAATTGTTAGGCAAAGGGATGGTCATGGCGCAGGGACACTGCTGTGATCACATCAGGTGTGGACTCACTTAGGGACTCAGAGAGAATTCAAATCATCAATGGCACAACAATCAGGCAAGAGAAATCCAATATGTTTTAAGGACGTGAGTAAATATAATTTGGGGGTAAAAATTTGGCCTCTCCATAGGTCTCCTATGGTCATTTAGAAGAAACTTACACAGAAGATAGACAATTTTGATTCTAAGAGCTTTCAAAACAATGCTAAAAAAAAAAAAAGGAGGAAAAATGGGTAGGCTCCATCAGGTTGTATGTCCGATCTCAGGAAAAATAAACAGGGCTGACCCAGGGAGAAGTAGAAAGTCAAGTATTCCTTCAAATGGTTACTACGGAGACAAAATGAAACAAGATGATACGGGAGTTTAGAAAAGTGTCTGCTATATTGCAAGCATCAAATGGTTAGTAGATACTATGTTTCTGACTATGATTATCATTACTATGTGCATCAAGATTTATAACTGCAGTAGCTTTTCCTTTAGTTTTATTTCCATTCTTATTCTATTTTATACCTGCCTCTTATTTCTTCCTTTTTCAGGAAATTAGTCAAGATTACTAAAACCATTTGCCTGATCCCTGGGGGATTTGGGGTGGGGGGGGAGGGAAGATGTGAACACACAAGGACTAGCTCAGCTGTTGGAATTCTGTCTGTGTTGCAATATAGAGTCCCCCATGGTTGATGACTAAAATCAGGCAAGTATACAGAGCCAATACCAGGGTATGTCAAAAGATTTAGATCAATATATTGAAGAAAAGAAGGTGGAATTTATTGTTAAAATGGTCTCAAGGGCCTATAATAAAGCTGAGAAAGGAAAAAATCAGATACATGAAAACAAACAGCACTTAAAGATGAGTCCACAGGTGTCAATGAAGAGAAAGCATGAATAATGTGAGAAAGGGCTTGTGAAAGCCAACAGCCAAGGAATGAAGGTAAGGAGAAAGGAGACCCATTTACTCCCTGGAAGTTGTTATTATGTGCACACTATGGCATGATATTTGGCATGGATCAGAGAGCCCCCCATTTTTCTCATGCCCTTTTTCCTAGATGGGACAAGGTTAGCGACTCCTTGGGTTCATCCTCTAGAGCTGCACTATGCAACTCAGTAGGCATTGGTCACGTGTGACTCGTGAACATTTGAAATGTCAGGAGTCCAAGCAAGAATATGTAGTGATTATGGAACACACACAGTAGTTTGAAGACTTAGCACACAAAGAAGAATGTAAAATATCTCCTAAACAATTTTTAATATTATTTGCATGTTGACATGATAATATTTTAGATATTTTGTGCTATAACACATATACTACTAAAATTAATTTCACTTCTTTCTTTTCACTGTTTTAAATGTGCTACTAAAAAAATAAAATTCTATCTATGGTTAGCACTTATATTTCAGTTGTGTAGAACAGTTTTAGAGATCTTGTTATACTCTGGATGTTCTTAGACAACCACTCTCCTCACCCCAACCTTTTAATACTCAAAGCACTGCTATGAGTGTGATACTGTTATTTTCACTTTGCATCTGACAAAACTTATCCTACCAGAAGTTGAGTAAATTGCCTTGCTCAAAGTCCCAATTCAGGTACTGGAGCTGGAATTTGAACAGAGTTCTATGCTGATCTCTGGGCAGTGGGTCTCCACAAGTGCTCACTTCACCTCACTCAAAAGTGAATAAGCTAGAAGTTCTCTCCTCAAAAGGATTATGAAAGAACTCGGTAGGTCACCATATCCATATGAACCTTTATTTGGATTTCAGACTACCTCCTGATACTAAATTTGCTTAGGATGTACTATTAAATGGGAGGATGAAGAATCTCTAGTCTAAAAGGAAACAATTATACACATTCCATCAAACTAAATGTTTAGCTGGAATCAGTCCATGTAAGAATTAATACCTAGCTTGTTTTGGATAAGCATTCAGGGTGAACAGTCATACACAAATTATGATTGCTACAGTCCTTCAGCAACCATTAAGTGATCTGTTTAAGTAGTAAAGAAACAAGGATGATTGAGGAATAGTTTTGTTCTCTCAAGGAATAGAGAAAAAGTTGGAAGAAATGACTGTAATGGATTTTAGTCAACGCCATATGATTTGTACAAAATTGAAAAGTGTCAAAAAGTTTGAAGTATTAACATCCATTTGAGGAGGATTGGAAATGCTTCATGGAAGAGGATTGTCCTGGGACTTGAAAGAAGAGCTAGCTAGCCCTTGTAACAAGACAGGGAAATGTGAAGCAGCAAATTATAGTCAGAAACTATAGGTCTTGATGATATCTTTTTTTCTGCCAGTGACATCAGGGATTCATATTGGAGGAGTCGAGAGAGTGGAATGTGTCTAATCTTAACTGAAGATGGGGGCGGATGATGACAATGACACCACGGATGAGTGAATTGCTGAGCATCTTAGGCTCTCTGATCATCTTGATATCTTGGCTGTGAGCTTCTCTTTGCTCACACTCAGCAGCGAAATTATAACAGCAAAAAAGCAGATGGGTAGTCAACCCTGCAATGTAATTTGATACCATGAGAGAGAGATAAAGATCCAAAGGCCAGGTGATTACTCTTTCTAGGGAAAAAAAAAAAAAAAGTGACTATATTGACATTCCAAGGGGTTAAAATTTGAAAAATAGCAAAGCTAGGAAAGAGTTGAAGAAATACATAATTGGGGGCGCCTGGGTGGCTCAGTTGGCTAAGCGACTGCCTTCAGCTCAGGTCATGATCCTGGAGTCCCTGGATGGAGTCCCGCATCGGGCTCCCCACTCAGCAGGGAGTCTGCTTCTCCCTCTGACCCTCCCCCCCTCATGTGCTTTCTCTCTTTCAAATAAATAAATAAAATCTTTAAAAAAAAAAGAAATACATAATTGGTCTGGTCAAGGGCACAAGAATCTGTGTGTCTTAATTGTGCAAGCAGAATCAATTAAATACAGGACAGAGAGGGAGGAATGGGTGGATGGGTTTAAAAATTGATTATTGAAATTAATACTTTATTAATTTATTGGTATTTAATTTTTTATCCCGAAGCATCCATAAAATGGCATTGCTTAAGTAGTACAATACTTAGAATTCAGAAGTTTACATAGGTAATATTTTACTTTAGATTTGTCTGGGGAAAAACATAAATATACAAATAATAATGATCTGGCATTGTGGTATATTTGTACGGAGTATAAAATAACAATATATTATTGGTTGACAATAATAAAATATCAAAGGTCATATGTATTCTTAAGGATGTTGTCCAAATTTAATATACATATTCTAAGAAAATGTCCTAAAACTTTCAGTTCATTTGATTTTATTTCTCAAACTGTTCATACGTAATCAAGTAATCTGTCCTTAAAAAAAAAAAAGGAAAAATGAATTATTTGCTTTTTTGAAACTAGTATAAAGTCAATGCAGAAATATTTGTGCAAATGCAGGGGAAATCTGCATTGTTGGGGAATGGACAGCAGTGGTCCCTGTTTCCCACCCCCTGGACAGAAGAACCTGGAGTTTTCTGCAGCAGATCCCTGAAGATGACTTTTCCCAAAGCACAGCAATGCCCAGGTCCAGACCCAATTTGCAGAACAGGGTGTTCCAAATAATTGTATAAGCCCCAGAATTCCAGTGGTGTCCTGGTTCTCCTCCCAGGGAGGAGGAACAATGTGCTTTGGGCTATGTGCTCGTGTGTGCTCTAATCACACACACTCTGGCCTAGTGTAACCCGAGGCCGGACAGCACGGCTGCCTTGGGTCCCCACCTGACCTCTTCTTCCTCATCTCGCCAAGCCTGGCCCGGCTCCAATTGCCCCTCCAGAGAAGAACTGATGTTTCCATGGTGCCTATATCTCTCCACCCACCTCTCCTCCAACATCTTAGATGGCCTGCTGGGAAATATGTACAATTATATAAATTCTACCGATGGCCATGGAAATAGTGAGAAATTAGAGGTTAAGCCAGGGCAGTTCTGCTAAGTGAGAATCTTGGGCTGAAGTGCCCAAGGGTAAGGAATCCTGGAGCGGCTGGGAGTACCTGGCCCTACCTGGAGCTTCGATCTCATTTATGAATCCAGCCACCACAATGACTTCTTCTGTCCTTGATATTTTCCAATCTATCTTAGCCAACTCTTAACAAAAGGGCATCATTTCAGAAAAAGAAGGAGGAAAAAGTCATCATGGGGAACAGAAGTAAAATAATTCATTGGCATGCTGGATATAAAGGTACAGAGTCAGTGGGGGCTGAACACAAGTCCAGATGGAAACCAGGAAAATTCTGGCTTGAGGGAAGAGTCCCACACACAGTGTCCAGAAAAGGTTGAGCACTGATTGTAGTGTTATGGTTAGTGCCTATAATTTAATAGATTTTAATCTATTTTTTACTTATTGAACTTATTTAAATAAAGTTACTGATCCCACAAAACATTTTCTTTTAGATTTGCTGATTTTTTCCTATAATTGACAAAATATAGTATTTCAAAATCAAAATAGATACATATCTCTCTGTATGAATATGAATGATGATATAAAGATGAATTTGTGAGCTTCTGATATATATTAAGAAATATAAATTGAAGACCATTATTAAGTCATGCATTGGAACATTTTGTTTGTTGACATAGTAACAAAGCATGCTTTAAAGTGAGTAAAATTGTTTTTTGAGATCTATGTTCATGGAATGGGAAAGAAAATATTTTTTTAAGAACAATTTAAATTTTAAATCCAATGAACTTTGCAGAGCAAAACCAGATTATCATCACTGTCCCTAAAATAAAATCTCCCTATTTCATATCAGCATTGAATTTTATAAAACAGGATAAAGTAAAAGTTGTTACAGTAAGCATTTTGACAAATCAATTGGTATGTCAACTAAAATCAGCTTAAGGTTATATCAATAGCCCAATTTTGTTAAGCACTTACTGTAAGGCTAGCTATTGTGTTAGATCTTCTAAATGCGTTGTCATTTATCATGCCAGCCATATAAAAGAGCTAATATTACCCCCATTATAGAGACGAAGAAACAAGTTTTAAGTTATTAAATAACTTGTCTGACATCACTCTTGGGACCGGCAGAGCTGGAATCCCAGCCAAGGTATTCTGACTCCAAAACCCTTACTAGGAATCTCCACGTTATTGTTCACCCCACCTTCCTATTAAGAGGCAAGAGAAGGGAAGTTTAGAAAAATGTATGCATATGCATCAAATTAAGTAATGGATATATTTTTCCATTGATGTCTCTTGGTGGAATTTTTAGTCCATTAAACCTTTGTAACAAAGATTTGAATCATAAAATGTTATGGATGCTTATAAAGACACCCACACTCACTGTCTCAGATACCTGCATTCAAAGCGTGCATACATGACACTGCTTTTTCCATGAGCTCAGATGATGATAGATTTACTGCTCGCCAGAGGTTTCAGTTTGGCTTGATGAAAAGTGAGAGGCCATTTATTATTATTATTATAAATATAATGGCATTTCCCAGAGCAATCCCTTCCAAGTGTTTTTCATATGCCTTACAATGGTTTGCCAAAAAGCACTTTTTTGGGTGGTGTACTTTTCCTATCAGATCTTTCTTTGCCTGCCAGTTTTGAAGGACCCTAGTCCATGTTGCTACATCCATCAGCAATTCCTGATACGCTTGGATAAGCTGGTCTTCCTGACAGAGGAAATCTTACCCCAGGGGCTCCATGCTCTGTGCTGTTTCTTACAATTATTATAGCTATTATGATTGGTATTGCTCATTGGAATCTTAGAGTTTACAAGTTCTGTATGTGTGTCTCCTCTTCCCCATAGAGTTGCATGTTTTTCATACCAACAAATACCCGGGGATTGAAGTGTAAACGACGGAGGAAAAAAAACCTTGCTTCTTCACCTCCCTACCTTCTTGAGCCTCATTATCACAATCTGTTGGGGCAGCACCTCAGAGAATCCTGGATAATATGTGTGCAGCAACATCAATGCTGCTACCTTTTATAATAAATTTTATAGTTTTTACTGTAAAAGAAATCATGTAGAATAGAAATTTAAGAAGGGTGGGTGGCTTTGTCGGTTAAGTGGCTGCCTTCAGCTCAGGTCATGATCCCAGGGTCCTGGGATCCAGCCCCACATCGGGCTGGGCTCCCTGTTCAGCAAAGAGTCTGCTTCTCCCTCTGCCTTTCCCTCATGCTAGCTCTCTCTCTGTAAGTAAATAAATAAAATCTTAAAAAAAAAAAAAAGAATGCACAAAGAATATGGAGACTGAGGGAGGGCTAAGAGAAGAGTAATTCATAATCCTTTCTACCAAAAGTGTTCATCTTAATTGTTCATGCTGTAAGTATTATCTGTGGGATATACATTTTATGTGATGACTTTTAAATAGCTCTTTTTTTCTAACAAAGTTATATGTTATTATAGAAATTTTAAAAATAGAGAAATTAAGAGGCAATTAAGTCAAAGACTCATTAAAAATCACCCCTTAGAGACAAATACAATTCATAGTTGTATGTGGATGTGCTCAGACTTTCTCTGTGAATAAGTATATACTTGAGAAAATTGATTTCTAAGTGTATTTAATATAGACGTGTTAAGGATAACCAAATAGAACAAAATAAAGAGGATGCATTAGTAATAGCTTTTGTCAGGCACCAATTTGGGCGCAAAGTTTGTTGACCGTTTTCAGTTTTGTCTAGTAATTGTCTGTATATATCACGTGAAGCCTTTCTTTCCCTCCTCGGCTAACGTGTACCTTGATCTCAGGCTTCCCTGGCTGAGAAGAACGCTTATTGTTTCCACCTGCCTCGAGGAACGCACCAAGGAAAATGAGGTCACTGTTGAGTTGGCAGGATTGATCAAAGGGAGGATGGATTACGTTGGAGGGGGAGATGTTGGGGGTAATTAGCAGAAATGAAATATGTTAAGTCTGTCGATTTAGATGAATGGCCGTGGGCAATGAGAGGGTGTGAGGACAGAACACGAAAACTTCAACCACCTGCAGCTGTTCCTGACCCAGCGTTGAGAGAAGCCCAGAAAAATTGGCCTTACGGAGTTGAAGCAAAGGCCCCAAATGAGGAAGCTACAATGTCCCAAAGTGGTACTTCACAAACAGGCTCACTTTATGCAAATGATAACATAAAATATTCTTCTTTATGGACATTAGGACCCTTTTCTGATAGACGATCTTGATCAAGGCCACCCCAAAAGTCTCCCAAAACTTTTATTCTCAGGAATAAGTGTTGGATTCTTGGTGGGTACCCCATGTAAATGGATCTAATTATGTCAGGGCACTCCTTTCTCGAAACAAGGAATATTTCAGAAAGTGAAGAATGTAAGGAATTTTTAAATCCCCTATTTGCATAAATAAGATAACAACCAAATAACTCCTCCCGGAACCTTGTTAATGTGTTTCAAAAAGACATGGCAACTTTGAGAAGGCAGAGAAGCTGCCGTGAAAATCTCCTTTCTGGGGCATTTCATTGCCAGGAAGGACAAGGAAAAAGTGCTCCCACTTCCATAAATAAACTTTATCACAAACTTTATCATTTCCTGTTTGTTATTTTATTTTTTTTAAAAGATTTTATTTATTTATTTGAGGGAGGGAGCACATGAGAGGGGGGAGGGTCAGAGAGGGAAGCAGACTCCCTGCTGAGCAGGGAGCCCGATGTGGGACTCGATCCCGGGACTCCAGGATCATGACCTGAGCCAAAGGCAATCGCTTAACCAACTGAGCCACCCCGGCACCCTCCTGTTTGTTCTTTTAAAAAATCCATTTGTCTTTCCTCCAGAAACCTATTTGTTCTTCCCGCAGAAGCCTGTTCTGAACCCTCCCATTTCTCTACCGTCTTAGGTATAAAAACCTTGAAATGTGCCCTTTCGTGAGCTAGCTACTTCTCTGTGGGCTGCCACCCTCCTGTGGTGAACCTGTTTTCTCTCCTGCTGACCTGTCTTTCCTCCGTGTAATTTGCAGGCATCCAACGACCAGACTCACGGAGTAGAGGGAAAGTCTTTCCTTCCGGAAAACAATGACATTTCTGTCATTCCAACCAAATATCCCTTAGTTGGTGTGATGGTGAATTTTGTGTGTCAGCTAGACTGGGTAAGAGATGCCCAGATAACCAATTAAACTTTATATTTAGGTATATCTGTGAGGATGCTTCTGGAATAGATTAGCATTTGGATTGGTGAACGGAGTAAAGAAGATCCCTTCACCAAGGCAGGTGGGTAGCATCCAATCTCTGCGGGTTGAATAGAACCAAAAGGTGGAACGAGTGCACATTCACTCTGCTTGAGCTGACATCCACCTTCTTCTGCCTGTTCTTAGGCTTCAGAGTTCCTGGATCTTGGGCTTTGGACTTACACTGTCCCTGTTCCAATTCACAGGTCTTCAGATTCAAGGTTGAATTACACTACCTGCTGTCCTGTTCTCTAGTTTGCAGATGGCATATCATGAGATCTAGGTATCCATAACTGGGTGAGACAATTTCCATAATAAATCCCACATCTGTCTGTCTGTCTATCTATCTATCTATCTATCTATCTATCTATCTATCTATCTATCTATCATCTATCTATCTATCAGCTATCAGCTATCTATCTATATAAAGTGGTCTATCACATTGGTTCTGTTTCTCTGGAAAACTCTAATTTAGTTTGGGAGGGGGACTATTTATATCCCATGTGCATGTCTTCTATACTGAAACATTTACTTTAGGCCATATAATGAATCCTATAACAGAAAAAAAAAAAAAAATCCAGGGGAAGATTTTTGATCTGAACTGTTGGAAGAAGGATAATCCTTAAGAAATGCATTTCCTTACACTGATAAGAGTTGAAACAAATGAAACTGCAGAAAAAATTTTTTGTTCAAGATCATGTCTCGCTCCAACTTATAGACTCTACACAATAGTGTAGCATCTTACAACATTCCTGAATTGTTGTCCAAGTTGAGTAGAAACCAATGTTTAAGTCTTGGGAATGTTATTCTTCTATTTTGAATTCTTACATTTGATTCATTTCTCATTAAGTTAGAGGTTTCAAGTCAAGTTTTCAGTAATAGTACAAAGATTTTATCAGTTGTGATTAGATAAGCTATGAGTAACAGAGACCTTAAAAATTATAGCAAAAGAAAGACTGCTTTCTGGTGCAGAGAAATATAAGGTAGAGATCATAGCCCCAGGAAGTTGTCAGGGTCTAAGATTTCCTCTTGCCATGTGGTCCTTTATCTCTAGGGTGTGGCCTTTATATATTCACTCCAAAAATACATCATTAACAACCTCAGGATACGCATATTTCCTGATAGCCAGAAAAAGAGCTTCATCAGAAAGACTATTACACCACCTTACACCATTAATTACAGTGGTATTTGTTGCAAGGACGAAGAAACTTTCTTTACATTGCTTGTCACCACCATCCACATCACAAACTTAAAATGTCCACCAGTAACGTTTATTAGAGACCTTAGACCATTCTGCCACCATCATCCCCCCATTTATGAAAATGGCACCCATTATTCATTCACGAAACCTGGACAATATTACTCCTTACTCATAACCCATGTATAATCTGTCATCAATTCCTGTTGATTTTTGTCATCACCTTAAATCAAAGTGGCCACTATTTAGCTCCTTGGTGGCCTTCCTATCTCCACCCTAGATTAAAAATATCAACCAGAGTGATAACTTATATAGAGATCGTATCACTCTCCTGATTAAAACCATTCTCGTAAGGAGGTGTCCTTTCATAGACTCAGGTTTTCGTGTGGAAGTCTTTCCCAAATATTCTCGTTGTGTCTGGCTACGCTGTCTCTTCTCAGTGTAGTATTTTTGAGGAATGAGCTTTTGGTTTTCTTAAGCTTCTTTATTCTTTCTGTCCTCTATTTCATTAATGTCTATTCTCATATCTAATATTTTTATCCTTCTACATTTTTGTATGTATTTTATTGTCTATTTCTGTCCTTTTAGTATTTCCCGATTTCTTTTCTTTTCTTTTTTTTTTTAAAGATTTTTTTATTTGACAGAGAGAGAAAAGGGAGAGAACACAAGCAGGGGGCGTGGGAGAGGGAGAAGCAGGCTCCCCACAGTGCAGGGAGCCTGATGCCAAGTTAATCCCAGGACTCCGGAATCATGACCTGAGCTGAAGGCAGACGCTTAATGACTGAGCCACCCAGGAGACCCAGTACTTCCTGATTTCTAATATCTGAGTTTAAACATAAAAATTACATTCTAAGTTACATGAGCTGCACTGCACAAGTTTTATTAAAATTTTCTTTCACTTTAAAATCATGTCCCCCGTGAGGATATAGTCATCATAGGTATTTCTTTTTAGTCACAAGATATTTGAATCTATTTTTTTATTATTTCATCGTGATTTCTTGTTTATTTTCTTGTTATTAATATATTGACTTTTGGGTGCGGAGCAAGATGGTGGAGGAATAGGAGACCTGGATTTCCTCTGGTCTCAGGAATTCAGCTGAATAGGGATCAAACCATTTTGAACACCTACGAACTCAACAGGAGATCGAAGAGGAGAGTAGCAACAACTCTCTGAACAGAAAAACGACCACTTACTGGAAGGTAGGACGTGCGGAGAAGTGAACACAAGGCGATATTCGGGAGGATAGA
>NW_027397122.1:1116556-1158175 GCF_003265705.2 Callorhinus ursinus | reverse complement strand
CCTACCTTCCAGTAAGTGGTCGCTTCTCTGTTCAGAGAGTTGTTGCTACTCTCCTCTTCGATCTCCTGTTGAGTTCGTAGGTGTTCAGCATGGTTTGATCCCTATTCAGCTGAATTCCTGAGACCAGAGGAAATCCAGGTCTCCTACTCCTCTGCCATCTTGCTCCGCCCCCTCCCTATGGCCTTTTAACAACACCTCATCTCATACATACATGTTCTGAGTATTCACAATCCTTTTCGTGGGATTTCTTTCCAGTTTCTCTATTCTATTTTTCTAGTTCTACACAAATACTATATTGTCTTAAATAATATTGTTTTAAAATATGTGTTAATATATGATAGGTAAGGTCTCCTTAATTGGTTCTTTTTCAAAACATTTTTAGTGTTCTGTTTATATACATGTACATATATTTGTATGTATATGCATGTGTGTGTACTTATCTATACATATACATTACTATCTTAAATTTAATCTTTGCATTTTTAAACTTTTTATTGAAGTGAAAATTGCAAGGTATAAAATTAAACATTTTGAAGTGAACCATTAATGTGGTATTTAGTGTATTCACAATGTTATGCAACTACCACCTCTGTCTAAGTCCAAAAGAGTTTCACCACACCAAAAGTAAACTCCGTCGGTTCCCTATTATTCCTTACCTCTGGCTCCTGGCAATCACCAATCAGCATTCTGTCTCTATAAATTTACCTGTTATGACTATTTCATATAGATGGAATCATGCAATAAAGTGGTATTCTGTGTCTGATTCTTTCATTTAGCATAATGTTTTCAACATTCATTTATGCTATAGTATACATCATATATTCCATTCTTTTTTATGGCTGAATAATATTCCATTGTATTTTAGTTTGTCCATTCATCTTATTGATGGATATTTGGCCTATTTTCACCTTTTAGCTGTTATGAACAGTGCTGTTTTGAACATGTGTGCACATGTTTGAGTACTAGTTTTCAATTATTCGGGGTATATAGCCAGGAGAAGAGTTGCTGGGTCATATGGGAATTATATGTTTAACTTTTTGAAGAGTAGTCAAATTGTTTTTGACAGTGGCTGAGCCATTTTATATTCAGTTTATGGCCAATTTCTTCACCTCTTTATCACCACTTATGATTTTCCATTTTTTAAAAAATATAGTCATCCTAATGGGTTTGAAATGAGACATCATTGTGGTTTTGATTTGCATTTCCCTAATACTAATGATGTTGAGCATCTTTTCATGTACTTTTTGACCATTTGTATATCTCTTTTGGAGAAATGTCTATTAAAGTTGTTTGTCTATTTTTCTTTAAATTCAATTGTTTGCCTTTTTGTTGTCCAACTATAGAAGTTCTTTTCATATTCTTTATATTAAAACTTTATTAGTACTTTATATAATTTCAATCTTTGTAAATTCATTGAGATTGTTTTGTGGCCTAACATATGGTCTTTCCTGTAGAATGTTCTATATGCACTTGAGAAGTATGTTTATTCTACTGCTGTTGGGTCAAATGTTCCATACTGTATGTAAGGCCTACTTGGTCAAGTGTTGTTCAAATCCTATATTTCCTTAATAACTTTCTTTCTGAATGGTCTCTCCATTATTGAATTTGGGTGTTGAATCTCTTATTGTGGAACTATTTCCCCTTCGATTCTGTCAGTGTTTTCTTATATATTTTGGGGGCTCTGTTGTTTGGTGTATACATGTTTATAATTGTAATATCAATTGACCCTTTCAAAAATACATCATGTTTGACTGGCTGACTCAGTCAGTAGAGCCTGCGACTCTTGATCTTGGGGTTGTAAGTTCGAGCCCTATGTTGGGTGTAGAGATTACTTTAAAATAAAATCTTTAAAAAAATAAAAATAAAATAAAAATTAAAACAGATTTTTCTTTGTGTCTTGTAAATTTTTGACTCAAAGAATATTTTTTTCTGTATTAGTATAGCCTCTCTTATCTTTTGATGACTATTTGCATGGAATTTGTTTTGTTGTTTTTGTCATTTTCCCATTCTGGCAATCTCTGTCTTTTGGTTAGAGAGTTTATTCATATTGAAAGTAATTACTGATAAAGAAGAATTTAATAGTCCCATATTTCTATTTGTGTGTACATATGGTTTTTTAAAAAAAGATTTGCTTATTTATTTGAGAGAGAAAGCATGAGCAGGAGGGGCACAGGGAGAGGGAGAGAGAATTTCAAGCAGACACCACGCTGAGTGTGGAGACCAGCCTGGGGCTCGACCTAACAATCCTGAGATCATGACCTGAGCCAAAACCAAGAGTCCAATGCCTAACTGACTGCACCTCCCAGGCGCCCCTCTTTTTTGTTCTTTATATTCTCTATCACTACATTCATTTATTTTTGATTGATTTTTGTAGTATACCATTTTGATCCCCTCCATTTCCTTTTCTTATATATATAATTTCAGATATTGTCTAGTTACCGTGGGGATTTCAACTCAGCTGCAATAGAATACAAAAATCTCTTTTGCTATATATCTTGTTCCCCACTCTTTATGTTGTTGTTAAAAAATATATCTTTACATATTATGTACTCATTAACATAGATGATATTATTTTCATGCATTTGATTTTTAAATCATGAAGAAAATAATAAGAGAAAGTCGTTTTGATGAGAAATTGGGTGTTACTCTCTTTGAGATTATGTTTTATGGATGTCATTTCTCTCTTATTTCTCTTAAGATTCTCTCTTTCAACCATTTGATTATAATGTGCCTCAATATTTATTCTTAGTATTTATGCTAGTTGAATTTATTTAGTTTCCTGGAGAAGATTTCATATCTTTCATCAAATTTAGAAAGTTTTCAGCCATTGTTCTTCAAATATTCTTTCTATCCCTTTTTTCTCTTTGCCTTCTGGGATTCCCAATAACATGTATGCAGGCTCACTTGCGGGTATCCCACAGGACCCTCAGGCTCTGTTTACATTGTTTTGTTTTTGTTGTTGTTAACATTTTTTCATTCATTTTTTCTCTACTCCTCAGATTGAATAATCTCAATTGTCCAGTTTTCAATTTTACTGATTCTTTCTTCTGTCTTGCCACATTTCTATCTCTTTATTGATATTCTCATTTTGTTCAGACATAATTTTACTGGTTTACTTTAGTTCTTTGCCCCTTGTTTTCTTTAGCTCCTTGAACATATTGAGACAATTGATTTAAATATTTTGTCTAGTAAATGTAATATTTAGTCCTCTGCAGGGACATTTCTGTCAATTTTGTTTTCCTTTGAGTTGGCCATACTTTATTGTTTCTTATGTGACTTGTATTTTTGTTGTTTTTGTTGTTGTATTTGAATGTTATAATGTGATAAGTCCGAAAATTAGAGTCTCTCATTCCTAGAATTTCCTGTATGTTGTTGAAGTCTGCAGTTATCTCTTTGTTTTGAGGTTTTTTTCTTTTTATCTTTTTTTTTCAAAAAACTGTATTCCTTCTATGTCCTCATATGTGGTTACTGCAATCTGTTTCATCATTTTAGTGGTCAGCCAGTGACCTGAGACAGATTTTCTTAAGTATCTGGAGCCAAAAAGAGAAAAAGAAAATATGACAGTCCTGGCCTTTGCAGCTTGTTCTGGCACTGCTTAGCTGGGACACTGTGTCAATACTAAGCTGCCAGCAACTCTTTTTTTGCCTTTACTTTCTACTTGTAAAGAGCCCACAGAGCTATCAGAGATGCAAGTCTAGGGTCATCTTTTTTAAGCAGGTACTTTGTCCTGAGTATATGAATTGTACTTTCTCTTCTGAGCCCTTATTTCATAAGAGGCTTCCTCTTCTGCTTTCTCCTGCCCAGGCTTGGGTCTTCATGCCACTTGCTCCATCTGCCATACCTCGGCTTACATGGCAACAGAAAGTATATGCCTTTGAATCTTTTGACAGATACCACCAATGCTCAGAAAGCTCTTCTAGCCCAAGGTAGAGAGGGAGAAGCAACAAAACAAAGCTTAGCCTCTGTGCCAGTTGAAGCATCCATATTAGTGCCCTGGCACCAGCAATCTGTTCCAGAAACTCAAGCTACCACCCCATAGTTGTTTCCACTAAATTGGAAAATAGGAAACAGTAGGCAGGAGAACAAAAGTGCCAGAACACTCTCTTGCCAAAAATCAACCACCCTTTTAGCTAATAAGGAGTACTCTGCTGTTTTTTTCTTCTTCTTCTTATTTGGTAGTTATGTACTGTGAGATATTATTCAGTGAGGTGTTTTTATATGTACAGTTATGGGATCTTCTGGATTTGGGGATTTTCTCCAGCTTTACCATTGCCAGGCTCTAAGTTTTATATAAATTCCCTAACTTTCTAAATTTTCTCTCCAGATAGGAAATATAAATTCACACTTCACACCAACTTAATGTATGAGACTGGAGCTTAGATTTTCCATGTAAAACTTTATTACTTTTTAGCTTGGGAGTATCAAGAATCTCCATTGTGTTTTTGAATCTACAGGCAGTCCTTTTCCTAGATTCCTTTAATGGTTCTATCTTTTATGCAGACATCTCAGTTCTAACTTCAAGCCACATACTTTCTTTCATGGCTATTTAAAGCCATTACTCTGTATGATACAGTCCACTCCTTGCTTTGTAGCTCCAAATTATCTCTTTGTTTCTAATACTAGAAATGTTCTATTCTTTTTTTATAAGCTCCAAAGTCCATTTTAAAATTCTTACCATTGCACAGCTTTTCAAAGACTGGCACAGCAACAATTCTGCATAACCTTGCCCCATTTTGCCTGAACTTAAAATTTCTTCCTTGATTCTTCAGCTCACTTTAATCTGCATCCATCCATACCAGTAAACTGGAGCTGCCGCAGTAATCTGTGACCCGCAAATTGTCAAGTTCAATATCTTTTTTTTTTTTTAGATTTTATTTATTTATTCATGAGAGACAGACAGAGAGAGAGAGAAGCAGAGGGAGAAGCAGGCTCCCCGCCAAGCAAGGAGCCTGATGGGGGACTCGATCCCGGGACGCTGGGATCATGACCTGAGCTGAAGGCAGATGCTTAACCATCTGAGCCACCCAGGCTCCCAAGTTCAATATCTTTTATACTTTCATTTCACTTGATCACTAGACAGCATCTGGTACAATGAATCATTTTCTTCTTCTTGAACACAGTTGTATTTATCTTCTGTGCCTGTATCCTATTTTTCTTTTACTTCTGATAGCTCTGTTTAGTACTTTCTCCAGCTTCCCCTTCAATAATCTTTATTATCAATTTTTTAGTTCATTACTGAATTCTCTTTATGGCTCACCCTGCAGTATAGTCTTACATATTCTTAAGCATCCCAATAGCTTCAATCACCATATATATATGCACATAATTTTTTTTTTTATTTCACTAGTAAGAATGTCTACATGACATTTATACTAATCACTTTAAGGAACTTAGAGCCAAATATTCCCCAAATCTGAACACTTTTTTACCCTTCCTAAAACTATTATTTTGCATTGTTCATTTTAGTAACTACCAAATTTATCTACTCAGTTGTTCAAATTATGATCCTGCGAAGTATCATTTAGACTTCTCTCTTCTTCATCCTTTCATTCTGTTTTTTCTATTGTTATGTTAATCACCATATATTACATCATTAGTTTTTGCTGTAGTGTTTCATGATTCATTGTTTTCCTATAACACCCAGTGCTCCATGCAGTACGTGCCCTCTTTAATACCCATCATCAGGCTAACCCATCCCCCCACCCCCCTCCCCTCTAGAATCCTCAGTTTGTTTCTCAGAGTCCATCGTCTCTCATGGTTTGTCTCCCTCTCTGATTCCCCCTCCTTCATTTTTCCCTTCTTACATTCTTCTTTTTTTTTTCTTTTTAACATATATTGTAATAGTTTCCGAGGTACAGGTCTGTGATTCAAAAGTCTTACACAATTCACAGCGCTCACCATAGCACATACCCTCCCCAATGTCTATGTTAATCATCAACAAACCTTGTCTTTTTTACAATCAATATATATCTTGAATTTATAAATGTTTTTCCAGTTTTATTGTCACCATACGTGTGCAATGCACCATCCTTTCTCACTAAAGTCATATGATATCTTCTTAATTGGTCTCCGTGATTTCACTCTTCTGTAAGTCATAAAATTTCTCCTGGAATGAATCAGAAATGCTTTCCTAAAATGAAAAACTTGTCTGACAAACTTCAACAGGGACTACCAACTGTATATAGTAGAAGAGGAAACATAAAATGATTAAAAAAAAAAAGAAAGAGTACAAACAGAAAAAGAAATAACAAAATGATTAAATCTAATATAGATCAATAATTACATTAAATATAAAAGGTCTAAACACACCAAATAAAGACAAAAAATGGCAGAAGTAATTTTAAAAAATTAATCAGCTGTATTTTGTCTACATGAAACTTCTACTCTAACTGCCAGATACAGATAGATTAAAAAGTTCATATTGACTACTTTTTCCTGCCACTCAAAAATCCAATTAAGGATGTACAATAGTTATAAACATAAAAAGTTAAAACTATAAAACTTCCATAAGATAACATGGATGATATCATCACAATTTTAACAAATGCAAAGATTTCTTAGAGTAAAGACAAAAAGCATTAACATTAAGCATAAAAAATGATAAATTTAACTTAATCAAACTTAAAAACTTTTAATAAAAAATAACCCTTGAAAATTAAAAATGGAAGCTTACATACTCAGACTGTATACTATTGTTAAGAGTCTGTTTCTTGGTTTGCTTCTCTCTCCATCTTTTCTCTGTGCTCATTTATTTTATTTCTTAAACATCACAAATGAGTGAAATCGTATGGTATTTGTCTTTCTCTGACTGACTTATTTTGCTTAGCATTATACTCCTAGCTCCATCCATGTCATTGAAAATGGGAAGAATTCATTCTTTTTCATGGCTGAGTAATTTCATTATATATACACATATATATTGTAATTTCCCCATCTCTAAGGATGATGACCCCAAAGCCTCATCTAGTTATTGCTTTCATCTTTGAGAAACAGTCCAGAATTTCTGAGTGATATAAAAACCTCTTCACTATGTACAGTTGTTGATCCTCACTTGTTAGTAGCCAAAAACTTTACAATTTATCTGCTCTAAACACATCCAATATAAAATGGTTGAGAATAAACAATATAAACACTATAATAGCTTTATTTGGAAAATGGAAGAGTGAAAATCCCTCAGCTGTCCCTAGCTCATAGCAAGTAACATCTTTTGGGGGAAAAAAATGGCAGACAATTCCTTGTTTCATACTTTTATTGTGATTTACATTTATGCAGAACCAACAAATTGTTGAAGAATACTGTGGGCAACATAGATTGTGACCAGGGGCATTGTGAATTTAGCTAAGCCTCTATTTTCTGTCTTCTTCTCTGGTAACATTTATTTTTTGGCGGGGGGGGTGGTGGATTCTTTTTCTCCTTCTCTCTCTCTCTCTCTTTCTTTTTCAGATTTTGGCATTCCCTTTTTTCACTAGGTTCCATGAAGTCATTTCCTTTGCATGTGTAGATATGGCGATTATTACTATTCTGCCTCCATGTTACCTGTCTCTGCCCCTTGGTGGTGATAATTCATAAGAAAAAGGTATTGAATTTATTTCTCTTTCAATTCCAAAGAAATTCTCTGCTTTGTATTTGGTAGACGCATATATTAATTTCATTCTTCCAGTTGACAAATTGTTGGTTAGATCTTTAAAAAGCAATGACACTCATCTTAGGATGGTATTTTTCCTATAGCTTAAGTTTCTTCTAGATTCAGGTCCAAATTAATCAGTATTTACTTGGGTTTGCTTCACTGTTTTTGATATAGGGTTTTGTTTTGTAATTTTACTTGTCAGTTATTTATGTTTATCATATTTGATATTTTAGGTTAGATTTAAAGGAAGGAGGATAAAAACTATTTTTATTGTGTCATTTTGAAATGGAAGACATGAAAGGATTCTTAGCACTACTTAAACTTCTGAATGGACGGGCTTTCTACCTCGACAGCAGGTCACTCTGATCTGAGGCATGTCCATAGATTTCTGACAGGTTAAAAATGCCCCAGTTGTGCCATGCTTGTGGTAGCAGCAGCATGTCAAGTAGGCCACAGGAAAACTATTCAGAACTATATTCAGTTAAATATTTTAAAGCACCTTATTTCTTCAAGAAATCCCGAGTAAAACAAATCCCAGTGGGAGTTTCTTGGCTTACCTATTAAAGCTATTAATAAATATAGATTCCAGGACAGAATTGCCTTGTGGCTACAATAAGAGTGACTGTGAAAACACAGATTCCTGTTGACATCTGGTTGACCTAATTCTCCTAGTTTATAAAAGGGGATAACTGAAGAGAATTTCCAAGAGCTGAATATCTCTTCAGAGTACACCTCATAACTATTTCTCTGAACTTCATCACGCTAATGATTTTCAATTGATTAAAATGATTTATTGGAGAAAATTTTATTATGCTGCCACTTATTTAGTGGTTTTTTTTTCACAAACGTGTGCTCTTCCTTATGTTAAATGATTCCTTTTAATTAACTTATTACTTTCCCTCCAAAAATATGGATTTTTTTTATTTTCTCGGAAGCAAATATTTAACAGATTTTTAAAATTAGATCTAGATTTTATGAATTTCACATTTGTATTTCTAGGCTAAACAAAATTTTAATACATAGTTATAAAAGATCTGATTGAAGAAATGTTGAACTTTGAGAAGAGTGAGAAGTATATGAGCAGGAGAGGCATGGCCAGAACCATCTTTCCCTGGCCCTGAGGAAGAAGCCAGCTGTCAAATCACAGTGGATCCAGCATGGAGTGAATTTCTTTCTCATTTTATAGAACCATAAGGGATATAGCTTAAAGATTCTCTCGACAGGGTCAAGAATAAAGGTGTTATTATTCCACGGAGCTCTAAATATTGAGGTGGTACAAATCTTACCTGATCAAGGAATTGAGACAGGTGATACTGTATTGCAGATTTGTGAAAAGGCCTGCAGTTCAGTGTTCAAGGACACATTCCAGGCAGACCTCAGATCAGCTTGTTCCACATTTTAGAGTCTTTACCCACAATATACCACACCTGGGTCAATGTTTTGTATAACTCAGAATGCTTTCAATTACAGAAGTTAGAAATCCGTATTGAACTACCTAAAATTTCCAAATAGAATGGGCCAGATAACAGGAGAAAGGTAGCAGTTGTAAGAATTATTATAATTTCTAGGAACCACAAAAGAATGAACCAAGCATTCAAGATACCATCAGCTGACATCAAAACTATAAGGATGGAACTGAAAGAAGGGTAATTTCCAAAGTGAAGGGAAATATGAATCTTTCCATAAGACATGGAGCTGATGGCCAGATACCAAAGAGGTAAGGGTTCACATCCGCATTGCTGCTATTGAATTCTTACCAAAAAGTATGTCAACATCAATTTTGTTAAATTCTAAATAGTAAAACATGTCTAAGTGTATCACACCCTTTCTTGCTTGCTTAAGAAATTATAATAAACTTGATAATTAGCGTGTGATATAGGAGCGTGTGCTGACTTTGATAGTAATTGAAATGAATAACTATTTCCTTGACTGAAGATTTCCTTTAAGAAGGTATTAGAAACATTGCTTTTAGGAGTTGAAAATTGGTAAAATGTTAGAATAGGATTCTTTTTACTATGTTTATGAACTACCCAACATGAAACAAGTATCCTTAACATGTCTATAGTAAGATCACTCTGACATGCCTGAAAGCATAATGATAGGCATGTTGCCGGCAAATCTACAGGTGATCCTCACAGCATATCATCAATAGTTAATGTCAATTACTAAGTTGATTGTGAATGAGTTTATGGTAGCAATAAATGTCTTAGGGCCACAATACAAGATTCTGTTGGGAGAGGAATCAGTCAAGGTTAAAAATTTCATGAAGTGAAGAGGATATGGAAATGAAGTAATCTGGGAATAAAAATCAGGTCTAGGGCGCCTGGGTGGCTCAGTGGTTAAGCGACTGCCTTCGGCTCAGGTCATGATCCTGGAGTCCCGGGATCGAGTCCCACATCGGGCTCCCTGCTCAGCAGGGAGCCTGCTTCTCCCTCTGACCCTCCCCCATCTCATGTGCTCTCTCTCTCTCATTCTCGCTCTCTCAAATAAATAAATAAAATCTTTAAAAAAAAAATCAGGTCTAAAAAAATATTTCTATATTTATGCTAGTACCTTATGCAGACATTTTATTTTTCTGTGGACAGTGGAGGATAAAGATTAAGAAATGCCTGGATTTATTCTTACTTGACTACTGGTAGCTTTGTAATCGTAGGCAAACTACTTATTCTGTCTTTATATTGTGGGGATCTCCTTTAACATCCTAAACTGTTCATCTTCAGAATTTAGGAGAAAAGCAAACTGTAACTTAGAGGAAGACACCATCTCTAATTTCCCTTCCTCCAACCTATGAGATTGAAGGACAACCTTGGGAGACACAATCTGCCATGAGCCCTGAGTATACTGCATATTTTTCATCACTATGCAGGACCTGATGACTTTTGATCTGGACCAACTCTCAGGACTTAGGAGCAACTGAAGGGGTTAGGCAGGAAGAGCAGGTTTGTTTTCACTCACAGTGAAAGTAATGAATTTCCCAGTCCAGGGTTCCTATCCAGAAACACTGCCCATTGTGTATGCTGGATCCAAGATGGGTCTTTGTGTTACACTTGAGGAATGAAGAAGTAGCATGAGCGTCAGGCTGACAGTCCAGCTACTGCTCCTAACTTGAGTAATAAAGCATTTGTATCTGATTCAGGAATCTTGTGTTTTCATGAAGCTATGTGTGGCAGGCTAGTTTGTTAGCTTACATGTAGGGTAAAATTTCACTTTTTCACATGCTTCATAATTATTGACAGATACATCTTGTGGTGGTGTATATATATATATATGTATATATATATATATATTCTTTTTTCATGAATATATATATATATTATTTTTTCGTGAATATATATATTCAGAACAATTTCTGAAGAGCACATAGCATGGCCAGAAAAAAAATGATAAGACAAAATGAAGACGTTAGGATAAAATGATGTGTTTATAAAAGAAAAATAAGGTAGCATTTGGAAAGAAGTTAGCATTTGAAAAAAATATAGAGGCACAGTTTGTTAGTTTGCTACATGGTTCCAGTGGGGTAAACGGTTAAACTGCATGTACAACATGGTTTTTAGCTCCATATATTGAAAGACAGATCAGAGCCCTCTATGATGACCCCATTGCAGGCTATTGTTGAGCAATGCAAATCGCTTTGATGTCAAGTGGTGAGAATAGTGATGAGCAGTCCTTAATCAGCACCAAGTACACATAAAAATGTAGATAAAACATGCCCTCAATGGTTCATATCTATAATGAAATAAAATCATCTCTTTCAAATTGATTCATTTTAGAGATAGGAACTTAGCACTTTAAAATGATTGCTAGTGGGGAAAAGTAAACATACTCTATAAATCCCTTTAATATCCTTAATATAAGCTATTTATAAGTTGATAAATTTAACCTATGGTCATGAAAAGAATAAACATGGTTATACTAGTTCAAGAAATGTATCATAGGAAAAGATAAATAGTACTATGGTAGTATATAAATTATAAACTTGAAAACAGACAAAATATTCAAATTATAATGAGTAGTATAAAAACATTGATTATATTGCCAAATATAAGCAGAATGAAACTGTCATAAGTCAATGATCTAACTCTGATAAGCAAGAAATGCTGGATAAATTATTAAAATCATAGGTTTAAAGGTATCAGAAAAATCTCAGAAGGATCAAAGACTAATGGGAATAAAATTCTACAGAAGGAAAGAATCTCATCAATGAGCTGAGAATCTGGAGCTATATCCAGAGTCATTTACCAAGTGAGTGAACGCTGGAGTCTAAGGTTGCAAGCTTGTCTAAAGACAAGGATGCTCCTTGAGGACATAGAGATGACATAGATGAGTTGGATATTAACTTAATGATATTAATAATTGTGCAAAACAAAAAGAAATATAAGCAGAAAAATGCCAGTGTCTAGACACAGAATAACAGATACTAAGCAAACTGAAGTTCAAATAAGAAATCATGATACAAATATATTTTTTAATTGAGTGATGAGATTCAAATATATCAAAACATGTGGAAACCAGCAAAAATGATTAGACAGTAAATTTATGAAAGCAAATATTTGAAAAGACATCACAACATTAAATGAATCAATGTTCTAAATTTCCAGTTTAAGAAACTGGAAAAAAGTCAAACATAAATATTAAGTGGATATAAGGAAATAATAAATATAAAAACAGAAATTAATTGCATACAAATAAATGTTAAAGAGAAAAATTAATAAGTGAAAATTTTAGCCTTTGAAACAATTGATAAAATTGATAGACTCCTAGCAAAACTGCTTATGAAAGAAATATAGAAAATATATGATTACAAATATTATGAATACAAAGAATGTCATCACATTAAAAAGACAAAAGGAGCATATAATGAACATCTTTACAACAATCAATATGGCAAAGTGAGTGACATAGGCAGTTTTCAAAAACAAACGCAACCTACTAAACATAAAACAAAAATAAAAAATCTTGTGCAGTCCAGTTTCAATTAAAGAAACCAATCTCCGGAGTGCTTTGGGTGGCTCAGTGGGTTAAGCAACCAACTCTTGATTTTGGCACAGGTCAGGATCTCAGGGTCCTACGATGGAGCCCAGCTTTGGGCTCTGCTCAGCAGGGAGTCTGCTTGAGGGTTTCTCTCCCTCTCCCTCTGTCCCTCCCTTTGTTCATGCTCTCTCTCTCTCTAAGATAAATAAATAAAAATCTTCAAAAAAAAGAAAGAAATCAATTTCATTATTAAAGGACTTCCTACAAATGGACTATAGTCCCAGATTATTTAATTTGTCAATTGTTCCCATAATCCATAGAGGAAATGTCTTCAATCTTACACTAACTCTTACAAAGACTAGAAACAGAGAGAACATTTCCTAAATCCATGAGATCACTATAATCTTGATACCAAAACCTGACAAGAATATTTTAAAGAAAAGTATATTACAGACAAAACATTTTTCATGAATATTTAGCAAATTGAATCTATTACTACATAAAAGAGATGAAAATGAGTGATTTTTATGAGGGAGGGTTACTTTGACAGTCTAAATCAACTCATATAACTCTCAAAAATTATAGAAAACATTTCTGTAAAAGATTTCAGAGAAAAGTTTGGAAAAAGTCGGTGAAATTAATACAAAATCTTTATAAAATAATATACACTCATTATTCTTTTTAATCTTATTTTTTGCTATTGAATTCTTTATATGTAAGTTCTTTATATGTTTTTAGTGTTAACCCTTTACCAGATGAGAACTTATACAACTCAACACCAGAAATCAAACAATCTGATTAAAAAATGGACAGAGGACTTGAACAGACTTTTTTTTCCCCAAGGGGACATTCAGATGGCCAACAAACACATGGAAAAATGCTCAACATCACTAATCATCAGGGAAATGCAAATTAAATGGGCATAGAAGTATGATGCTAAATGAAATAATTTAGACAGAAAGACAAATACCATATGACCTCACTTATATGTGGAATCTAAAAATCAAAGCAAATGAACAAACACATAAAAACAGAAACAGACTCACTCATAAATACAGAGAACAAACTGGTAGTTGCCAGAGGGGAGGTGGGTGGGAACATAGGTGAAATAGATAAAGGGCATTAAGAGACACAAACTTTCAGTTGTAAAATAACATGGAGATAAAAAATACAGCATTAAGGAATATAGTCAGCAATATTATAATAATGTATGGTGACTACACTTATGGTGAGCATTGAGTAATGTATAAACTTGTCAAAACAATATGTTTTGAAACTAATATGACCTTGTACATTAATTATATCTCAATAATAATTTAAAAATCTTAGTGAAATAGGAATTAAAAGAAATGTAAACTGCTAATAAGTATATTAAAACATTAAGGTAAGTATTTTGGTGAAATATTAAATATTAGAAATGACACAAAGGAGAATATTGTCACTACATCTATATATAATTTTACTGATGGTCTTATTCAGTATGATAAGATAAGAAAAAGAATTAAGAAGCATAATGATATGTATGTATAAAAGAAAACTTTATTTTCAGGTGATATAAATGTGTATGTCGAAATTCAGGAAGAATTTATAAACTATTAGTAAATTCAGTGAAAACCTGGGTACAATGTCAATATATAAGAATAGATTGTATTTCAATATTACAGAAAAAATGAATTTTAAAAATACCATTAACGACGCCTGGGTGGCTCAGTCAGTTAAGTGTCTGCCTTTGGCCCCGGTCATGAACCCAGGGTTCTGGAATTCAGCCCGGCATCGGGCTTTCTGCTCAGTGGGGAGCCCGCTTCTTCCTCTCCCTCTGCCCCTCCCCCTTGCTTGTGCTTGCTCTCTCTCTCTCTCTCTCTCTGTCAAATAAATAAATAAAATCTTAAAAAATAAAAATAAATAAAAATAAAAAAATACCATGAGATATACTGCAGGTACTCTGAGAGGGATATTCTATGACGGTAGCTTGGAAGACTCAATATCACAGATGTCAGTTCTTCCCAAGTGATCACAGTATCAAAGTAAACCCAATCAGTCCCTGTAGGAATGTGTATGGGCTTGTGTGGTGTGTGTGGCATTGCGGGAAGTGTGTGTGTGGCAGCGTAGTTATTCTAAAATACATGAAAATGCAAAAGGTGAAAAGAAACACACTTTGAAAACTTATGTTCTCATAACAGCCTCCATACAAATGTTTACCTAACTTTATTCACAATTGTCTAAACCTGGGTTAAACAAAATGTCCTTCAATATGTGAATGGATAAACAAAGCATGGTAAATCCAAACTGTCAACTATTACTCAGTGAAGAAAAGGAATAAGCAATCCAGCCATGAGAAGACACAGAGGAACCTTACATGCATATTCTTAAATGAAAAGAGCCAGTGTGAAAAAAACCCTACTTTTTTGTGTTTCTGGTTCTATGATGTAGTGGAGTGATTCCAGGTGTATGTACAAAACTAGAGAGACTACGAAAATATTAGTGATTTCTAGGGGCTAGGGGGCCAGGGATGCATACCTGAAGCACCCAGGGGATTTATTTTTAGGGCAGTAATTATTCTGTATGATACAAGACGTTATGCATCACTTTGCAGCTAGTGGAATCTGACACACACTACCTCAGCCAGGCGATCAAACATTTGTAAATCATGTTAATAATATCTGCTCTTGAAACACTGCCATGAAAATGGCACTGTAGCCCTGTGATCCCGCACTTACCAACCCACAACTCCACTCTTATCACAAGAAGAACCTTAGACAAATTCCAACAGTGGGCATCCTAATAAATACCTGATCAATCCTCCTCTAACTGTCAGGGCCAGGAAAACAAGGGAAGTCTGAGAAATCTTCCACAGCCAAAAGAAACCTAGAAAGATTTGACGACTAAAGGTGGTATTGTGGATAGGGTCCTAGAATGTAAAATGTACACTAGGTAAAACTAAGATTACATAAATGAACTCTGGACTTCAGTTAATAATGACATATCAATATTGGTTCATTAGTTATAATAGATGTACCGCACTTCCATAAGACATTATACTAGTGGACAGTGGGAACAGTGCAAACTCTGCCACAAAATAGTCTATTAAAAAGGAAGAACTACCCCTTTGCATCTTTAATCCCTTTTATCTATTTTATTTTATATTAATATAACTGTGCTTGGCTTCTAGGAACCTGACAAAATTCCATTAGCAAGTTGATTGAGTTGATAGATACACTAAGTGCATGATTTAACCTCTTGATGCTTTGATATGCATCGGGGGAACAATCCTAAGCACTTTGGTTGCTTCCTTGGCAGTTTTTTGGCATATGGTTTCAGGGAGGGAGCAAAATTAAGAATTCTTGTCACTGCAGAAGACTGCTTTAAGAGAAATTTTGAATTTTAATATTATTTATAATATTGAACAAATTATCTTTAAAAATATGTATCATGATAACGCAACATATTTTAAGAAAAAAGAAAAAGAAGAAGATAGCAGGAGAGGAAGAATGAAGGGGAGTAAGTCAGAGGGGGAGACGAACCAGGAGAGATGATGGACTCTGAAAAACAAACTGAGGTTTCTGGAGGGGAGGAGGGTAGGGGGATGCGTTAGCCTGGTGATGGGTATTAAAGAGGGCACATTCTGTGTGGAGCACTGGGTGTTACGAACAAACAATGAATCATGGAACACTACACCAAAACAAATGATGTAATATATGGTGATTAACATAACAATAAAAATTTAAAAAATATGTATCATGTATTAATGTTAATCAGTTATAATAATTTATATCATCTCTATGAGGTATGTTAATTGTATGGATCGTCTCTTCTTCATGAAAATATCATGACGAGTGTCACAGAGAGCTAAAATAGTCAAGGTTAGGGCACCTGGGTGGCTCAGTTGGTTAAGCGACTGCCTTCGGCTCAGGTCATGATCCTGGAGTCCTGGGATCGAGTCCCTCATCGGGCTCCCTGCTCGGCGGGGAGTCTGCTTCTCCCTCTGACCCTGCCCCCCTCATGTGCTTTCTCTCTCTCTCACTCTTTCTCTCAAATAAATAAATAAAATCTTTTAAAAAAAATAGTCAAGGTTATCCATCTATCTATTATGTATATATGTCTGTATCTGCCCAAGTCTCTATTCCCTCCCTACATATCTGTTTTATCTTTCTATCAACCTATGTATATGTGACAATAATTGATGATCATCTAGCATAACACTTAAAGCACCAACAAAATAATTAATTGAAAATAAATAAACCCACATTATTAGGTTGTTATATTAAGCACATAATAACATATTAAACTAAGTAAATAAAACAGAAGCCTTAGGGCACCTGGGTGGCTCAGTGTTGACGGTCCAACTCTTGATTTCAGCTGAGGTCAAGATCTCAGGGTCATAAGATCAAGCCCCACGTTTGCTCTGCACCACTCTGTGGGCTCTGTGCTCAGCATGGAATATGCTTGAGATTCTCTCTCTCTCTCTCTTTCTAAAATAAATAAATAAAATCTTAAAGCAACAACAACAGCAACAGAGGCCTTAAATATTTGTGGCACTGTATGGTTGAAATTAAATTTCTAGGACATCTCATTTGCTTGATTGGGCTAAAGGAAATTGCTCCATTCTTGTGCTGTGTAAAACCTATTACAGGGTGAAGTTGGGAATGGAGATTATTTTAAAACTGTATGATATTTACATATGGCTGTATTTTGGATGAATGAAATATTAGGCCATGTCAGTCCATGTCCCTAAGGCCTTAGCATGTGCTAGTACACTTCTATCTGCCAATATTAGAATTTACCTGAGGGTTTTTCCCAAAGTGCTTGGAAAGACACTTGGCTCATGGCATGGTAGGCAGAGGCATCCAGAAACACTATTGTTTAAATATCCCGGTGCCTTTCACTAAATCAGCATAACTCTGAGGAACATGTTTACAAGGGCTCCTGGAGCTGACCCAGAGGAATTAAGCTTCAACTGCTACCGGTGTAAATGCTTCATTAACACACCTTTGTCGGCTGCCTTCCGTTCTCTGGCTCACTTCCTAATTTTTTTCTTTTATTATGTTCAGTTAGCCACTCTATAGTGCATCATTAGTTTTTGATGTAGTGTTCAATGATCCATTAGTTACATATAACACCCAGGGCTCATCGCTCATCACAACACGTGCCCTCCTCAATACACATCTCCCTGTTACCCCACCCTTCAACCACCTCCCCTCTGAAACCCTCAGTTTGTTTCCTGGGGTCCACAGCCTCTCATGGTTTGTCTCCCTCTCTGATTTCTCCCCCTTCAGATTTCCCTCCCTTCCCCTGTGGTCCTCCATGCTATTGCTTATGTCCCACATATGAGTGAAACCATATAATTGTCTTTCTCTGCTTGATTTACTTCACTTAACATAATCCCCTCTAGTTCCATCCATATCAATGTAAATGGTGGGTATTCATCGCTTCACAATTTCTTAACCATCCAAACAAATTACTGCCACTTAGATCTTTGTCTCAGAGTCTGCTTATAGGAAACCATGGTATTTATACTCTCCTAAATTTAAGTATACTCTGGGCATCCTCAGTAATATGACAGCTAATACATTGAGACTTATTAACACAGCACAATAGTTGATCCTCTAGACTTGTATAATAAAACTTGAGGGGTCTTATGGGAAGTAAGGATTCCTTAGTCAAATATGAATATGTAATCATCTATGACCATCATCCTTGGTCTGCACATAGTGCTGCCTGAATCCAAAGCATACCTTAAAAAATGCATACATAAACTTTATGTAAAGTCTCATATATAGCCCGGCATTCCTCAAACCAAAGTAGTAATTACAAGCCAGAATGAGATGAATATATATATTGCACACTTATATATGTATAAATAGTCTTTGAATGAAAATAATGTAATTATGTTTCAATTTCCAAGGCAATTTTCATTGTGGAACACCTATAATTAAAAATAAAAAAATAACTACATGTATAGATAGGATAACAGTATTTTATAATCTGCTTTCTACTAAAATCAATTTAAAAATTAATATCAACTAATACTTCAATTATTCACAATGTAGAATACTATCTTGGATATTTAGTTACTGATCTATTAATTTAAGTTATTTAGGTCATGCTGTATTTGGCTCTTCTAAATAGTTGTGAAAAACACTTTGTGATAAAATGAAAGCATAAATTATTTCCACAGGATATTTGTGTCAACGGTAACACATATTTTTAAGTCTTCTGCTGAATGGCTCCTCATGAAAAATATCACATTTACATTTGTTTTTTTCTAGGATGTTTGATGTCCATATTTCTGGACATAGACCTATATTGGGATTTATCATTTTTTCATCACTGTCAGTTTGATAAAAGGAATAAAAGTGCATTTGTGTCTTATGTATTTCTCAAATCGTTTTTTATATATTTATTGGCCATGTACATTTCTTCTTTTGTGAATTCTTTTTGCATGTCATTGTGAATTATGACATTTCTATTAAATTCTAAAAGCACTTTATATGTTCAGAATATTTGCCCTTAGTCTTTATACATGTTGCAAGTATTTTTTCTGAGTTCCCATTTAGAAAAGATTTTTTGGTCATAATTCTTATTTCTTCTTTTTTTTTCCCCATGAATGTTTCTTTCATTTTCTTCCGTCCTTCTCTCCCTCCTTTCTTCCCTTTCTTCTTTCCTTCTTTTGATTCTTTCTCACTTTTTCTTTGTGTCTTTCCATTTTGCTTCTTCCTATTAGAGGAGTAATAATTTAAATTGTCAAATCAATATTTTAATTAATAAATTTTATTCTTAGAGTCAGACTTAGGAAGTTCTCAGTCATGTAAAATTATATAAATGTTCATTTTTTAATGCATCATGCAGTAGCATTTGGTGCATTTTAAGGGATGACAATAGTATTAGGGATTATGGAAATGTTGCACTTTCTTTCGGGAAAATGCTTTTTCTGAACTTTCGAATATGAAAAGGTTTGAGCCAAGACTGGAGAAGCAGTTTGAAGAAGTAAGAGATATAAGTGATCTAATTACTTTTAAATAAAGAGAGAGGGATGATCATTTCTGTAGAGAAATGTAGAGTTTCTTTTGGAGTGTAAGGTTACTTCCAGTGAACCAGTAGACCGGAATTTATGCCCAAACATGATAAAGGAGAGAGGAGTTGATAAGAGACTCTAATCGAAGTGAAATACAGGTTCCAAAAACAAGAGAGCAGCCTGGGGCTAAAGAAAGAAGAGTGCCCATAGAATTCCAGTTGCTGGAAAATGGATGTTATTCTGCTGGTGGTAGTGGTGGAGAATATGCTATTTAAAGTTTACTTGTCTACATTGTAAATCCCTTACAATGCCTCAATTCTCCTGTTAGGTTTATTGTACAATATCAGGTTGATGCCCGTCTTTTATTAATTCTACCTGGGATAATAAAAGAATATATGGTTGACACTTGAACAACAGGAGTTTGAACTGCTAGGTCCACTTAAACACGGATTTTTTTTTTTTTTTAATAAATGCAATACTGTATTTTCTCTTTCTTATGATTTGTTTTTCTTTAAGATTTTATTTGTTATTTATTTGAGAGAGAGAGCAAGAGCGAGAGCACAAGGAGGAGAAGCAACAGAGGGAGAGGGAGAAGCAGGCTCCCCCTGGGCAAGGTGCCCAACGCGGGGCTCCATCCCAGGACCCTGACATCATGACCTGAGCTGAAGACAGATGCTTAACCGACTGAGCCACCCAGGTGTCCCCTTATGATTTTCTTAATAACATTTTCTTTTCTCTGGCTTACTTTATTGTAAGAATACAATATGCAATACATGTAACATACAAAATAGGTTAACTGTTTATGTTAACAATAGGCTGAAGTAGTTAAGTTTTGGGGGACTCAAAATTATAAGTGGACTTTCTACTGAGTGGGGGTCAGGGCCCCACCCCCTGTGTTGTTGAAGGTTTGACTATATACATAAAACTTAAGGCAACTGAAGTGTAAGTGATGATCATCTGAGAGAATCCGGTGAAGCCAAAAGCCTGGACCAAAGGCTCAGCCATGGTGAAACAGACACATAGTTGTTCTTTGCAAATCTCTTTAGACACAGAGAGAAGAGCTAGTCTATTCAGCAGTCAGACAGTATGTCTCTTAAAAACTAGAAAAAAAATGGGAAACTCAGGTTAGAGCAAACTTAGACACTATTTCTGTACTTCTTAGAACAAGAGCCTTTCTTCTGTTCTTTCATAGTTACATTAATATAGTGTCTATGTTACAAGGTGAATTTTTAAATTACTTAATCATACTTAAAAATAGCAGTGGAGGTTTGACTGAAAATGTACGCTATTTAAAGATTAATTTGGGAAGAATTTACCCATTCTCAATATTAATTCTTCTGCATTCTTCCCATAAAAGAATAAGACAACCTCTCCTTCTATTCAATATTTATCTGTGTCTCCAAATGGTATTTTGTGATATTTTCACATCGGTCTTGCATAGTAAACAGTTCCTCCCCTTATTTTTTGAAATATTTTTATACTACTATGATGAGATTCTTAATTTTTAATCTCGTTTTCCACATATACTGCAGACTATAATTTTTACTCTTGTCATTTTCCAACTAATTTTTTTTATACTTCCAATGTTTTAAGTAGATTTGTTTGAATTTTCAGTTACAGAATCTTTTCTCTGGCAAATAATGATAATGGTGCTTACTCACTTTTAATGAGTACATTTAATTACTTTTTTCATACTCTATTGCAATGGCTAAAATCCAAGAAAAAATATTCTGTAGTGCTGAAAATGAATCACCGGGTCTTAAAGCTTTTAATGGTGAAGCTTGCAGTGTTTCAACATTTTTTATGATGTTTGCTATTGACACTATACCATACTAAAGAAGTAAAGTTATATTATTTTTATATTGATGTTTTCTAATGAAAGTTTTTAAAATTTCAATGACTTTCTAAACATAATAAATAAAGAAGTTTCCCAAATTATCTCCCTGTTTTAAATGTATTAATAGATTAATACTGTATGGTTACTCTTGCAGTCTTTTACTACATTTTATCATAGTTCATTATTAATTTCAATATATAGAGCCCATTATGCTGTGTGTTACATCATGTGATTTTTTTTTAAATCTGTGACCATCAGGACTGTGCAAGTCTTATAAAATAAATTGAGAAAAATATCTGTGTCTATAAAACCCTATAAAATCAACTAAAATTTATTACTCATGTAAAATAGCTCATTTCACCATCTGGCCTGTACTTTTCTGAGATAGTCTTATCATTTTATTTTTATCCATTTAATTTTTCCAAAGTCTTGCAATCATTATTAAGGCATTATTAATTTTTTACAAACTTACTACAGAAGGGGACTAGGAAAGATGGCGGTGGAGTAGGGGACCCTATTTCAACTGGTCCCCGGAATTGAGCTGGATATCTACCAGACCACTCTGAGCACCCACAAAATCAGCCTGAGATGTAAGAAGATCTGAATCTCTACAAACAGAATATCACAGGCATTGGTTTTGAGGTACAAAGCAGGGAGCCGTGATTCCTTGGGCAGATATCAGAGGATAAACAGCAGCGGGAGGGAGCCTGGCCATGGGGATCCTACACCACCAGTGAGCGACAGCCTCATGCACTGGGGACAGGGCATAGACTCACAGACTGGTAGCCTACGGGGAAAGGACTTTAGGGCAGCCCCTGAGTGGAAAACCAGAGCGGCGGGGTCACGTGTGTGAACTGGGGGTGGCTGGAGATCTTAGAAGCACAAAGGGCAGAGACGTGCTCCGACCTGGAGGCAGGACTGGGGGCACTGCGGAGGGGTGCACAACCCAGGCTGCTGCAGTTTATAGCAGCAGGACAGAAACAGAGATGGTGTGGCCTGAAGAGCTCACTGAAGAACAGACTGCTGTCTCTCTGCTCTGAGGCAGAGGGTTAGAAACGGTCTCCTCTGCTCTGACTCACGGAAGAGACTCAGAAAGCCACCAGGGAAAGCTGCCAGAGAACAAAAGCCCCAAAAACTGATTCCCACAGAGACCATCCCCCACCACAGGGGGGCAGGGCAACTCCCCCCAAACAGGGTTGCCTAAGTCACAGCACTGCATGCCCCTCCCCCAGAAGACAGGCTGGGAAAACAAGAGGCCAGCAACCCTAAGGTGCCTAGAAAACAGGTGCATCTTGCTTGGGTTCTGGTCAATAATTTGGACTCTATACATTCCCTCAAACACCCATCAACAGAATGACTAGGAGGAGGAGGCCCCAAAATAGAAGACTCAGAGATTATGACTTATACCGCAGATTTACAAATGGATGCAGATATAACCAAGATGTCAGAGATGGAATTCAGGCTAGCAATTGTGAAGACAATGGCTAGAATGGAGAAATCAATTAATGGCAACATAGAGTCTCTAAGGGCAGAAATTAAAGCTGAATTGACAGAACTTAAAAATGCTATCAATGAGATCCAATCCAATCTAGATAATCTAACAGCTAGGGTAACTGAGGCAGAAGAATGAATAAGCGACCCAGAAGACAATATAACAGACGAAAAAGGAAAAGAGGAGGCCAGGGAACAACAACTCAAATTCCATGAAAATAGAATCAGAGAAATAAGTGACACCATGAAGCGTTCCAATGTCAGAATAATTGGAAAGCCAGAGGGAGTGGAGAGAGAGAGGACTCGAAGATGTATTTGAGCAAATTGTAGCTGAGAACTTCCCTCCTCTGGGGAATGAAACAAACATTCACGTCCTAGAGGCAGAGAGGACCCCTCCCAAGATCAAGGAAAACAGGCCAACACCCCGGCATGTAATAGTAAAACTTGCAAATCTTAGAACCAAGGAAACCATCTTAAGGGCAGTTAGGGGGAAGAGATTCCTTACGTACAGAGGGAGGAACATCAGAATAACGTCAGACATATCCAGAGACCTGGCAAGCCAGAAAGACCTGGCAAGACATATTCAGGGTACTAAATGAGAAGAACATGCAGCCAAGAATACTCTATCCGGTAAGGCTTTCATTTAGAATGGATGGAGAGATGCAGAGCTTCCACGACTGGCAGAAACTGAAAGAATATGTGACCACTAAGCCGGCCCTGCAAGGAATATTAAGGGGGGTTCTATAAAAGGAGAAAGACCCCAAGAGTGATATACAACAGAAATTTACAGGTACAATCTATAAAAACAATGTCTTCACACGCAACATGATGACAATTAATTCATGTCTTTCAATAATCACTCTCAACGTGAATGGCCTAAATGCTCCCATAAAACAGCACAGGGTTGCAGATTGGATAAAAAGACAGGACCCATCCATATGCTGCCTACAAGAGACTCATTTTGAACCTAAAGATACATCCAGACTGAAAGTGAAGGGATGGAGAGCCATCTTCCATGCCAGCGGACCTCAAAAGAAAGCTGGGGTAGCAATTCTTATAACAGACAAATTAGATTTTAAAGTCTGTAATTAGAGACACAGAAGGACACTATATCATTCTTAAAGGGTCTATCCAACAAGAAGATCTAAGAATTGTAAATATCTTTGCCCCCAACATGAGAGCAGCCATCTACATAAGCCAACTGTTAACCAAAATAAAGAGTCATATTGATAACAATATGTTAATGGTAGGAGACCTCAGTACTCCACTCTCAGCAATGGACAGATCATCTAAGCAGAAAATCGACAAGGAAACAAGAGCTTTGAATAATACACAAGATCAGATGGACCTCATAGATATTTACAGAACATTCCACCCAAAACAACAGAATACTCATTCTTCTCAAGCGCACATGGAACTTTCTCTAGAATAGACCACACACTGGGTCACAAATCAGGTCTCAAATGATACCAAAAGATTGAGATTATTCCCTGCATGGGCTCAGACCACAATGCTTTATTTTTTTTTTAAAGATTTATTTATTTATTTTGAGAGAGTGAGAATGAGAGAGAGAGAGAGAGTACATGAGAGGGGGGAGGGTTAGAGGGAGAAGCAGGCTCCTTGCTGAGCAGGGAGCCCGATGCAGGACTCAATCCCGGGACTCCAGGATCATGACCTGAGCCAAAGGCAGTCGCTTAACCAACTGAGCCACCCAGGAGCCCAGACCACAATGCTTTAAAACTGGAACTCAATCACAAGAAAAAATTTGGCAGAAATTCAAACACTTGGAAGCTAAAGACCACTCTGCTCAAGAATGTTTGGGTTAACCAGGAAATCAAAGAAGAACTTAAATAATTCATGGAAATCAATGAGAATGAAAACACATCGGTCCAAAACCTATGGGATACTGCAAAGGCCGTCCTAAGGGGGAAATACATAGCCATCCAAGCCTCACTCAAAAAAATAGAAAAATCCTGAATTCACCAACTAACTCTACACCTTAAAGAACTAGAGAAAAGCAACGAACGATGCCTAAGCCATGCATTAGAAGAGAAATAATTAAAATTAAAGCAGAGATCAATGAATTAGAAACCAGAAACACAGTAGTTCAGATCAATGAAACTAGAAGTTGGTTCTTTGAAAGAATTAATGAGATCGATAGATCACTGGCCAGACTTATCCAAAAGAAAAGAGAAAGGGTCCAAATTAATAAAATTATGAATGAAAGCAGAGAGATCACGACTAACACCAAGGAAAGAGAAACAATTATTAGAAATTATTATCAACAACTATATGCCAATAAACTGAGCAATCTGGATGAAATGGAGGCCTTCCTGGAAACCTATAAGCTGCCAAGACTGAAACAGGAAGAATATGATAACCTGAATAGGCCAATAACCAGTAACGAGATTGAAGCAGTGATCAAATACCTCCCAAAAAACAAGAGTCCATGGTCTGATGGATTCCCTGGGGAATTCTACCAAACATTCAAAGAAGAAATAATACCTGTTCTACTGAAGCTGTTTCAAAAAATAGAAACAGAAGGAAAACTTCCAAACTCATTCTATGAGGCCAGCATTACCTTAATCCCCAAACCAGGCAAAGATCCCATCAAAAAGGAGAATTTCAGACCGATATCTCTGATGAATATGGATTCCAAAATCCTCTACAAAATCCTAGCTAATAGGATCCAACAATACATTAAAAGGATCATCCACCACGACCAAGTGGGATTTATCCCCGGGATGCAAGGGTGGTTCAACATTCACAAATCAATCAGTGTGATAGAACCCATTAATAAGAGGAGGGAGAAGAACCATATGGTCCTCTCAACTGATGCAGAAAAAGCATTTGACAAAATACAACATCCTTTCCTGATTAAAACTCTTCAGAGTATAGGGATAGAGGGAACATTCCTTGAGTTCATGAAGTCCATCTATGAAAAACCCACAGCAAATACCATCCTCAATGGGGAAAAGCTGAGAGCCTTTCCCTCAAGATCAGGAACACGTCAAGGATGCCCACTCTCGCCACCATTATTCAACATAGTATTAGAAGTCTTAGCAACAGCAATCAGATAACAAAAAGAAATAAAGGTATTCAAATTGTCAAAGAAGTCAAACTCTCTCTTTTCACAGGTGACATGATACTTTATGTGGAAAATCCAAAAGACTCCGCCCCCAAGTTACTAGAACTCATACAGCAATTCAGTAATGTGGCAGGATACAAAATCAATGCACAGAAATCAATTGCTTTCTTATACACTAACAAAGCAACTGTAGAAAGAGAAGTTAGAGAAACGATTCCATTTACAAGAGCACCAAACCCATAAGATACCTCGGAATAAATCTAACCAAAGAGGAAAGGATCTATACTCTAGGAACTACAGAACACTTATGAAAGAAATTGAAGAAGACACAAAAAGATGGAAAAATATTCCATGCTCATGGATCGGAAGAATAAACATTGTTAAAATGTCTATGCTACCCAGGGCAATCTATACCTTCAATGCCATCCCAAAGTTCCAATGACATTTTTCAAAGTGCTGGAACAAACAATCCTAAAATTTGTATGGAATCGGAAAAGACCCTGAATCGCCAAGGAAATGTTGAAAAAGAAAAAACTACATCTGTCTTTGGGGTAAATACCCAGGAGTGCAATTGCTGGGTCATAGGGTAGCACCCCAATATTCATAGCAGTAATGTCCGCAATAGCTAAAGTGTGGAAGGAGCTGAGATGCCCTTCAACAGATGAATGGATAAAGAAGATGTGGTCCGTATATACAATGGAATATTACTCAGCCATCAGAAAGGATGAATACCCAAGTTTTACATCAACATGGATGGGATTGGAGATTATGCTTAGTGAAATAAATCAAGCAGAGAAAGTCAATTATCATATGGTTTCACTTACTTGTGGAACATAAGGAATAGAATGGAGGACACTAGGAGAAGGAAGGAAAAAATGAGGGGGGGAATCGGAGGGAGAGATGAACCATGAGAGACTATGGACTCTGAGAAACAAACAGGGTTTTAGAGGGGAGGGGGGAGGGGGCATTTGTTAGCCTGGTGATGGGTATTAAGGAGGGCACGTACTGCATGGAGCACTGGCTGTTATATGAAAACAATGGATCGTGGATCACCACATCAAAAACTAATGATGTATTGTATGGTGACTAACATAACATAATAAAATAATAAAAAAAAAAAAGAAACAGAAAAGAGGGGTGGAGACTAGAAAAAAAAAAGGAACTTACTACAGAAAGTCAAAATCTAAAAATATAGTGATGTACAAAGTTTTGTAAACCCCAACTAATTAGAATTATTTCCATATTTTATATATTTTCCCTCCTCCAATGTTCTGACTTTCCCATTTTATTTATTTATTTTAAAACAATCACTGAACGATTTAAGATGGACATGCATTACCACGAGATTTTCATTTCCTTTTTTAAAATTTCACTTTTGTTTTCCTCACTTTTTAAAATTTAATTATAGATTTTCAAGCCTTTAATTAATTGTTTTAATTTTTAACTGTGAAAGTCAATTTATAAGAATTCCTATTATATGTCTTTTTTTTAAGATTGATTTATTTATTTGTCAGAGAAAGAGACCACAAGCAGAGGGAGAAGCAGGCTCCGCACTGAGCAAGGAGCCATGATGTTGGGATCATGACCTGAGCCGAAGGCAGACGCATAACTGACTGAGCCACCCAGGTGTCCCCCTTTTATATATCTTTGACTGAATATCATTTTATACATTTCACTCTGATTTGTGCACTGAATATCGAGTTATGTTTGTTTGTAATAGTATTGAAAAGACTGTGTTACTGTTTTTGCCAACAACTGTGCCTTGAAGATTCGTATGTTTTTGTGTTTTTTATCATACCCTACACACCATCATTTAAAATAGTACATTCTGCTTCCTCTTTTCTTGCGATTTTTGTGTTACCTGAAGCTACAGTCTCCTGAGTGGATGTAGAAAATGAGATAGACCTTCTTCACAAGGAACTCTGTAGGAGACAAATGGAGGTTTCTGCTCCACTGTCAGGCCTAATTCTCTGATCTCACGTTAGTGTATGTGCACGGGTAGAGGGCACATGCCATTTCCCTACTCGATAAAGCTTTGTTATAGGAAACCTTTGGAAGTAAGTTGATTAAACTAAATTTCACTCTCTTGGCCCATTCTTCTATAATGATAAAATATTTTTTATAATTCCATTTATCCATTTCATCCTCACAGAATGCTTTCATTGATTTTTTTGCCAAGCTTTTATATGTGTAGCCAAATTCTAGTTGAAATTGACACATGAGCAAACTTATGAATGAATATTGTTGGCTGATGCTTTTTTTTACACTAATGAGAAAAGATGACAGTGAAGCAATTAAAACACATATGTTGAGACTTCACTTATTCATCACTGATAGGAATGACTTCTTTACCAAACTTCCCGAACTGAAGATTAGTTTCCTAGTATTGAAATGAATAATTTCCTCAATGTTTATGTTCTATGTACGGTGTAAGGACTATAAACATATCACATTTTCCTTTTTTTTTTAAAACCTATCATACTTGTAGGCCTAATCTACATAATTACATTTCTCCATCATTGTTTTAAGACTAGAGAGTCAACAGAACAATATTTCAAACCCTGATTTCCATGATGCAACTCTTTCTACCACGGCCAATATCAAGCTATCAACACGATCTGCAATACCACCCTGTGGCCCATTATTTCCACCACACAGTTTTAATAGACATATATAACCTCAAAAGCACAGAAAATGTAAAAACATAACATAACTGGGGGTAAAATAGCTTGAATATATATGAATTTCTTTCTTTTCTAATATGATTTATTTAATTATGCTTCTTTGATTTATTTCTCAATAATGGCCATGTTTAAAACCAAATCATAATCTTCCTGAAAACATAACTGTTGCTCGTGTGACCTTTTTTTTTTAAAGATTTTATTTATTTATTTGAGAGAGAGAGAATGAGAGATAGAGAGCACGAGAGGGAAGAGGGTCAGAGGGAGAAGCAGACTCCCCGCCGAGCAGGGAGCCCGATGCGGGACTTGATCCCGGGACTCCAGGATCATGACCTGAGCCAAAGGCAGTCGCTTAACCAACTGAGCCACCCAGGCGCCCGCTCGTGTGACTTAATCAGCCTTAACACATCATTGTTTTCATACTTGTTCTGACATTCCAGTTCAATTAATCACAGCCTGCAGCATCCACTGGTATATTCACTAAGTGGTCTGGGGTGTGGTCAGTGTGATAACTTTGGTAAAACAATTCATAAAAAGAAGAAAAGGAATTCTCTTCTTTCATTTTGTATTTGTAAAGGAACTTATTAACTCAAGTGTTGGAGAGCAGGCATTTGGGAAATAATTTCCCATAGTGATTTCCTTTTGCTTAGGATAAATCTATGCCAATAAACTATCCTTTAGTTAATTTTATTATCTCACAGCCAGTTTGCCTACGTACAGAGAAAACAAGGGACAAGCATCATTGACAAACAAATAATCAGCTCTATCATCACATAGCCAAGTTTCCTCCCAGAAAACACAAAATAACAGATATGAAAAACCCAGCTCACAAAGCTGAATAAACAAGCAGAGGTCAATTTAAAGGAAGACATCTATAATCCCAGGCTGTTGAAAACATGTCAGGGAATTATAAATATAAAAATGTTGGTGACTTTAAATAATATTTCAGTATTTTATGTAAATTCTTCCTTTTCTCCTCTTTCTTCTCAGTGAGTTGTTAGGATATAATTGTGCAAAATAAAACAACAATTTGTCAATTAAATGGAGTCAAATCTCAATAAGTTAACATGATTCCAATTATATTTCAGAATAATCATACACATGAAGGTGGTCTAATGGTTCATTAACTGAATGAATTAAATTTCACCATGAGCAATTTTATTGATATGCTATCATACTGATACATGGGTTAAGTACTTCTCTCAACTTTTCCTTTGTCAATGTGTTACTTGACATATATTTTAATATAACCAATAAGACAACATAGTATTTCTTGTATGTAACCAGATTATTTTCAGAAAACCCTAAATTCAGGAAAGTCAGATAGCTTTGGAAGTTTGGTGCCTTTCTATTCTAGATTGTAAGTAAAAATTGAACATTCAGCTTCAACTTACTGATCCAGAAAAGTCTCTACCAAATTAAAATTATGCTAAGGCATGTACATTTAAAAAAGGTTTACTTACAGAGTAATTGTTGCTAGTGTTCTTTTTTTTTCTTTTAATTTGATTTTTTTCCAAATTTTCTCTTTAAACCAGAATCATTTTCCTTCTTTACCACAAAAATTAGGAATTAACCTTAATTGTCAATGAGAGCATTACTTCTGCCTTAGGGCAGTTTCTTTAAGATGTGTATTTTAGATCTCTAATAAAAAAATGCATGGACTCCATATACCTTATTTTTGTGATAGTAAATTCAATGTTATTAGGAAGAATGGCTTTCCTACTGTATTCCTACTATAATAGGTCTTTCAATACTATATTTCTTATGAGACATACCTGTCAAATATTTAAATTGGATTATTAATTTATTCTTATAGCTCAGGGGAGAGTTTAAATTCATATGCAAATGTCACAACTTCTAAAGGTCTGAATTCATCTAGTTTGTTGAAGTGTGACTTTGTATCGAAGATTGTATGCATATAATCCCCTGGAATAGAAATGACATTCTCCAGTTATCTTTAGTATAATAACTGAACAGGAACATTTGAATACTCATAAATGTATAAGATCTATTTTATAATTCCATAAATATTTCATACAAGAGAACCTTACAATATGCTATCATTCACTTTCAAGTTGATATCATTAAATATCAATATTAAGCCAAATAAATATCTTTTTCAACTTATTGTCAAGCATTAATAAAATTAAAATTATAATATATGCATAAAATAATGTGCAAAGGAAAAGAGTATTTTCACATAATCCCTGGTCAGAAAAAAATTATATACAAGTCAATTCATTCTTATTTTGAAATAGCACCAGAAATAATAATTATGAACCCTGAGTTAACCTATTTTTTATGAGAAACATTTATAGAAACACATTCTTCATATGGTACTTAATAGTCTTTTTAGGTCTTCAGAAAGATAGAGAACCGTTTAATGCATCTCCTTTTCTAACCTTAATATGATCACACTCTGTTATTAAATCATCCCTAATGGTGCTGTTTTTCAGGCTAAGTGCATCCAGATCTTTTTTTTTTCTTTCTTTTAAAATAAATTTTTTTCCTGCAGGCCAAATTACCTCAACCACTGGGCTATGGAACCACTCCAGGGCAGGTCCTTGGTCTTATTTATCATCACCCTGTCTCTCATAACACATAGCATCTTCTACATTAATAATAGACACTCAATAAATGTTTATAGAATCAAAGATCCCCAATTCAAAATTAGTACATTGCTTAGCCCCTATCATGCACTGGGGCAGGTATTAGAGATAAACATGACTTAATACATTCTTTGTGACCGAGGGAATTTCAGATGTGGACAGAGCATGTTTATAAACAATGAAATAACAGAAAAATATGCAGTTAGATGCTAAAGAGCCCCACCAGGACAATTATTCAATCTGGGGGAGTTGTAAGCAGCTTTAAAAGTGAAGAATAAGGGCACCTGGGTGGCTCAGTTGGTTAAGTGACTGCCTTTGGCTCAGGTCATGATCCCAGAGTCCCAGGATCGAGTTCCGGCCAGCTTCTCCCTCTGATCCTCACCCCTCTCATGTGCTCTCTGTCATTCTCTCTCTCTCAAATAAATAAATAAGATCTAAAAAAATAAAAGTGAAGACTAAGACAGAGTTTATCATAAATGGGCATTTGAGGCCAAGGAATTATAATATTCAATGGTCTGGAGACAGAGCATAAACATTACTTTTCTGAGAACCACAAGTAGTTTAGTATTTCCAATGATCTGAAGTCAAGGGGAGGAGTTTATTTGGTTGTAGATCTGAGTGCAACATAGAAACATTTACCAGGTCAGTTGTTCTCATAGCATGAGCTGAAAGATACATCTACCTCCCCCACTGCTTTGAAATGCTACGTGTTTTACACTTTACTTTCTATGTAGTTAGTTCTAAACTTTGGACTTTGTATTAAACTCAGTTTGTGTATTCTCATAGTTCTACGCTCAGATCAGTTCCATTGGTTTATAATTAATTTGACTAGAATGTACTGTGAGTTTTCCTTATTATTTTCTGTTTTCAATGATTTGTTGACTGGCATGGTATGGGAATGGATTTGGATTTGGAGGATACAGGGTAGGAAAGGAGTTTCTAGAAACTTGTATGACAAGCTTCCTGGTCAGGATTAAGACCCAAGGCAGGACACCAAATGCCACAAATCTGAAAGTGCTTATCTCTTAATCATGTGGTTTTCTTTCTCAGTCCTCAAACTCCCTGGTACATAAATGCAAAGGGCAGGTGGTCACATGATCCAACTTGGGATTGTGAAAATTTTGAATGTTAGCAAAAAAGCAGCTGGATCATTAGGCCATTGACTTGACTCAATGCTTCACAGCCTTGAAAGGAAAGTCACAGTTGGGGTACTGTACCTCGTGAACAAAAGGAAACGTGTATTTACAAAATGGAAAATTTGGGAGTAAGAAAGCAGACCAGAGGAGTGAGGATGCTATTAAGAGCTGGATATTCCAGAGTTAGTTTTCAGGGGTAAGGAAATTCCTTGTGATGTCACGAAGGTTAGTGGTAAAGCAGATGGAAATTTTTTGTCATTTGAATCAGACAAATCTAAGAAATCAGAGGTTAGAATGTTACAACTACTTTCTTCAAAGATGTTAAAGAACACCACCATGAGAAATTTTGTTCTGAAACATAAGATGTATTTTTCTTCTAGGAAATGTGGTAATCCAGGGAATCCTAGGTGAGAGAAACAGGAAAGGCAGGGATGGAGAGAGGATTAAGATGAGAAGTGTAGTGAATGCAGTTATTTCTGAATTACCTAAGGAATTTGTAGAGCTTCATGCTGGTTATTATGAAGTCACCGAAAAGGGTTATTAATTATATCCAGTTTCCTATAGTCAATCATGTCTAATATATAGTGCGGTTGATATTCATACCTTATACTTAATGATTAAGAAATCCTTAGCTTGACTGTTTTCAAGATGTCATTGGTTAGCTGGCATTTTTCTGAATCATGTTATTCTTTCCTCATGCATTCTAAACTGGGACAATGTCACGGTTTATCTGAGCCCTGTTCTCAAAGTCTCTTTATGTACTTAGTCAAACTTCCATTTATACACTAAGAATCAATCAATTACATTCTAAGGAAGCTTTAATTTCCTTCACATATTCTGAAAAATTCTCACAACTGATAACTCAACATTAAACAGAGAAGATTTTTCACAGCCCTGCAGTTTGATTCCTTTGTCTGATGAAAGTGCTCACCAGAAACAATGAGCTGCCCATGACTCGTACTCTTGCTGCTCCATGGGAGGGAGAGTTATATTTAGACTCCGTAAGTGCACACAGGGATGCCATAATCTGGCTCAGGTGCCCATTCTGCTGTTTTATTGCCACCATCAATCAATCGGCCTGCTATTGCACAAGTTTGGCACTCAGTGTTTTCTGAATTGGTTTGGCTTTTTTCCCCCCATTTTTTCCCCTTTCATTGTCTCCCTGATATTGTTGCTGTGGGACAAAGGGTATTAGAGGAGGAAGAGAAAGTAAGACCACTGTACTTTTGCTGGGGTATACCAAATGATGCTGGAACATTTTTCTGTAAGGAAAAATAAAACAAAAACCTTTGTATCTCCATTTTTCTGACTTCCCCAGATTAGAAACTGGACACATTTTAATCAGACTCTCCTCTTATAAAATGCTTTTTCATTCATTAAGTATATACTAAGTACTTATTCTGTGTACAAACTTCTTCTCTGGGCTTCCAAGTTAAAGGCTTATGCTGCATCCAATATTTTATTTGTTTGTTTGTTTGTTTTAATATGGTCTTTGGAGTTTACTTTGTGGACTTGCTTACATTTTTTAAGAATTGGTAACTAATGAATATGTATATGCCCCCAGATAGCTAGCTTGGCTTTATGTAAAGACACAGGTATATTTCAGAGGAAAGCCAGGACAAAATTTATTCTCTTAATAATAAGAAAATTGAAAATGTCATCTATTTAATCCAATTAGCTCATGTATTTGTTGGACATTTATATTATCTCTTTGTGAATTAACTTTTATTTTCAATTAATTTATAAGTATTTTTTTAGAATTAAAATTATTCATGCTTCTTGACATGTTGTAAAACATAAATCATATGCTTAGCAAGATTTTAAATAATCAGCTAAAGAAAATTTTACAGGCTTCTTTCATTCAGAAATTTCAAATTAATTTTTCAAACCGTTGAAACCAAAGGTAGTATATACTCAAAATGTATCAAAGACATAAACTTAATTACTCAAACCATAAAACTCACAGAGGAAAACATGGAAGAAAAACTTCCTGGTATTGGGTTTGGCAATGATTTCTGGGTTATGATACCCAAAGTATAGGTACTCAAGGAATGCAGTATTGCTTTTGGTTTACTTTTTTCCTGGGTAGAGACTGTTCTAGTGACTTCCTCTTGTCCTTTCTTATCATAACAAGCTTAATTCCACAGGTCTGTGAACTGATGTGAAGATTTTGCCAGTTTCTTGCATGTCTATTCCCATTATATAATCTGGAAGTAAGGAAATAACCATGGGATGATGACTTCAGGGACCCACTGTGAGATAAACTTGAGCTAAAACTCCATTGATCACCTGACCTCAGGAAGCCCCTGCTCTAACTGTGGGCCACAGTGATGTTTTGGGTCTCCCAGAATTAGTATCAGTTTAGAACTAGTGCCAGTAAGCCTCAAAGGATCTAGTTATTCTCTTATCCCTAATGTACAATCACTCTGTGGTCCCTTTGAGGAAGACTCTGAGAAAGATTAAAGAATATGAAATGTTGACAGTGTAGTAGAGTTCATCAAAGGGACCCAGTCTTTCCTTCGTTCAAGAGATGGTGGGTCTGCAAATTGGTTCATGTGTGGGAATTTATTGAGGGACAAATCTCTCTGTTTTGAAAATTCAAGTTAAACTTTAGTTCCTGTGATCCAAAACTCTTCAGTTCATGCAGGTCAAGTAAGAATTCAGTAGAGTGTCCATTTATTTTACTTCTAAAGACACTGTGATTAATAAGCCAACACCCTAGGTCTGTGAAAACCATAGTATTCTGATTACTGCTTTGACTCTATTGCTTATTACAGTCACCACATCCACCTTGTCTTTGGTGATAAGTATTGTTTCTTGGCCCCTGCCATCTCTGCAGCCAATTATCCCTATTGCATTTAAATATCCAGCAACAGTTCTGCTGTAATTTCTGACCCACAGCAAAGAGCAACCCCAAAGCTCTTCAAGGATACTGTACTTCCCTTTCCAAATTTATTCCTCACAGTCATGGTGAAAATAGTCTGGATCAGTCATAGTCCAGAGTCTGGACCCTCTCAGGGGGGTGACCAGGTCCCATATAATAAATATTTTCTAACATTATAGTGTCCCCAAGCCTTTGCATCTCTTCTTCCTATCATTTCAATGTCATTTAGTTTTGGCTACCTTTTGATTATATTTGAATATACTTGATACATTATATAAACCAGCAGAATGATAGAGAGTCCTTCCTAACCCTTCAAGCTATAACATTAAATCCAGAATCTCTGCTTCATGGACTTATATAAATAAATTGGCCTGATCCAGCTCTATATTCTTTCTGCCATTTTCCCATACCCTTAATATTCACTCCCATACCTACTCCCTAGTTTTCTGCTTGTATGAATTGAAAACAAAACAAAACAAAACAAAACAAAACAAAACAAAACAAAACATGCAGGACTTTTAGAGTGTAGTGCACCTCCTCATAGGTCATAGTATATAACATGTTTTGGGGCTTGTTGGGATCTGAGTCTAATTACAGTTCTAGGAGCAGAATGTTGGGGGTGTACCCAGAAAAGAATCAGCAGTGTCTTGCAAAGCAGCTGCCCCAGGGGAGGGTATTATAGTCTCTGCAAGTGAAGAAGGGATAACCTCCTTAGGAATGTAATGGTTGCTTCTACTGACAAGAAAACAACAGAATTTAGAGGATCAATGCCCCAGCTACAACAGGATCTGCCTATACGTGCACATTCCAATTATGAGGATCCCATTCCTTCCCAATCAATGCCCTCATTTCAACAGTGGACATCCTAAGAGTTTGGGAATTCTGTTTTCATTTTAATTCTACCACTTACAGGATGAGACTCTGGAGATTTTTAAAAATCTCAGTTTTATGGCTAAAGGATATAGAGGTTTCTTTCAGGGCAAACATAGAAGCTTTCAGGTCACTTATGTAGCACTTGAGCTAGATTTGTATCCCTGTGCTCATCCTTTCCTTCATTATACTCATGAGTTTAACAAAAATGGGCTAAAGTATCAAATGTGTGGTTGTTCAGAACCTTGTCAATTATGTAATTAGGAGTATTTAATGGTGATAATTTGCATACTTCTACTGCCACATATTCATGTTTTCTTTACTACTGGAAATAGAGTTATCACTCCCTTTACATCTAATCAGATCAGAGAATCAACTCCAGAAACCACAGAAGCAATTTAGAAAACTCATCCTCAAGATTGTATTCCTCTAGAATCACTCTTTGTACCAAAATCTGTATTAGTTTCCTAAGGATGCTATAGCAACATACCAAAATAACTAAGTGGCTTAAAACAACAGAAATTTCCTAGAAATTCTAGACATTACAAGTCCCAAATCAACATGTCATCAGAACCATGCTCTCTCTGAAGGCTCTAGGGGAAAATCTTTCCTTGTCATTTCTAGCTTCTGCTGTTTGCTGGCAATCTTCAGCATTCCTTGGCTTGTAGTTACATTATTCCAGTCACATGGGTGTCTTCTCCTTCTGCGTCTTCACATAATCTTCTCTCAGTATGTGTCTGTCTCTGTGTCTAAATTCCCCCTCTATTAAAGATGGTAAGTCATATTGGATTGGGGCTGACCCTAATGAACTCCCTTTAATTTGATTACTTCTGCAAAGACCCTATTTCCAAATAAGGTCACATTCTGATGTATTGGGTGTCAGGACTTCAACATATCTTTCTTGGAGGTTACAATTCAACCCATAACAAATTTTCTCCAAAAATATATAATTGACCAACAAACACATGAAAAGATGCTCAGCATCACTAATCATTACTAATCAATGATAACTAAAAGCACAATGAGATATTCTTCACATCAGTTAGAGTAATTATTATATAAAAATTAAAAACGCATACATAAGTACTGGCTAAGATGTGGAGAAATTGAAACCCTTGTGCACTCCTATGGGAATATAAAATGGTGCAACTACTGTGGAAAACACTTGGGCTTTTTCTCAAAAACTTAAATATAACATTATCATGTGTTATGAGATCAGCAATCTCACTCACTCACCCAAAAGAATTGGAAACAGAGACTCAAGCAGCTACTTGCACATCAATGTTCATAGCATCATTATGATACTCAAAAGTTGAAAACAACCCAAGTATCCATCAGTGGATGAATGGATAGATGAAATATTACATATACATACATGGAATGTTCTTAAGTCATTAAAATAAATGAAGTACTGACAGATGCTACAACGTGGCTAAACCTTGAAAGCATTATGCTAAGTTAAATAATTGAGATACAAAAATACAAATACTGCTAGATTCCACTTATGTGAGTTAACTAGGATAGTCAAATTCATAGAGACAGAAATTGTAAGAGGTTGCCAAGAACTGGAAGTTGTTATTCAGAGGGTACAGAGTTTATAATTGGGATGATAAAGTGTTCTGGAAATAGTGACGATGATTACACAATGGTGTAAATATACTTATTGCCAATGAATGATACACTTAGAATGGTTAAAATTATAAATTGTATGTTATATACATTTTACCATAATACGAATATCAAATTCATTTTTTGAAACCATTGACCTGAAAAGTAATATGCACTGGAGACCTATGCCTCGGGGGATATGAAGTCAATATACTTTCTCTAGTCCTCCTGCTAGCTATAACACTATATATTACATGAACTTAAGAAGACTGAAAGATGATGAGTAGAAGAGATTGGCACAGAACCTCAAGACCCAAGGAACAATGTGGTGGTAAGCACCTAGGTTTTTGTTTCTTTGTTGTTTGTTGCCTCATATTCCCAGATTTGGAATGAAAAAAGTCAGCTACTTAGAAAAGGCAAGTGGAAACAGACAAAAAAAACCCAACAAAAACAAAACAAAACAAAACAAAAAAACCAAGACCCAACCCCAGGGTCTGCTCTCTTTCCAAAGCATCAGGTGGCAGGCATCATAGCAAGACAGAAAATTTAGAAAATAATCGCTACTCCAACCAACCACAGAAAAGCTGGAACCTCAACTCCACCCATGTCAACAAACAAAGCCAAGTTGCGAACTTGGAATTCCACACTCATTAGGCTGTAGCAAGAAACCAAATAGCTAGGAGTTTCACCCCCACTGGACATGGATGATGTGCCCACCCCTTTCCGGATAGGGTGTTGTCAAAGGAGGCCGAAGTGGAGAATCAGGACTTTCACCACCTCCTAACGGCAAAGAGGCCACCTCACTCCCCAGTGGTACCAGAAAAGGCATGTAGGAAGCAGGATGAATGCACCCCACCCCTCACTGGGTAACTGACAAGCCTCCTCCCATTAGATATCAAAGAAGACTGATTGGGAAACCCAAACTTCTTCCTCTACCTTTTGGTATCCAGCTGCTGCTCTATCTCCACCTTCCCATCCCCTGCTAGAAGGGTGTCAGGGAAAGCCAGTTAAAACAAAAGACTAAATAAGATCTATAGGGCATTTGCATGGCTCAGTTGGCTAAGTGACTGCCTTGGGCTCAGGTCATGATCTTGGAGTCCTGGGATCGAGTCCCACGTCGGGCTCCTGGCTCAGTGGGGAGGCTGCTTCTCCCTCTGACCCTCTCCCTTCTCATGCTGTCTCTCTCTCTCTCTCTCTCTAAGTAAATAAATAAAATCCTAAAAATAAATAAATAAATAAGATCTCTAGTTTCATAACATAACACTAAGATGTGTGAGTCTCAATAGAAAATTACTCACTAGACCAAGAGTAGGGTGACCTTAAATGGAATGAAAAAGTGACAATTACTAAATACCAATACAAAAATGACAGAAATATTAGAATTATCTCAAACATTTAAAGCAACCATCATAAAATCTGCAATAAGAATTATGAACACACTTAAATGAAAAAAAGTAGAAAGGTTCATCAAATACATATAAAGTCTTAGCAAAGGAAAAAATATATATAAAGAACAAAATAGAAATATGAGTGAAAAGATCCCTGAAATTAAAAATTTGATGGATGAACGCAAGAACAGAGAGCACAGAAGAAAGAATCAGTGACACACCAATTTAAATTAACCAATTTCAACAACAGAAAAGAAATAGATCTGTGGGGCTATTAAAAAACAAAAACAACCTTATTATTCATGTCATTGGACTCCTAGAACATTTACAAAGAGACCATATCCTGGGTCATAAAACAAACATTCACAAACTTAAAAGAATTGAAATAATGGAAAGCATATTCTCCCATCACAGCAAATTCAGTTTAGAAACCAGTAATAGAAAAAAGGAAAACCTCCAAACACTTGGAAACTAAACAACAAGCTTCCAAATATTCCAAAGGTCACAGAGAAAGTCTCAAGGGATATGAAAATATTCATTTTACTGGATGAAAATAAAATTACAACATATATACATTTGTAAGGCACAACTAAGGCAGTCTGAGAGGAGATTTCCTAGCACTAAATGTATGTGTTATAACAGAAGAAAAGTAGCTAATCAATAATTTAAGATCTTTCCTAAAGATCCCAGAAAAAGAGAAACAAAATAAACCTAAAGCAAGGAGATGGTTGGAAATAATAAAGATAACAGGAGGACTCAATACATTTGAATACAGAAAAACAATAGGGAAAATTCAGTGAAATGGAGAGCTAATTCTTTAAAAAGAATAAAATGGATGAGTGTTTAGACCAACTGACAAAGAAAAAATAGAGAAGACACAAATTACAGAATTACAAAATTTGCAACCAAAGAAGAGATATTACTACTAGCTATGCAATTATAAAAACAGTAATAAAGGAATACTGTAAACAACTTAACAGACATGACTTTTACAACTTTGATTAATTCTTCAAAAAGTACAAACTACCACAACTGACCCAATATGAAAAAGATGATATTGATAAACTTAAAATATTAAGGAATTTGAATTTATAATTAAAACAAAAAAAGAAATCTCTAAGATATGTTAGTAATAATTGGAGCATTTCCTAGACACTTAAAAGAGTCACATAAATTCTATACAATGTCTTCTAGAAAATAGAAGAGGGAACAGATGCAATTAATTTTATGACACTAGTATTAGGTGGATACCAAAATAAGCAAAGCCATTCCATAAATAAATAAATAGATAAATAAGTAAATATTATAGACCAATATCACTCATAAATATAGGTGAAAACATTTTTTTTAAGATTTTATTTATTCATTTGAGAGATCGTGCCTGTGAGAGTACATGAGCGGGGGTGAGAGAGCAGAGGGAGAAGGAGGAGCAGACTCCCTGCTGAGCAGGTAGCTTGGCTCACGACTTGATCCCAGGACCCTGAGATCATGATCTGAGCCGAAGGCAGACACTTAACTGACTGAGCCACCCAGGCACCCATAAGTGAAAACATTCTTAATAAAATATTAGTGAATAGATTTTAGCAATATATAAAACTTTTCTATACTCAAAATGGCAAACAGGTTTATTCCAAAGATACAAAACTGGCTCACATTTGAAAATTAAAATACTGTGCCATATTAATAGGCTATAGGAGAAAAATCAAAAGATCATATTGATTGAGGCAAAATTACATTTTACAAAATTCAGTCTCCATTTATAAACAATCACAACAAAACAAAAACAAAATCCTCTGAAAAAATATGGATAAAGGGAACTTCCTGAACTTAATAAGAATGTCTATAAAAGCTTAAAGCTAACTTTATACCTAATTGTGAAAAATTAAATGCATTCTCCTTGAGACTAGAAAGGAAGCAAGAATGGCTGCTCTTCCACTCATGTTCGATGTAATGGTAACATTCTAGCCAGTGCAATAAAGAAAGAGAAGGAAATAAAAATTACATTGATTAAAAAGGAATACATAAGATTATCCATATTTTCATATGGCATGACTGTTTACACAGAAAGCCTAGGGAAGCTACAAAACAAACAAACAAAAAAACCCAACTCATGAAACTCATAAATGGGTTCAAAAGTTCAAAGGATACAAAAGTCTACCACGATTTGATACAATATCTTTGAGCACACTGACAAAGAAATTAAAAATGTGGTACCACTTAAAAGCACTCAATAAATAAAACATATTGGAGTAAATCTAACAAAATCTACATAAGTTGTACGGTGATAGCTATTAGAAATGATGAAATAAGTCAAAGATGTTCTAAAAAAATTTAAAAGATGTATCATTTCACGTATTGTAATGTGACATACTGAAGATGTTAAATCCCTTAATATGGTATCTAGATTTAAAGAGATT
>NW_027397122.1:1098173-1116156 GCF_003265705.2 Callorhinus ursinus | reverse complement strand
AAAACAAGGGACCAATAGTTAAAGCAACTTTTTTTTAAAAATAGTTTAAAATAAATAAATAAACATTAACTCAAAATACATCATGTATTTAAGTGAAAACCTTAGTTTCTAAAACATTTGGAACAAAAATCTTTATCATCTAGAGCTAGGCAAAGTGTTCATAAACCTGACACCAAAAGCATAAAGAAACAAACAGGGGCGCCTGGGTGGCTCAGTCGTTAAGCGTCTGCTTTTGGCTCAGGTCATGATCCCAGGGTCCTGGGATCGAGCCCCACATCGGGCTCTCTGCTCAGCGGGAAGCCTGCTTCTCCCTCTCCCACTCCCCCTGCTTGTGTTCCCTCTCTCGCTGTTGTCTCTCTCTGTCAAATAAATAAATAAAATCTTTAAAAAAAAAAAAGAAACAAACAAAAACAGTTGATAAATTGGACTTCCTCAAAATTTAAAATTTTTGTTCTGCCTATATATTTTTGAGAAGATGAAAAGGCAAACTGTAGACTGGGAGAAAACATGTGAAAATCACCTATTGACAGATTACTCGTACTTAGAATATATGAAGAACTCTCAAAACTCGAGTGAAAAATTATAATAATAAAATAAAGTTACCAAAAGGGCAAAAGGCGTATCAGACATTTCATTGAAGAAGATATACAGATAACAAATAAGCACATGAAAAGATGTTCAACACAATTTACCAGCAAGGAAATACAAATTAAAATCACAAACAGATATTCCTATAAACTTATCAGGATGTCTAAAGTGAAAAATAGTGGCAACATCAAATGCTGATGGTGATGCAGAAAAACTGGATCTCTCACATATTACTGGTGGGAATTTAAAGTGCCAGAGGAACTCTGGAAAACATTTTGGCCTTTTCTCATAAAACTAAACATGTAACAGCTGAATAACCCAGCAATTGTACTGCTGAGTAATTATCCTAGAGAAACAAAAGCTTATGTTCCCACAAAAATCTGTACATAGATTTTCAAAGCAGTTACTTTTCCTAATAATAAAAAAAAATTAGAAGCAATTCAAATGTCCATTAATTGGTGAATGGCTAAACCGACTTGGATTTTCATACAATGTAATGAAATGTAATAAAAAGTAATAAGTTACCAATATATACAACAACCACAATGAATCTCTAGAGAATTACACTGACTGAAAAAAGCCAATCATAAAATAGCACACACTGAATGATTCCATTTATATAACATTCTTGAAATGTCAAAACCATAGAAAATAATAGTTCCAAAGGTAAGAGATGGGATGAAGACAGTGAGGCGGTATGACTAAATGGGCAACATGAGGGATCCTTACAGTGACAGGAATGTTCTGCATCAATATCAATCACTGGTTGTAATATTATACTTTAGTTGTGCAAATTGTTACCTTTGAAGGAAATGGGGTAAATAGTGCATGGCATATCTGTATTAATTTTTACAACTGCATGCAAATCTATAATTTTCTCAAAATAAAAAGTTTGAAACAATTATATATATATTCAACTAAATGTCTTTTTTAAAAAATGAACTACATTTTAATTTTAAAAATGTCATTATAACCTTTTTATTTTCTTACACTTCCATACACTTCTTTCAGAAACCTTTTTTTTTCTTAAAGATTTTGTTTATTTATTTGACAGAGAGAGACAAAGTGAGCGAAGAAACACAAGCAGGGGGAGTGGGAGAGGGAGAGGCAGGCTACCTGCTGAGCAGGGAGCCCCATGTGGGGCTCGATCCCAGGACCCTAGGATCATTTACCTGAGCCGAAGGCAGACGCTTAACCAACTGAGCCACCCAGGTGCCCCTTCTTTCAAAATCCTATGAATGTCTTACTGTTATTTGCCAGCACTGGTCTGTAGGTAAATTTCCCAGCTGGTGCAATATGTTTGTTTCTGAAATCCATTTTGTTCCTCACCTGCTAGGAATTTTCAAACTTTTCTACTTAGAAATCTGACTTGTAGAAACTTAAATTTGCGTGATATTTATCTCTGTATAGAATGGAGCTAAATACACTATTTTGTGACATGAGTTAATTAAGCCACATGACATTATTTTTCCCCATAGTCATTTAGCTTATGACTTCCAACTGTTCAATTCTCTATGGCTCCAGTAATAATTCAACTCCTTTTAAGCTCAGCAGTTTGCCATACATTAATAAAAAGATAATAATAATGATAGCATTTAAGGATGGACAACCATGTAATTAACTTTGAATTGTTTGCACAAAAGAGAAATAAAGATGTTATAATTATTGGGGAAGTAAAAATAATGGCTGACTTAATTATTTTAGAGGTTTTATAAATGCTTGTAGTATCTTTTCAAGTTAATAGAGTAATATATAAAATATGTTCAAGTTTTTATTGTATTAAAACTATTAAAAATAATCTAGAAAATCAAAGGATTCTTCTGTGTGTTGATGTTTGCTTCTTTTGCACTAAAATATCAGTATAAACTACCCATTTAAGATGGTATCTAAGTCCTTGGCTTATCTTTTCCCAGTTTCCTACTAAAACACTTTAAAATTCAGGGGTAGGGAGTGATAAAAAATCATAACAACAAAACAAAGTAATGGCCAACTGATAAACTCTGAGCAAATTTCTCATAAATGTATGGCACATTTAACTCAAAATAAAATCTCAGGCAACAGCTTGACATATCCTCACCACTTAGAAGTGAACATGACAAACATGTTTTTGTTTGTTGTTGTTTCTCTTCAATTCTCCAGTGTTTCCTACCTATAAGTACAGAAACTAGGGTGTGTTCCAACCAAAAACCTCCCCCAAAATAGACTTGAGTCTCTCTCCTAGGAGAATACCATTTTTCAGTATCTATCCACTTTTCAATTGCTTTCCTGCTCCTCTCACATGCAAAAACAAAAATCCTCCAAAAATATTGGGCATGAGAAATGGGTTTCTAATACTTATTAAGGGGGTTGGGGAGGAAAATGGTTTGTAAGTGGGTCTGTTAGCTTTCTGGGAATGGCTTCAAAGTTTTCTAGGCAGCTAAAGGAGGACTTGGTGATGCCTGCACCCCATGAGCTTCATCAAAGATTTTGAATAGGTGTCAGTCACTGGACATTAAGCCGAACACTTACAATCCTTCCTACACTTACATCCTTTATATTAGAGGAATAAACATTTTTTAAAACCAAAGCAGGGTTTCTTTCCACTCTATTTGTATACTTTTATGAAGATGAAATGACTAATCACTCAAAGATCACAAAATAAAATAGTAAACAAACACAAAATCATAAAGCAGATTTCATCAATAGTGCTGGACAAAAGGGAACTAGCACCCTAAAGAAACCAGATTATTTAAGGAATATTTGCATGGCAGGATGCAGTTGAGAAAAACGTCAACAGTGTTGACCAGCTTAAGATTTATCTTGGAAAGAGAATGTGAAAGGCATCCACAGGAGGTTATCCATCCTGGCTACACTCAGAGAGAAAGAGACAAGAAAGCATAAGTCTTGGGAATGAGAATTGGAGTGTAGAGAAGGGCATAATGAAGACATTGAAAAGGTCTCTAACAGACTTCAGTTTTAACTCTGACAAATATAATAAAAAAATTGGATGCAGAACAGCTGCAACCCTGCATAGAGAGTTAAAGAAATAATAACATTTGGTGAAGGGAAATTCCAATCAAAATCTCAATATAAATTTCAAAATCTCCCAAATAATTCCAAAACTTACCTAAGAAAAAGTGCAAGAAAAAATTCAGAAGTAAAATTTAGGCCATACTTTGAATTTATTACATCAGGATGTTTCACATTTTTGTGTCATAACATCAAGTAAAAAGTGACAGAGCTGTTTACTATTAAAACAACTTTACTCCAATAAAACATACTCTTGAAGTTTCATGTAAAGGTTAGATTTGCTAAACATGTTTTAAAAAATTTCACAAAGTTATAAATCACGATTACATTAGGAAGTAATAATAGTTCATATATTTTGGTTATTGATAATTATTTAATGTGTACATCGTTCTGTGATGCTTTTTTTTATTAAAGATTTTATTTGCTTATTTGACAGAGAGAGACACAGTGAGAGAGGGAACACAAGCAGGGCGAGTGGGAGAGGGAGAAGCAGGCTTCCAGCCAAGCAGGAACCTTGATGCGGGTCTCGATCCCAGGACCCTGGGATCATGACCTGAGCCGAAGGCAGACGCGTAATGACTGAAGGACCCGGGCGCCGCCTGTGATGCTTTTTTTTCTTCCATAGTATTATTCTCTTTTCCTCACTTACAATCTGAGTATTAGATTTAACAACATACAGACTCACAATATATTCTGTAGGTTTGCAGAGCAACATTCTCTTCTACTGTGATGTAGGAATTTTGACCCTGGCAAATATGAAAAGCTGTATTAAAAAGAGAGAGAGAGAGAGATGTATTTGAAGTCACATACTATAGACTATTAGAGAACCCCAACATAACCCACAATAGAAGACTAATAAATAATTACATACATACTTACACACTCGCACATGTACATGCACACAATGGAATATTATACAGCTATTTGGGAAAAAATGGAGTAATCTTGTGTAGGTTTTAAAAATGGTTTATATTATATGATTATTTTTTGAAAGGTTGATGGAAATGTATCATATACCTTAGATTTGTTACAGAATTTTATTTTTTTAAATATTTACCTTTTTTAATTTTAAAAATCTCTTTTAAATAATTGCACAGGGGGGCACCTGGGTGGCTCTGTTGGTTAAGCGACTGCCTTCGGCTCAGGTCATGATCCTGGAGTCCTGGGATCGAGTCCCACATCGGGCTCCCTGCTCAGCGGGGAGTCTGCTTCTCCCTCTGACCCTCTTCCCTCTCGTGCTCTCTATCTCTCTTTCTCTCTCTCTCAAATAAATAAATAAAATCTTTAAAAAAATAAATAATTGCACAGGGCCTTGCTACTGCATTATCCATACTTATTTTGATTTAGAAACAACATTGGTCCCATTGATTATATTACATGGCTTACTACAAATTTTATTTGCCAATTCTTTTTAACTTTGCAAATTTTAAATATGTCCTTCATAAAGAAAAGTGCATAAAACAAAATACCTAGCCTAAAGAATTACTTTAAGTGACCCATATAATCACTCCTCAGGTCAAGAAATAGAATTTACCAGCATATCACAAGACCACAATGTATATACTTCGGTAATCATAACCTTCTTGTTCCATTAAGGCAACTATTATATCTACTTTTTTTAGAAGTTATTTATTTCTTTAAAACTTAATCACTTTTATGTTCATAACTATACATTGCCTTAAAGTTTTGTTTTTAAATGATAAAACTAGGAATATTCAGGATACTCTGGTGTATCCATCTTCTTTCACTTTACATAATATCTCAACTTTCAATGTCATTGTAGACAGTAGTATTCATTTCCATTGCTTTATAGTGTGTTGTATAAATATAATTTTTCATGCATTATATATTGATGGACAATTTGGTCATTTCCTTGTTTTGCATTATAAAAATAATGCTACTATAAAATTTTTATCTATATAGTTTGATGTACACATTTGCATATTTCTGTTGAATATATGCCAAAGAAAACAAAAGTCATCATGTGAAATGTATGGCTCCTGCCTTAATAGATATTAAGTTCATTTCCAAAAGGAAGCATCCATGGTGATGCCCATGGCACCAGGGTGGTTCCACAGGCTGGGCAGAGTGCAAGCAGCCTGAACAGGGGCCAGTGTTCCAAAATGGCTCCTGCACCAGAAAAAGGGAAAGATAACCACACAAACCATCAGACAAAGGCATCAGCAGTGGGTCAGAGGTAGTCTACTGGTCTGACTTCAGGCACTGCCCACCAATGGAAACTTCTCAGGGGACAACACAGGGAAAGTGCCCTGCAATTTGGTGCTACTGTTGCTCTGGCAAATGCCTGGTCTGACTTAACACAAGTCCAAGGCATCCTCAGACTGGTCAACTAACATGACAAGGACCAAACATTGTCCACAACAGGAAAAATGATCCATTGCAGATGACTGGACTGAAGGAAAAGTGGCTCAGACATAACAGCAGGGTGCATGCATCATACATAAGAGACACACTGAAGTGCCAGGTTCTGGTGAACAGAGGACACTGAACTTTAGGGTACTACAGGACTTCTTCATGAAGCGATTACTTTCAGGAGCAGAGACATAGCTGACTTTCCTAACACACAGAACTAGACAGAGAGTTAGACAAAGGGAAGAGACAGAGGAATATGTCCCAAATGAAAGACCCACAGACAATGGCACAGCAAGAGACCTAAGTGAAATGGAGAAAAGTAATATGCCTGATAGAGAATTTAAATTAATGATCATAAAGATACTCACTGGACTTGATAAAAGAGTGGAAGGCATCAGTGAGACCTCAACCAAAAGATAAAAAAAAAAATCAGAGATAAAGAACACAATAAATCAAATTAAAAATATACTAGATGGGATAAATAGCAGACTAGAGGAATCAGAAGAATGAATCAGAGATCTGGAGGGCAAAGTAACATAAAATAATCAAGTTGAGCCTGTGAGAGAAAAACAATAGGCAAAATGAGAATAGACTTAGGAAACTCAGTTACTCCATCAAGCATAATAACATTCGCATTGATTGATTACCAGCAATGAAATTGAATGAGTAATCAGATAACTCCCAACAAACAAAAGGCCAGAATCAGATGGCTTTACAGGTAAATTCTATCAAACATTTAAGAAGAGTTAATACCTATTCTTCTCAAACTATTCCAAAAAATAGAAGAGGAAGAAAAACTTCCAAATTCATTCTCTGAGACCAGTATTACTCTGATACCAAAACCAGATAAAGAGACAACAAAAAAAGAGAACTACAGGCCAATTTCTCCGATGAATATAGACACGAAAATCCTCAACAAAATATAACCAAACAGAATCCAACAATACATTAAGAAGAATCATTCACCATGATCAAGTGGGATTTATTGCAAGGATGCAAGGGTGGTTCAATAGTCACAATTAAACAACATGACACATCACATCAACAACAGAAAAGATAAAAAAAAATGATCATTTCATTAGACACAGAAAAAGCGTTTGACAAAGTACAAAATCAATTCATGATAAAAACACCATCAACAAAGTAAGTTTAGAGGGAACATATCTCACCATAATAAAGGTCATCTATGAAAAGCCCACAGTTAACATCATCCTTAGTGGGGAAAAACTGAAGAGCTTTTCTGCTATGGTCAGGAACAAGACAAGGATGTCCACTCTCACCACTTTTATTCAACATGGTACTGGAAGTCCTAGCCACAGCAATCAGACATCAAAAAGAAATAAAAGCATCCAAATTAGTAAGGAAGAAGTAAAACTATCACTATTTGCAGATGATATGATACTATATAGAGAAAATCCTAAAGAGTCCACCAAAAATCTACTAGAACTGATAAATGAATTTAGTAAGGCTGCAGGATATAAAATCAATGTACAGAAAACTCTTGCATTTCTATACACCAATAATAAAGCAAGAGGAAGAGAAATTAGGAAAGCAATCCCATTTACAGTTGAATAAAAATAATAAAATGTTTAGGAATAAATTTAACCAAGGTAGTGAGAGACCTGTACTCTGAAAGTGATAAAGCACTGATGAAAGAAATTGAGGATGACACAAACAGAAAGATATTCCATGCTCATACATTGGAATAATAAATATTGTTAAAATGTCCACACCACCCAAAGCAATCTACACATTTAATGCAATCCCTATCAAAATACCAATAGCATTTTTTCACAGAAGTAGAACAAATAATCCTAAAATTTGTATGGAAACACAAAAGACCCCAAATAGCCAAAATGATCTTGAAAAATAAAAACAAAGCTGGAGGCATCACAATTCCAGATCTCAAGTTATGCAAAGTTGTATTAATCAAAATAGTATGGTACTGGCACAAAAATAGACAAATAGATCAAAGGAACAAGAGACAAAGCCCAGAAATTAACCCACAATTATATGGTCATAAACCTTCAACAAAAGAGGCAAGAGTATGCAATAGGAGAAAGACAGTCTTTTCAACAAATGGTGCTGAGAAATTTAGGCAGCAACATGCAAAGGAATGAAACTGGGTGACTTTCTTACACCACACACAAACATAAACTCAAAATGGATTAAGGACCTAAAGGTGAGACCTGAAACCATAAAAACCCTAAAAGAGAGCACAGGTAGTAATTTCTCTGACATCAGCTGTAGCAACATTTTTTTCTAGATATTCTCCTCCAGCAAGGCAAATAAAAGCAAAAATAAACTACTGGACTCCATCAAAATAAAAAAAAAAAAGCTTCTGCACAGCAAAGGAAACAATCAACAAAACTAAAAGGCAACCTATATAATGGGAGAAGATATTTGCAAATGACATAACTGATATAGGGTTAGTACCCAAACTATATAAAGAACTTATAAATTCAACACCCAAAAAACATATAATCCAATTAAAAATAGGCAGAAGACATGAGTAGACCTTTCTCCAAAAAAGACATACAGATGGCCAACAGACATATGAAAAGATGCTCAACATCACTAACAATCAGGGAAATACAAATTTAAACCATAATGAGATATCACCGCACACTGTCAGAACGGCTAAAATCAACAACACAAGAAACAACAGGTGTTGGCTAGGATGTGGAGAAAGGGAATCTTCTTGCACTCTTGGTAGGTATGCAATCCAAAGAATCCACTCTTCAACAGAGTATGAAGTTTCCACAAAAAGTTAAAAACAGAACTACCCTATGACCCAGCAATTGCACTGCCAGGTATTTACCCAAAGAATACAAAAATACTAATTCAAAGGGATACATGCACCCCTATGTTTATAGCAGCATTATCTACAATAGCCAAATTATGAAATAGCTCAAGAGTCCATCGACTGAAGAATGGATAAAGAATGTCCATCAACTGAAGAATGGATAAAGAAGAAGCACTATATACATATATATAATGGAATATTATTCACCATAAAAAAGAATTAAATCTTGCCATTTGCAATGATGTGGTTGGAGCTAGAGTATATTATGCTAGCAAAATAAGACAGTCGGAGGAAGACAAAGACCATATGATAGGACATATGTACACCTATGCTTATTACAGCATTATTCATCCATAAAAAAAGAAGGAAATCTTTCTTTTGGAATGAAACAAATGGAGCTAGACAGTATAATGAGTGAAATAGATCCATGGAACAAGATAGAAAGCCCAGAAATTAACCCACAATTATATGGTCAATAAACCTTCAACAATAAGTGAAATAAGTTAGCAGGAGAAAGACAAATACCATATGATTTCACTCATATTTGGAATTTAAGAAACAAAACAAATGAACAAAGGAAATAAAAGAGTGAAAATCCAAAAGCCAGACTCTTAACTGTAGAGAACAAACAAACAAATGGTCACCAGAGAGGAGAGATGGGTGAAATAGGTCATGGGCATTAAAGAGTACACTTCCAATGATGAACACTGAGTGTTGAATCACTATATTGCACACCTGAAACTAATATAACACTGTATATTAACTATACTGGAATTAATATTTAAAACTTAGTTAAAAAAAGAATTCCCTCTTGCTCTGAGGAGGTCAGTCTTTTGTGCTACTCAAGTCTTCAACTGATTGGATGTGGTCCACCCACATTATGGAAAGCAATATGCTTTTCTGGATGTCCATCAATTTAAATGAAATTCATTCCCAAACTCCTTAATATCCAGAAAAAATAGCTGTCCAACTATTTGGGCACCATGACCCAGTCAAGTTAACACATAAAATTGAGAATCCAGTGCATGACATATTTTTGAGTTAATTTTTGTATAAGGTGTGAGTCATAGGTCAATTTTTCCCCCCATGGTTGTCCAATTAGTTAGGCACCGTTTGTTGAAAATGCTGTCCTTTCCCCAGTGAACTGCTTTTGCCCTTTGTCCAAAATCAGTTGGGCATTTTATGTGGGTCTTCTGGCTTCTTTATTCTATTCTATTGACCTAGGAATCTATCCATCTTCCAATCATACACAGTGTAAATTACTGTACTCTATAATAATTATTAAAATTAGGTAGAGAGATTTCTTCCACTTTCTTTGCATTTTTCAAAAAATTTTTTTATCTATTCTAGCTACTTCGCTTTCTATACAAATCTTACAATAATCATCTGTGTCTACACAAAAAAACCCTTTTAAATGAAAGTTGCTCTAAACTTACACACCAATTTAGGAAGAATTTCCATCTTTCTTATGTTGATTCTACCAATTCATGAACACAGTATGTCTCTGCATTTATTAATATTTTCCATTTCTTTCATCCACTTTCTGTAATTTTCTGCCTCCAGATTCTTTACATGTAAAGTATATATTTAAGTATTTCATAATCTTTACAATGATTTAAATTGTATTGTGATTTTATGGCATTATAATAGCATTGTATGGTGACAGAAAGTATCTACACTGTGGTAAGCATAACATAGCATATAAACTTGTTGAATCACTCTGTTGTACACCTGCATGTCATGTAACACTGTGTGTCAACTCTACCTAAATATAGACAAGAAAAGAAAATATTGTGATTTTAATTTTTGCTTCTATATGTTCACTGTTAGTATACACAAATGTGGTTGATTGTTGATTTTTTAATATATAATTGTTTTAATTATATATTAATATTATATATTAAATTATATATTTTAATATATAATTATTTTAATATATAAATATTGTAAACATATTACACACACTTATTCATTCCAGGAGTTTTCATTTTAGATGCTGTTACGAGCTAAAAGTGACCCAACCCCCAGAACTCATATATTGAAGTCCTAACCCCCAGTGCCTCAAAATACTACTGCATTTGAAGACAGGGGTTTTAAAAAGGTAATTAAGGGAAAATGAGGTCATTCAGATGGGTGCTAATCCAATATGACCGGTGTCCTCATAGGAAGAAATGAGAACACAGGCATACAAAGAGTAAGACCATGTGAAGACACAGAGAGGAAACAGGCATCTGCAGGACCAGGAAAAGGGCCTCAGGAGAAACTAACCCTCTTGAGACCTGGATCCGGGACTTCCAGCTTCCCAAATCAAGGGGAAATAATTTTCTCCTGTTTAAGCCACCTGGTCTGTCGTAATTTGTTTTAGCAGCCTTAACAGACTTACTCGGATGCTTTGAAATTTTCTGCTTTTGCAATTATGTCATCTGCAAATAGAGAAAATAGAGATGACCTTTATAGCTTCTTTTCTAATTTCTGTCACTTCTTTCTTTATCTTGCCTTATTGAAGTGGCTAAAACTTCCAGCATTATGTTGAAGAAGGCTGTTGAGGGTGGACATTCTTATTGTGTTTCTGATCTTAGAGGAAAAGCATTTAGTCTTGCACTCTTTTGTTTTGTAATATTTTAGATATATATTATATGCAGGTTGTTAATCCTCTGTGAAGTGATCTGTATCTGAAAATTCTGATGCAATTTGTTGGATTTTGTATGTGTCATTTACTGCTTGATGCCTACACTTCCTCTGAGTAGTGGGAAGGTTTTAATATGCCATACAAGTGATTGTTTTCTCAGCCCCAAGGCAAGAAATTCGTAACTTTCTCCTTGTAAGAATTATAATCTCTTTGACTTTTTTATCCCTCTGTACAGGTAATGATGTTAATGACTATTTATAGCACATATTAAAGTCAATCAACATGAAATGCCTCACACCAGAGAGGTGAGATATGACTTAAATCTGATAGAGAGTACCATAATAGATTCTTGACTTTCCTGTATTTCCTCCAGTGTATTTTTATTATTATTCAGCATGAAGAAATAGCGTCATTCTGAATGAGCTGAAATAAATAATACCGTAGAATGAATGAATCTGCTTACTTCTTCCTACTGGAATACACCAGCCAGCCTGCTGGTCCTAGTGCAGTGGACAATTGAACAGTCAACTCAGGTTTTTATTTTCAGTCTTCTCCCTCTCAGCTACAGGCTTATTCCAAAATAGTTTCTGATGTTGGATTAGCAAATGTCACTGACCTCTTCTGTTGGTTCTGATTGTAGGTCAGAATATACCTCCTCAAGTACAGAATTGTTGAAATACCCTGATTTTCTGCTATGTTTGTGTATGACAAAACAGTAGAAAGACAAACAAGGAAGCTGAGGCTGTAAGGAATTGTTTTTCTTTATAAAATTTCTACCACTGCTATAATATTATTTACTGCCAAGCAGTAAGTTCTAATTCATATATCCATTTATCCAACAAATACAGTTTGCAGATTGTCGTATGCAAATTTGGTGTGTGACTCAATGCCCAGAGATATACCGAAAAAGTCATTTGCTAAGTACAGCCCGCTATGATATCCTCCTAGGACCATGGCCAAGTTATCTAAGATGGTGGCCATGTTGGGCATAGACATATGGATGAGGGTACCTCAGTAGCTCATAGTCATCTATGATGAGCCATTTTTCCCCCCCACTGGCCATACTGTGCTGTTGAATGCACTATGGGCAAGGTGTACCTGCCCAAGAACAATGCAGTTCTTGGTTTCTCCTATCTCTTCATGCCCCATGCCAGCAATTTATATTGTGTGACATTACAACCCTTCACGGGGATGGGGCCAATCTTACTTATTGCCAGCTGGTGTTTCCCCTCAGTACTGGTTTGATTACTCTAACCTGGAGGCAGACTTTACTGACAGAGGTTTGCAAAATTTGACCTTGTAGGATATCCATGCCCCATATGTTCTCTGGTATTGGAGAGATAAAAGCTTTATAACCTCAAAGGGGAGAACACCCAATTTGCAGTGTCAAAGGACCTTCCTGATGATAACTGCTTGCCCCCATATAATCATTGATGGTGCCGAGGGGATCAGAAAACTTCTGGGGGCTACCATGTACCATGTATTGAAGTACATTCAGCTCCAGTATCCACCAGAGCTGCCGACTTTTGTTCATTTCTGGAGGACCAGAGAATAGTGAGCTCAACAGGAGGCCTCCAACTGGCTCCAGTGGGCCTCGCCTGAAGGCAGTCTTGGCCTGGCTCCTACCCCCAGGGTGTGGGAAGCACCCATTCCTAATGTTCTGTATTCCTCAGACTCTGCTTGAGCAGGCAGGAATGGTAGGGGCAGATAGGGTAGGTCTGAACTGCTGTTCAGACTTTAGGCTTTTCACAGGCCAACCAACACAGCATATGGTTGTCAGTCTACCTACTCAAGTGGGTCTCAGCAGCAATGAGGTCAAACTACCTGGGTTATTTTTACAGGACCCTTTACACCTGATTAGGGAATTTGTTTTGCTTTCTGAGTTTCCTCTATGTTTCAGCTCAGAACAGGGATTTGTCAGTTTCCCCCACATCAACAATGGATTGCCCAACATTGTAAATGCCCTGTCCCACCACTGGGCTCCAGCATGGTATCTGTTCCACATCAGGTGCTGGGACAGACTGGAGAATCTTTGCTTTCATCCCTGCAGTGAATGTGGCTTCATCAGGGCCTTCAAAGACAGGAACCTATCTCATTCCCAACTCTCTAAGAATTTGTTATACCCCTCTTATCAATTTCCAGGGTGCTACATGCCCAGCAAGTTCCCCCTCATTGGGCCAAGCCTTCCTTCCTACAGGCTAGAAAAATCCAATCTTTAAGGGAGTGCATACCTTGAACATCCCCCTGTCCCAGTGTAATGCAGGTGCTGTTGAAGGGCCGGGCAGGTGGTAACATTGCCTTTTCTCCACCTCTGCCTGGTCAGAGAAATGGCATCATTCCCAAATCCCATAGCAGCACTGTCCACACCTGGATGCTCTCCCTGGCTTTTTGCTAGAATTTGGCAGCTGTGTCAGTGAACTCAGCAGGAGTACATTCTCTCATCATGAGTGCTCCCTGAACTGGGGCTGCTTTTGCTTTCCATTGTTTTAGGGGTCAGGTGGCTAAAAGTATTCTGTCCCCTTCACTGTCCATCACCACACCCTCCCCTTCAGTGTCTTTGCTTTCCCAGGGCTTTCATCTCCTAGCATCCCATTCAGGCTTGGTCACGAGCACTCAGATTTTCATGCACGGCATCCTGTGCTCTATCAGCAGAAGGGCACACTAAGGTCTCCAAATGATTATCCTGCTCTCCACCACCTGTCTGCCAGCCCCGAGACTAACAGAGCAGTGGACACCCGCACATCTTTTTCTAACCTCAGCTGTTCTTCCAACTCCTAACTTGGGCTTTAGCTGCCATTTGGGCATCAGTGGCCAACTGAACTACCCACACTAGGAGCCAGCCCACTGGGCCATGTGCTTCCTTCTCTGCCAAAGTGCATTTTGCACAGTTCCTCAAGCAAGTATATTAAAGCAGCTGGCATTTTGGAAGCATCTCTGTCCTCACATGGTCTCTCTTTCAGAAGGCCCATTTCTTTGGTCCTCTGGCTGGTTCACCAATGGTTTTGCCCCCTCAGGAGCTTCCTGAGTGAGATCTGAAACTAGCTCCCTGTGTGGAGGGCAGGGAGAGATGGAAGAAAGAGACAGGCCACAAATGGGCAGATGGACAGTGTAATGAGCAAGGAAACTTACATGCAGGCTTTTCTTGGGTGCTGCAAGATGAGGAAGTCTCTGTCCCCACACCCAAAACTTAAAAGTTTCTTTAACAGCCTGAACGGGGCCCAGTGATTTATACCAACCAGATGGTTTCAACACTACATCACTATCTCCAGGCTGTGTCCTTGGAGCAGCCTCTGAGAGCAGGGAAGGCAAGTGAGATGCACATTCCAAGGCCAGGGGAGGGCTTGGGGAACCTCTGATTGCTGGGTTCCAGCTCATGGGTCAACCTGCAGTCATGTCTTCCCGATGACCTTCCCCTGGGCATATTATATGCCCAGGACTCTGTGAGCTATGGGGTACATATTAATGAACAAAATGAAAATAGTCTCTTCTCTCATGGGGCGTAAAATCTGGTGTGTGAAGCAGTCCACAACTCTGTAAGTATACAGAGAATGTATAAATGCAAATTGGGGGTGCCTGCATGGCTCAGTCAGATAAGTGACTAACTCTTGATTTCGGCTCAGGTCATGATCTCGGGGTAATGGAATCGAGCCCTGCGTGGGGCTCCATGCTAGGCATGGAACCTGCTTAAGATTCTCTCTCACTCTCCCTTTTCCTGTCTCTCTAATAAAAAAAAAAATGCAAATTGGACTAAATGTTATTTCTCTGAAGTCAGGTTTATTGAGGTATAACATGCATACAGTAAAATTCACGCTTTTTGCACACATAGTTCTGTGTTTTAACATCTTCATAGTTATGTAACCATCACCACATAAGTACTATTTTAAGTGGTAGTTCATTTATGCTGTTTGGTCTTGCTTATGTAACATGCTCTAGTAAAGTGCTGAGTTTATAAAAAATTTATTCCAGACCCTTATGTTTACTGTGACTTTATGGCTCCTTCAGTATCCAGAGAAGAAGCACTTGCAAATGTCAGCATTGAGAAGCCAATTCAACAGGGACTAGAGGTCCTTGTTATTGGCCACATAAGAATTTGTCCAGAGTCAAAGAACAACTGCTTCTTGCAGAACATCCCTGAATGGAACAAAGGGAGAAAAAAATGTATATTCTTTTCTTATGAGTCCATGTAATATCCTCTATCATAATAGTGATATATGCATATATATGGTATATATATATAATATTCTCTGAATAGAAATAGACATATAACATTTGTTTCATTAAAATGGTCCACTTTGGGAGGTTATCATTCTGGATTATTTGCTTAAAACCAGATTGATTCCCATGGCGATGTTTGTGAAATGGGTTCTCTAGAGTTTTTTGAAGTCCAAACTACAAATCTAGTGATTATTTGTAAATCTAGCACTAAAAGTCCTAACCCGAGTAAAGTTCTGTTGAGCTGTTTTGTACGTCCTGGGTTTCCTTGTTGATGTGGTGGCATTGAATGGGGGCTGAGCTAAGATGGAATAACCTACTGGTTCTACATAGTTTCAATAATTGTAAGCATTGTCATTCCTCTTTACAGAGAATGGCTTCAAGTCTTGGAGTCAATTGAACTTGTCTCAGAAGAAAACTAGGGTACAAGAATAAACAAAAAGTCCTTGCAGTTTTATAGTTAAAATTTAGGTATGCATCTCTTCAACAAACGGTGTTGGGAGAATTGCACAGCCACATGCACAAGAATGAAACTGGACCATTTCCTTACACCACACACCAAAACAGACTCCAAATGGTTGAAAGACCTAAACGTGAGACAGGAGTCCATCAATATCCTAAAGGAGAACACAGGCAGCAACCTCTTCGACCTCAGCCGCAGCAACTTCTTCCTAGAAACATCGCCAAAGGCAAGGGAAGCAAGGGCAAAAATGAACTCTTGGGATTTCATCAAGATAAAAAGCTTGTGCACAGCAAAAGAAACAGTCCACAAAACCAAAAGACAACCAACAGAATGGGAGAAGATATTTGCAAATGACATATCAGACAAAGGGCTAGTATCCAAAATCTATAAAGAACTTATCAAACTCAACACCCAAAGAGCAAATAATCCAATCAGGAAATGGGCAGAAGACATGAACAGACATTTTTCCAAAGAAGACATCCAAACCGCCAACAGATACATGAAAAAGTGCTCCACGTCGCTCGGCATCAGGGAAATCCAAATCAAAACCTCAATGAGAGACCACCTCACACCCGTCAGAATGGCTAAAATTAACAAGTCAGGAAACGACAGATGTTGGCGGGGATGCGGAGAAAGGGGAACCCTCCTACACTGTTGGTGGGAATGCAAGCTGGTGCAACCACTCTGGAAAACAGTATGGAGGTTCTTCAAACAGTTGAAAAGAGAGCTACCATATGATCCAGCAATTGCACTAGTGGGTATTTACCCCAAAGATACAAATGTAAGGATCCGAAGGGGTATGTGCACCCCGATGTTTATAACAGCAATGTCCACAATAGCCAAACTGTGGAAAGAGCCAAGATGTCCCTCGACAGATGAATGGACAAAGAAGTGGTATATATATACAATGGAATATTATGCAGCCATCAAAAGGAATGAGATCTTGCCTTTTGCAACGACATGGATGGAACTGGAGGGTGTTATGCTGAGCGAAATAAGTCAATCAGAGAAAGACATGTATCATATGACCTCACTGATATGAGGAATTCTTAATCTCAGGAAACAAACTGAGGGTCACTAGAGTAGTGGGGGTTGGGAGGGATGGGTTGTCTGGGTGATAGACATTGGGGAGGGTATGTGCTATGGTGAGTGCTGTGAATTGTGCAAGACTGTTGAATCACAGACCTGTACCTCTGAAACAAATAATACATTATATGTTAAAAAAAAGAAGAAGAAGAAGATAACAGGAGGGGAAGAATGAAGGGGGGAAATCAGAGGGGGAGATGAACCATGAGAGACTATGGACTCTGAAAAACAAACTGAGGGTTCTAGAGAGGAGGGGTGTGGAGGGTTGGGTTAGCCTGGTGATGGGTATTAAGGAGGGCATGTTCTGCATGGAGCCCTGGGTGTTACGCACAAACAATGAATCATGGAACACAACATCAAAAACTAATGATGTAATGTATGGTGGTTAACATAACATAATAAAAAAAAATTAGGTATGTTCTTATTGAACTGAAACATCTTTTATGCTCTTTCATGCTTTATGTTCTATATAATCTGAGTTCATGCTGAAAGCATTCCAGCCAATAATTTATAGCCTTTTCCTTAAATCAAGACTGAGTTTAAAATATATTTTGTCATTTGTCTTAACACTTCCGTATGCTAGTCTCAAAATATATCATGTTTCCCTCAAGTACCGAGACCGTTTTCACAATACAGTAAACAGATCTACTCCTAAGTCTTTTGTTGTCAGTACTGTCCTTTACCGTTAATCATGATATTAGTGCTAGATTTTTTATTTTTTCTTTACTTATTTTTGTAAATGTTCTTTATTAAGTTGATGAAATGCTAACTCTTCCTGAGTTACTGAGAATTTTTTTTTTGGTGGGATGGATCTTGG
>NW_027397122.1:1090289-1098073 GCF_003265705.2 Callorhinus ursinus | reverse complement strand
CGCCTCGGATTCACTTCTCCGCACGTCCTACCTTCCAGAAAGTGGTCACTTTTCTGTTCAGAGAGTTGTTGCTACTCTCTTCTTCGGTCTCCTGTTGAGTTCGTAGGTGTTCAGAATGGTTTGATCCCTATTCAGCTGAATTCCTGAGACCAGACGAAATCTAGGTCTCCTACTCCTCCGCCATCTTGCTCCGCCCCCCCTGGATCTTGGATTTTTGTCAAAAGTTTTTCTGCATCAATTTGAAGAATCAGTGTTTTTTAAGCTCATTGACATATTGGATTAGATTGATTAACTTTCAAATTGCCAACCATTCTTGCATCCCTAGACAAAAACTCATCGGTTATTGTGTAAAATGATCTTCATTCATTGCTGGATTTGATTTGCTAGAATTTTAAGGAATTTTATGTTTAGGTTCCTGAGAGATATTGTTTTGTTTTTGTGTATTTTTTGCACTTTTTTTTTAATATCAGCCTTATAAAATGAGTTTGAAATGTTTCCTACTCTGTGGAAAACATTGTGTAAAATTGACATTAAACTTTATTATTATTTTTTTAAAGATTTTATTTATTTGAGAAAGAGAGAGAGAGTAAACGCAGGAAGGGTGGCAGAGGAGAGGGAGAAGCAGGCTCCCTGCTGAGCAGGAACCACGATGTGGGGCTTGATCCCAGGACCCCAGGATCATGACCTGAGCCGAAGGCAGACGTTTAACGACTGAGCCACCCAGGTGCCCTGACGTTAAACTTTAAATGTTTAGTTACATTCTAAGTGAGGTCATCTTGGCCTAGATATTTTTGGGGGGGAGTTCTTACTTGCAAATTTAATTCTATAAAGGTTATAGGACTATTCAGGTTGTCTAGTCCACTTTAGTTGTGTTTTGGTAATTTTTTCATGAAATTGATCCATATATATAGTATATATCATGCCAAATTTATGAGTGTAAAGTTGTTCACATGTTAACTTTATTATGGCTGCAAGATAGTGGGTAATCCCTGTTTCATTCCAGATCTTTATGATTTTTTTCTTCTTTTTGTTTTTGTTACTCTTGCTAAAGGGTAATTTTTTTTTTATATTCAAAGATCCTGTTTTTTGTTTCATTGATTTTCTTATATTCTTTATCAGTTATAGATATCATTGATTTTGCAATTTTATTCAGTCCTCTGCTTACTTTGGGGTTAAGTAGTTCTTTTTCTTTTTACTTTCTTTTTACTTTACTTACTTTTTACTTTTTCTTTTTACTTTTTACTGTATTTAGGTAGGAATTAAAATAATTTGTTTTCTAATACCTGCATTTGGTGGCATAAATTTCCCTCTCAGTACTGCTTTAGCTGCATTCAATATACTTTATGTTCCATTTTGACTTACATTTGGTTTTATGTATATTTCTATTTCCTCTCTGATAGACGGACTATTTAGAAGGGACTATTACTAATTTCTAAGTTTTTGAAGATATTCTTGTCCTCTTTCTGTTAACAATTACTAGTTAGATTCCATTTTGGCAAAAAGACCCATCCTGTATGATTTTTATTCCTTTAAATTCTTTGAGGTTTGCCTCTGGCACAGGATATGCTCCTCTTGGTAAAGTGTCCAAGGATGTTTGAAAAAATGTATATTCTTCTCTTTTAGGGTTTATGTTCTCATTTATCAATGACATCTTATTGATCAGTGGTGTTGTTCAGTTCTCTGTTCTTGCTACATTTTTGTCTAGTATTTCCATCACTTGCTGAGAGTGGCATGTTCGTGTCGGCCACTATAAATGGTAAGTTTGTCTATTTCTCTTTTCAGCTCCATTGGCTTTGGCTTTACGTTTTTCAAGTTTCTTTTCTTTAGTGTGTACACATTTAGGATTGTTATATCCTTCTGCTGGACTATCATTACATAATGCGCCTCTGTCGCTAATCATTTTCTACATTCTATTTTATTTTTGTTTATTGTTATGTTAATCACCATATATTACATCATTAGTTTTTGGTGCAGTGTTCCATGATTCATTGTTTGTTCATAACACCCAGTGCTCCATGCAGAACGTACCCTCCTCAATACCCATCACCAGGATAACCCATCCCCCTCCCCCCTCCCCTCTAGAACCCTCAGTTTGTTTTTCAGAGTCCATCATCTCTCATGGTTCGTCTCCCCCTCTGACATACTCCCCTTTTCTTCCTCTCCTGTTATCTTCTTCTTTTTCTTTTTTCTTAAAATATGTTGCGTTATTTGTTTCAGAAGTACAGATCTGTGATTCAACAGTCTTGCACAATTCACAGCACTCACGGTAGCACATACCCTCCCCAATGTCTATCACCCAGCCACCCCATCCCTCCCACTCCCAACCACTCCAGTAACACTCAGTTTGTTTCCTGAGATTAAGAATTCCTCATATCAGTGAGGTCATGTGATACATGTCTTTCTCTGATTGACTTATTTCACTCAGCATAACACCCTCCAGTTCCATCCACGTCGTTGCAAATGGCAAGATCTCATTCCTTTTGATGGCTGCATAATATTCCATTGTGTATATATACCACATCTTCTTTATCCATTCATCTGTCGATGGGCATCTTGGCTCTTTCCACAGTTTGGCTATTGTGGACATTGCTGCTATAAACATTGGGGTACACGTACCCCTTCGGGTCCCTACATTTGTATCTTTGGGGTAAATACCCAGTAGTGCAATTGCTGGATCGAAAGGTAGCTCTAATTTCAACTGTTTGAGGAACCTCCATACTGTTTTTCAGAGTGGTTGCACCAGCTTGCATTCCCACCAACAGTGTAGAAGGGTTCCCCTTTCTCCACATCCCCGCCAACATCTGTTGTTCCCTGACTTGTTAATTTTAGCCATTCTGACGGGTGGGAGGTGGTATCTCATGGAGGTTTTGATTTGGAATTCCCTGATGCCGAGCGATGTTGAGCACTTTTTCATGTGCCTGTTGGCCATTTGGAAGTCTTCTTTGGAGAAATGTCTGTTCATGTCTTCTGCCCATTTCTTGATTGGATTATTTGTTCTTTGGGTGTTGAGTTTGATAAGTTCTTTATAGATTTTGGATACTAGCCCTTTATCTGATATGTCGTTTGCAAATATTTTCTCCCATTCTGTCGGTTGTCTTTTGGTTTTGTGGACTGTTTCTTTTGCTGTGCAAAAGCTTTTTATCTTGATGAAATCCCAATAGTTCATTTTTGCCCTGGCTTCCCGTGCCTTTGGCGATGTTTCTAGGAAGAAGTTGCTGCGGCTAAGGTCGAAAAGGTTGCTACCTGTGTTCTCCTTTAGGATTTTGATGGACTCCTGTCTCACCTATAGGTCTTTCAACCATTTGGAGTCTATTTTTGTGTGTGGTGTAAGGAAATGGTCCAGTTTCATTCTTCTGCATGTGGCTGTCCAATTTTCCCAACACCATTTGTTGAAGAGACTGTCTTTTTCCACTGGACATTCTTTCCTGCTTTGTCAAAGATAAGTTGACCATAGAGTTGAGGGTCCATTTCTGGGCTCTCGATTCTGTTCCATTGATCTATGTGTCTGTTTTTGTGCCAGTACCAAACTGTCTTGATGATGACAGCTTTGTAATAGAGCTGGAAGTCCGGAATTGTGATGCCGCCAGCTTTGCTTTTCTTTTTCAGTATTCCTCTGGCTATTCGGGGTCTCTTCTGGTTCCATACAAATTTTAGGATTATTTGTTCCATTTCTTTGAAAAAAGTGGATGGTATTTTGATGGGGATTGCATTGAATGTGTAGATTGCTCTAGGTAGCATTGACATCTTCACAATGTTGATTCTCCCAATCCATGAGCATGGAACGTTTTTCCATTTCTTTGTGTCTTCTTCAATTTCTTTCATGAGTATTTTATAGTTTTCTGAGTACAGATCCTTTGCCTCTTTGGTTAGATTTATTCCTAGGTATCTAATGGTTTTGGGTGCAATTGTAAATGGGATAGACTCCTTGATTTGTCTCTCTTCTGTCTTGTTGTTGGTGTATAGGAATGCCACTGATTTCTGTGCATTGATTTTATATCCTGCTACTTGACTGAATTCCTGTATGAGTTCTAGCAGTTTTGGGGTGGAGTCTTTTGGGTTTTCCACATACAGTATCATATCATCTGCAAAGAGTGAGAGTTTGACTTCCTCTTTGCCGATTTGGATGCCTTTGATTTCTTTTTGTTGTCTGATTGCTGTGGCTAGGACTTCTAATACTATGTTGAATAGCAGTGGTGAGAGTGGACATCCCTGCCGCGTTCCTGACCTTAGGGGAAAAGCTCTCAGTCTTTCCCCATTGAGAATGATACTCGCTGTAGGTTTTTCATAGATGGCTTTTATGATATTGAGGTATGTACCCTCTATCCCTATACTCTGAAGAGTTTTGATCAAGAAAGGATGTTGTACTTTGTCAAATGCTTTTTCTGCATCTATTGAGAGGATCATATGATTCTTGTTCTTTCTTTTGTTAATGTATTGCATCACGTTGATTGATTTGCGGATGTTGAACCAGCCTTGCAGCCCAGGAATAAATCCCACTTGGTCATGGTGAATAATCCTTTTAATGTACTGTTGGATCCTATTGGCTAGTATTTTGGTGAGAATTTTTGCATCCATGTTCATCAAGGATATTGGTCTGTAATTCTCTTTTTTGATGGGGTCTTTGTCTGGTTTTGGGATCAAGGTAATGCTGGCCTCATAAAATGAGTTTGGAAGTTTCCCTTCCATTTCTATTTTTTGGAACAGTTTCAGGAGAATAGGTATTAATTCTTCTTGAAATGTCTGATAGAATTCCCCCGGGAAGCCGTCTGGCCCTGGGCTTTTGTTTCTTGGGAGATTTTTGATGACTGTTTCAATTTCCTTAGTGGTTATAGGTCTGTTCAGGTTTTCTATTTCTTCCTGGTTCAATTTTGGTAGTTGATACATCTCTAGGAATGCACCCATTTCTTCCAGGTTCTCTAATTTGCTGGCATAGAGTTGCTCATAATATGTTCTTATAATTGTTTGTATTTCTTTGGTGTTGGTTGTGATCTCTCCTCTTTCATTCATGATTTTGTTGATTTGGGTCATTTCTCTTTTCTTTTTGATCAGTCTGGCCAGGGGTTTATCAATCTTGTTAATTCTTTCAAAGAACCAGCTCCTAGTTTCGTTGATCTGTTCTACTGTTCTTTTGGTTTCTAGTTCATTGATTTCTGCTCTGATCTTTATGATTTCTCTTCTCCTGCTGGGTTTAGGCTTTATTTGCTGTTCTTTCTCCAGCTCCTTTAGGTGTAGGGTTAGGCTGTGTATTGAGACCTTTCTTGTTTCTTGAGAAAGGCTTGTATTGCTATATACTTTCCTCTCAGGACTGCCTTTGCTGTATCCCAAAGATTTTGAACAGTTGTGTTTTCATTTTCATTGGTTTCCATGAATTTTTTTAATTCTTCTTTAATTTCTTGGTTGACCCATTCATTCTTTAGTAGGATGCTCTTTAGCCTCCATGTATTTGAGTTCTTTCCGACTTTCCTCTTGTGGTTGAGTTCTAGTTTCAAAGCATTGTGGTCGGAAAATATGCAGGGAATGATCCCAATCTTTTGGTACCGGTTGAGACCTGATTTGTGACCTAGGATGTGATCAATTCTGGAGAATGTTCCATGGGCACTAGAGAAGAATGTGTATTCCGTTGCTTTGGGATGGAATGTTCTGAATATGTCTGTGAAGTCCATTTGGTCCAGTGTGTCATTTAAAGTCTTTATTTCCTTGTTGATCTTTTGCTTAGATGATCTGTCCATTTCAGTCAGGGGGGTGTTAAAGTCCCCCACTATTATTGTATTGTTGTCAATGTGTTTCTTTGCTTTTGTTATTAATTGCCTTATATAATTGGCTGCTCCCATGTTCGGGGCATAGATATTTACAATTGTTAGATCTTCTTGTTGGATAGACCCTTTAAGTAGGATATAGTGTCCTTCCTCATCTCTTATTACAGTCTTTGTTTTAAAATCTAGTTTGTCTGATATAAGGATTGCCACCCCAGCTTTCTTTTGGTGTCCATTAGCATGGTAAATGGTTTTCTACCCCCTCACTTTCAATCTGGGGGTGTCTTTGGGTCTAAAATGAGTCTCTTGCAGACAGCATATGGATGGGTCTTGTTTTTTAATCCAATCTGATAGCCTGTGTCTTTTGATTGGGGCATTGAGCCCATTTACATTCAGGGTAACTATTGACAGTTATGAATTTAGTGCCATTGTATTACCTGTAAGGTGACAGTTAACTGTACGTTGTCTGTGTTTGTTTCTGCTCTTTGCTGCTTTTAGGTTCTCTCTTTGCTTAGAGGACCCCTCTCAATATTTCTTGGAGGGCTGGTTTCGTGTTTGCAAATTCCTTTAGTTTTTGTTTGTTCTGGAAGCTTTTTATCTCTCCTTCTATTTTCAATGATAGCCTAGCTGGATATAGTATTCTTGGCTGCATATTTTTCTCGTTTAGTGCTCTGAAGATATCTTGCCAGTCCTTTCTGGCCTGCCAGGTCTCTGTGGATAGGTCTGTTGCCAATCTTATGTTTCTACCATTGTAGGTTACATATCTCTTCTCCCGAGCTGCTTTCAGGATTTTCTCTTTGTCTCTGAGACTCGTAAGTTTTACTATTAGATGTCGGGGTGTTGACCTATTATTATTGATTTTGAGAGGGGTTCTCTGTGCCTCCTGGATTTTAATGCCTGTTTCCTTCCTCACATTAGGGAAGTTCTCTGCTATAATTTGCTCCAATATACCTTCTGCCCCTCTCTCTCTCTCTTCTTCTTCTGGGATCCCAATTATTCTAATGTTGTTTCGTCTTATCGTATCACTTATCTCTCGAATTCTGCCCTCGTGATCCTGTAGTTGTTTCTCTCTCTTTTTCTCAGCCTCTTTATTTTCCATCATTTGGTCTTCTATATCGCTGATTCTCTCTTCTGCCTCATTTATCCTAGCAGTTAGTGACCCCATTTTGGATTGCACCTCATCAATAGCCTTTTTGATTTCGATTTGGTTAGATTTTAGTTCTTTTATTTCTCCAGAAAGGGTTTCTCTAATAACTTCCACTCTTTTTTCAAGCCCAGCTAGTATCTTTAAAGTCATGATTCTGAACTCTAGGTCCGACATCGTACTAATGTCCGTATTGAGTAGGTCCCTGGCTGACGGTACTACCTCTTGTTCTTTTTGCTGAGGTGATTTCTTTCGTCTTGTCATTTTGTCCAGAGGAGAATAGATGAATGAGAGAACAAAATGCTAACAGGTTTACAATGTCCCCAGCAAATATACTATATACAAATCAGAAAAGACCTGAAACCAGGGGAAAAGAAAGGGAAAGAAAGAAAAAAGAAAGAGGAAAAAAAAAAAAGGATAAAAACAAAAACAGAACAATACAAAAAAAGCAGAATGTGATCAAATATGATCAGGCTAGTGCATAGATCAGTGCCACACGCTAGATTTTGGGCGTATTTTGGTCTGTTAGAAAAAAGTGCCTCCTAAAATTTTAAAGGAAGAAAGACATATATGTACAAAATAAGGGTTGATACAATGAAGGAATGGAAGATGACTGTAAAGATGAAAATTATAAAAGATTTTATAAAAGGACTTGGTAAGATAAGTTGTTTGAAAAAAGAAAGAAGATTTAAGAAAAGAAAAAAAAAGGAAAAAGGGAGAGAATGTGATCAGGCAGGAGACTAGAACAAAGCCATACACTAGTGATTTAGGGTATATTTTGATCTGTTAGAAGAAACTGTACCTCAAAATTTTAAAGAGAGAACAACTTATATATATATGCCAAAAATAAGGGTAACTACTATAAAGGGATAAAATATGACTCTAAA
>NW_027397122.1:1074039-1090189 GCF_003265705.2 Callorhinus ursinus | reverse complement strand
AGCCACTGGAGCGACGTCCCTCAGTGGAGCCAACTTCTAAAAGGTCCGATTTTGTGCTCCGCGGCTCTAGCACTTGCCAGAAGCGGCCGGCGGAGGCCCCTCCCCCGCCATCTATCCTCCCGAATATCGCCTCAGATTCACTTCTCCGCACGCCCTACCTTCCAGTAAGTGGTCGCTTCTCTGTTCAGAGAGTTGTTGCTACTCTCCTGTTCGAACTCCTGTTGAGTTCGTAGGTGTTCAGAATGGTTTGATCCCTATTCAGCTGAATTCCTGAGACCAGACGAAATCCAGGTCTCCTACTCCTCTGCCATCTTGCTCCGCCCCACCCATTTTCTGCATTCTAAGGTCTGTTTTCCATGATGTTAATGTTGCCATTTATTCTAAAATTAATGTTTGTGTGGAATATGTTTTCATCCTTCTACATTCAGTTTATCTATACCATTGTTTTTGACGTGAGTTTCTTGTAGAAAACATATTGTTGGACCAAGTTTAATTGTTTCATCCCCTCTGCCAATTTATCTTTTAATTGTTGATTTTTAAAAATTACATTAATTATTGATATGTTAGTACTTTACTGCCATTTTATTAGTTGTTTTATGTTGTTTCTTTTGTTTCTCATTTCTCTGCTTCTCCTTTCTTACCTCTGTGTGGGTTAGGTGATCTTTTTTAAATGATTTTTTATTTTTTTTTAGGATTCTGTCCTGATTTATTTACAGTGCTTTTTGGGTAAATCACTTCCTATAGTTTTTTTTTTTCTTTAGTGGTTACTGTACGTATTAAATTACTTCTATATCACTTATCACACTCTACTTGTATTGATGTTTTAGTAGTTTGAATCAAGTGTAGGTCCCTTTACCCTCCCCACTTTCTAAATGTAATTGTTTTTCTTCTAAATATATTGAGCATCACATCACATGGTATTATAATTTTTTTAATTCACCAAAAATGATTTAAGAAACTTCTAAAAATAAGCATAGTATATTAAAATTATCCCTATTTTTATTCATTTCAGTATTCTTTTTTTTTTTTCCCCTTTCTGATATTCCAGGCTTTCTTGTTATTTCCTTTCTGTTTGGAGAAGTTTCTTTAGTCATTCTTTGAAGGTAGGTTTACTAGCAACAAATTTAACTTTACCTTCTTCTGAATATGTGTTCATTTCCTCTTGATTCTTTTTTTTAAGATTTTATTTATTTATTCGACAGAGAGAGATAGTGAGAGAGAGCATAAGTAGGGGGAGCAGCAGAGAGAGAGGGAGAAGCAGGCTCCCCACTGAGCAAGGACCCCAATGCGGGACCCGATCCCAGGATCCTGGGATCATGACCTGAGCCGAAAGCAGATGCTTAACGACTAAGCCTTCCAGGTGCCCCTTCTCTTGATTCCTAAAGACACTTTCATCAGGTACAGAATTCTCGGTTAACAGTTCTAGCCTTTCTTTACCTGAACATGCTGTGCCAGTTCCTTCTGGCCTTGACTGTTTCAGGTTAGAGATTGCTGTCATGAAAACAGCCATGCTCCACTCAATGACACATCATTTCTCTTTGGCCACTTTCAAGATTGTTTCTTCTTTAATTTTCATGAGTTTAATTATGACATGGTATGGTATGGTTTTCTTTGGAGTTGCTTTATTTAGGTTTCGCTCAACTTTTAGTTCTGTAACTACCATTTTTTTGTAATAACTTGTATTTCTTTCTTAATATTGTCCAATTATTCATTTATTTCAAGAGAATTCATAATTACGAAGTAAGACACTGTTATGATGGTTGCTTTAAAATCCATTTCAGATAATCCCAATATTTAATATATCTTGATGTTGGCATCCATTGATTGTATTTTTCTCATTGTTTTAGTAATTTTCTGGTTCTTGATATGATGAGTGAGTTTTAATTGTCTCTTGGACATTTGGGATATTATTTTATGAGACTCTGGATCCTATATAAAATTTTTGTTTTAGCAGGAATCTCTGCTGAGGTGAAGCATGAAGGATGGGAGTATGCATCTGTGAGCTTCTCTCTAGGTCCCCAACACCACCTCAAATGTGAGGCAATGACTTGCTCCCATCTGTGTGCCTCTAAGTGAGGTTGTAAGATCAGCTTTGCTGGGTTCAAATGTCACCAGGGAGGGTGATAGCAGGGAGCTCACTCACACTGATTAATTGTAATGAGGTACCAGAAGCTACTTACTGATAGCTACCTGCTGGGCCCGACCCACTCCCAAGGAGAAGTGGGCAAGTCCAGAGTGCCAAGTGCTTCCTCGACCACCTTGCCTCAGTGATGCATGTGGGAGGTAGGGATGCAGCTCTTCACTGGCCTCTACAGACACCAGGGAAGGCTGGGAACTGAGTGTTGACTAGTCCACATTTTTCTGCCTCATTCTGCCTGATTGATGCTAGGTTGGGTTGGGGACTGAGCTTCCTCCTTAGACCCACTACCATCAAGGCCTGGAGGAAAGGGTAGAGTAGTAGCTCTCCTTGTTTTCTGTACTGCTTTCTTCAGTCTTGTTGCTGTCAGCTGCATGTGGAGGTTCAGGTTCCCCTGAGTCTCAGTGAAACCAGGGGTGGGATTGGAGGGGGACAGGAGTGCTTTCTAGCCCTGACTTGTCCCACCTTGTTCAGCCTTGCTGATAGCAGGTGGATGCAAAGGCTCACTTCCCCGGAGGAGTTGGCTGACATGGCAGTGGGCAGAAAGGAATAGTGGTGGAAAATCAGCTCCTTGCCAGCCTCACTAGCGCTGTCCCGGGGGAGAAGTTGGTGTATATCTTGTTTCCATTTTTGGGAGCTGGGAGACCAGCTCCCTACTCAGCCTGCTGGCAGCATTCTGCAGGGTTCTGAGCACTGCTGCCTGCCTCCGTAGGACAGGCTGGAGAGTGAGGTGTGTAGGTGCAAGGCCAAGTTCCCATGGGGCTTCCTCTGAAACCCTGGTGCGGGGACTTTTTTCACTGATATTTTACTGAAGGCGGGCTGGCATTGCCAAAAACATGCTTTTTTTGTCAAGCCATCCTTTGGTTCAGGGAATAGGCTTTATGGAGGCTCTTCTGTTCCATTCCTGGAGGTTCCAGGGTGGAAGCTTCGTCAGCACCCTGAGGGGGATGTCTGGGAACAGGGACATTCCTCCAATTTGGAGATCCCTGGGCAGTCCTCCTCTTTCTGTCCACATTTCAGAGATTTTCCTGCTTGTTAACTGTGCTATCTCCAGGATCCTTTAGTTAGAAGGGAGAGGATGGAGGAAGAATGGGATCATTTTGGCAGAAGTCCTAAATATAGCTTTTGAAATAAATTTGATATGATATAGGTACAGCCCCTATGTTTCTCTTCTTTTCAAGAGGGTTTGTCTATTCCTACCCCTTTCATTTCTCTCTGCAAGCTCAGAATTAGGTCGTCAATTATTTTCACAAATACCTATTCAGAATTTAATTGATTTAATTTAATATGAAACGTAGGTGGAAAGAATTAACATCTTTTTTGAGTCTCCTAATCCATGTAAACATGATATTTTTTTGTTTATTTATGCCTTTTTAAGTTAATGCCAATATTATATTTTAGCTTACTTTATAAATATCTTTTATGTCTTTTATTATATTTATTCTGAAGTATTTAATTTGTTGCTATTGTGAATAGTAGCTTTAAAATTATTTATTAATTCTTTATTACTGGTTGATAGAATTGCAATTAGTCAATGTCTTACTGACATTCCATCTAATAAAGTTGTAATAGTTTCTTATTCATTCAAATAATATATTCTAGCAATTTAATCCCTGGATGATCTTGACACACAATTACATCATCCACTAATAGTGGCAGTTTTGCGTTTTTCTTCCTTTCTTTTTTTTTATTGCCTTACTTTATTACTCAAACTTCTAAAATAGTACTGAATATAAGTGATGCTATCAGTGGCCCTTAATCTTTTCCAAATTCAAAAAGAAGGAATTCAGTATTTTCTCTTTAATTTTTAAGGATACTCTTTTGTTTAAATAAACAGTATTGTTTTATTTTGTTAATGTACTTAGAGTGTTATAACAGTAATAATAACTCTTGATTTTTAAATGCCTGGAAATACATTTCCCTCTTTCTCAAATATAAAAGTATCTTGGAATTATAATCAGAGCATTTAATCTATTTCTGCTTTCTGTATATGATGCTTTATTTTATTATAACACTAATTTCTTGTTGTTGTACATGAAAAGATTGTGAATCTGAATCTCCTTTTCTTAAATGTTATTTTATCTCTTTGGGAGTTTTATGATTTTTTTTTTGTATCAGTGACTTTCAGAAATTCCATGGATGTGTTATTATGGTTGTTTTGTTTTAATCACTGTGGTCCTTAAGTTAGTTTAGCTTTTTCAATCTTAGAATCAAGTTTTTATTCAACTCAGTGAAATTACTTTTGGCTTTGTAGATTGACAAATATTCAGCCATCCACATTCTAGTCCGATGGATGTGGACAGAGCCAAGATCTTTCCATGTTTCTGAATGTAAATGAACCAAAGAAAGTAGGAATGGGGATTAGTCAGGAAACTTTGCCTTAGTGTGGCAATATAGAAGGTTGGTCCTGCTACCCTGCTTCTACTTGTCACATCTCTTCAAAATTCTCAAGTTTGGGGTACTTGAGAGGGTTTCCTTTCCAATTACCATAGTCCAGCTATACACAATATGTAAATGAATGCACATGGTTGTGTTCCATTAAAACTTAGTTACAAAATAGTCCCGTGTGTATTTTGCCACTCCAGTATCATACAATAAATTGAAGTCTGACAGAATAAAAAGAAAAAAACAAAAGATATGCCTAAGAATGGAAAAAATAATTAAATTTTCTTTGCAAATAATATGATTTTCTATAGAGAAATCCCAAGAGAACCTATAGAAATAAAAATAATTCAAAATAGCCAGTTAAGTAAGATAGCGGAATGTACAGCAGTAAACAAAAATCAACATTGTAAAAACCAAGAACAACCAATAAGGCAATATTAATATTTTGAAAACCTTCATCACAATAGCAAGCAAACGCTAAGATTTTGAAGACTGAATGAACACTGTGGAGAAAACTATGAAATATTATTTAAAGATATAAAAGAAAACTAATTAAAGAGAGAGGTAAATTATGTACATAGAGGGAACAACCTTTTAATCCACAGAGTTAAATTTTTTCCAAAAGATATTTAAAATTCAGTCAAGGGTGCCTAGGTGGCTGAGTTGGATACACATCTGCCTTTGGCTCAGGTCCTGATCCCAGGGTCCTGGGATCAAGCCCCACATCGGGCTGTTTCTCCCTCTCCTCTTTCTTCCTATCTCTGTCTCTCTCTCTCTCAAATAAACAAATAAAATCTTTAAAAAAAATTAAAAAATAAAATTCAGTCAAAATTTTAAGAAAGCTATCTTTCATATAACTTTACAGATCAATTTGAATACTTATAGGCATAAAGAAATAAAAAAATAAAGGAAAATAAAGAAAGAGAATTTGGCCTATTAAGTATCAAGGCTGTAAAAATAAACCAGCATATTTTTGATATAGAAATGTACATGTAGACCAATTAAAACTGTTGAGTCCAGAAACAAACCAAAATCAATATGGAAACCTGAAATATGATAGAAAATAATTTTTAAATGAGCAGGAAAATGATGAACTATATTAAAAAAAAAAAAACCTTGAATCCTTGATGGATTGTTTTAAAAATTAAAAAGAAATAGTATAGAGCAGCTTTCTTCAGAGTTTTATTTTTGTTTATTATCTAAATTAAATTAAAAGCTTTGGAAATCTACCTATTACCTTGGATGTTTTTCAGTGGAGAAATAACATTTCATTTAAAGCTTACAGAGTTGAATAGAGTGAAATTTTCAACCTGATTGAACATTTAAAAGTAAAACTGTTAAATTTTTCTTTGAAATTCCTCCAGAAGAATCTAAATACTATGGTGGTTTGCTGCCCTTCACAATGTGCAAGCATTTCTTTACAAGTCAGAAACTTTATCTTTTTTCCTCTAATGTCATTCCAAATTCCATTTCTCACCAAATTTCACAGTATTTTATCTTTATATAATATATTTTATATTTGAAGTATTTTGTTACTCTATCATGTCTCCATTATAAAGTTAAATCTCCATAATTCTCTACAGTCTCTAAAAAAATCTCTTCTCTGTGTGCTGTTTGAATGAGTCAGAGTTCGGTATCATTTCTCTAGATCTGTATCTATGTTCACGTGAATTAATAGGCAAGCAGGTGAAAAGTTTTGTCATTTGAGTCTTTGAATTCCAACTGAGTAATATGTCAAAAACATTCACAAAAATTAAAACAAGCAGGTAAGAATTTTCGTCATTTGATTCTTTGAATTCTTTCTGAGTCATATTAGTGATTGAGGAGCTGACAGATTGAGTAATTCCCTCTTTAATGTTGTTGAAAGCAAAAAATATGAAATTAATATTCAAAGAGTATCTTTTTCTACAAAATCATTTGAAATTCTTTTGCAAAATAGGAGGAAGGTGATTGACAAAAGCATGCCTTGACCTTAACCAAAGACTTGTTTCTAATAAGATGATTACCTTTAGGAAAGACACATAATAATATTGAGGATCTAGAGACAAATTTCTTCTTCTATAAAGTGAACTACACTTTAAACACTGCTCCTAAAGAGCATCTGATACTCTCTGATAGAACTAGGCTACAAGACTCATCATGGATAAATCTCAAACAACAACAACAACAACAACAAAAAACCTGGTTTATGCAGCCACTCTGGAAAACAGTGTATGGAGGTTCCTCAAAAAGTTGAAAATAAAGCTACCCTATGACCCAGCAATTGCACTACTGGGTATTTACCCCAAAGATACAAATGTAGTGAAAAGAAGGGGCACATGCACCCCAATGTTCATAGAAGCAATGTCCATAATAGCCAAACTCTGGAAAGAGCCTAGATGTCCTTCAACAGATGAATGGATAAAGAAGATGTGATATATATATATATATATAAAGAAATATTATGAAGCCACCAAAAAAATGAGATCTTGCCATTTGTAATGACGTGGATGGAACTAGAGGGTATTATGCTAAGCAAAATAAGTCAGTCAGAGAAAAACAAGTATCATATAATCTCACTGATATGAGGAATTTGAGAAACAAGATAGAGGATCATAGGGGAAGGGAAGGAAAAATGAAACAAGATGAAACCAGAGAGGGAGACAAACCATAAGAGACTCTTAATCTCAGGAAACAAACTGAGGGTTGCTGGAGGGGAGGGGGGTGGGAGGGATGGGGTGGCTGGGTGATAGACATTGGGGAGCGTATGTGCTATGGTGAGTGCTGTGAATTGTGTAAGACTGATGAATCGTAGACTTGTACCCCTGAAATCATTATATGTTAATAAAATAATTAAACAAAACAAAACAATTTTGTTTTGTTTTTGTCAAATTATAAGATATGAATGTAATGTATTGTGTCATACCATAAATTTTCAAAGCATACAATGCAGTATTATACACAGATACACAAACATGCATAAACGCACACATTTATCTATACACACATATGATGGAAAATTATATTACATAAAAGGCAACATTACACAAGTGTAACAGAGGATACCTACAAGTGTCAGGATTTGATTACCTATGTTGGTGGTTGGGGTGATTTGTACTCTTTCTTTAGATTTATATCCCATCTAAAAGGAAATAAAGTCTGGGGCATGAACAAAGTAGAGAGGGAAGGAAGGAATCACGAAAAAAAGGAGGAAAGAAGGAAGGGTGGAAAGAAGGAAGGAAGTCATAAAGGAGTTGTTGATTTTTAAATATCTTCAACAGATAAATTGAAGAATTATATATGACATCCTAGGGAAAAAGTAGAGGACATATTGCCCATTAGGTACAATAAGTATATGCAAAAAGATAGAAAGCAAGGAATGAGTAAATGTTATACTGGGGATGAAGATTAAGTCTCATATTGAAATGTGTCACACTATATGTTCATAAAAATGTAAATTAGAAAATCAAAAACAATCAGAATGAAAAGGAACATTTGTTTATTTATCTAAAGCTGCAAAGTCACAAATGACTAAAGAACAAAGACTCTTTCCATAAAAACCTAGAATTATCCTTCAAAATAATTACATTGTCATTGACAATCTCAATACTTTTTTTTTACTATTTCTGCATTTAAGTATTATAAAGGTATTTTTGTCTATATTTTAAAACTTTATATTGAGTAGTATATGTATAAAACATTTAATCATTTTTACTGTGGTCAAAACTGGGTAAGAATTAAGCAAAAATATTTTTGTCAGGAAAAATATAGCAGAGTAGCTAGCACACATAAAACTTTGACCTTTGGAATATCCAGACAGATACTTGAAAACTCATTCCCTTAAGAGCCTCTGGGAAGATGAGTTTGCCTGACTAATTCTTGATCCCTACTGTGTCTGTGTACTATTAACTATTTTTCCCAGAATAAAAACAATCACAAAGATTATTGGTTATGCTAGACTGGAGAAAATAAGGCCATTAGAGATAACCAATCCTTTCTTTATATTTCTGTGAGTAGGAGGGGGTAAATATCCAGCTTCAGCATTTGGGTGGATCAAATGCTTTAAGTCTCATTTCATAAAAAGAACAGATTGACCATTCTCATAAAGGCTGAAATAAGATTCATAAACGTAAATGAACAGCTGGTTTACAAATTTTCACAGCCTGATGACTCTCCAATTTTACTAACTGAAGGAGGAATTGTAGGCTCAGACTTTGTACTAACTATAGACAGTAGAATCTAGTTCTGGTGGCTTTGAGGATGGCTTATGTGATCAGAAAATAGTGGCACATAATCCTCTCTGGAACTGGATATTGTGTACATTATTGTAGAAGTTGTTTATCTTTTTCCACATTCAACTAGTTCCTCATATCACAAAACAGAAAAGGTAAAGCATCTGGAAACTTTGGGTAACAGCTGAGTCTACTAAAAAAACAAAATGAATCTGATGTTAAACCACTTTTTAGATGATATCATACTGTTCAGAAAGAAATTTCTTTTCCTGAAATTTTAAAATTATACAATAAGCTCCAAAGAATGTGACTGGTGTAGCACCTTTTGCTAACAGCATTGGATTTCAAATCCATGTGAGGTTGAGGAAGATTTTCAGAAATACAAATTAACCTCAAAAATATCATTCCTTGCAACTTCACATATTTTCAGGGGTGATAGCTCTGTTAGGCTGCTGAGATTATAATTAAACCAATATGCTATATCTAGGATAAAAGTAGATTGTAACCTGGAATGACCATAACTATGGATTGCTTTGTACATATTCTACCTCTAGTAAATTGTATCTCATGGGATATGTCTGAAATTGATTTCTTCATCACAAACATCATGTACTGAATATGAGTAATAATTTGAAAATAAATGAATGATAGAGCATTTTTATGTATTGATTATTTTATTTGGGGTTGTTTCTTCATCCATTAAACATCTAGCCTGTTAATTAGAAGGGTGACTATGGGAAGGTGTGCACAGTTGAAGTGACTGTTGCAAAATGTAAAACAGCTTGTAGACCATAAGAGAGGATAAGTTCAGGTAGAATCAAAGAGAAATTGTCATCCCTATGTATCCGGTCTAAAGTTCTGAGTGGGTATTCCATGTGTGAATCTCGCTTGGAAATTACAGAGGACATATTGGCTGTTCAGCTGGGTATCTAAGCTCAGGAAAACATAACAGGTCAACAAATAAACAATCTTAGAGAAATATTAGAGGTGGTTCAAAATATGACTGAACACTAAGTATATAACTGCCTGTAGGACTTAACAGTCTATAGAGGTAGTTCCCATATCAAGGGTAGCAGAAATGAATACAGAACAGACCAGTTGAAAATTGAACCTGAATTTTTACATTTTGGCAGATGGGGTTCCATTTTTTTTAAAGATTTTATTTATTTATTTGATAGAGAAAGACACAGCGAGAGAGGGAACAGAAGCAGGGGGAGTGGGAGAGGGAGAAGCAGACTCCCTGCTGAGCAGGGAGCCCGACGCGGGGCTCGATCCCAGGACCCCGGGGATCATGACCTGAGCTGAAGGCAGACGCTTAACGACTGAGCCACCCAGGGGCCCCGGGGTTCCATTTTTGATGATGGCAGTAGAGGTTATGTTGGGTTTGTCCTCTAACAGACAACATTTGCACATTCTTGAAAAATAACTACATGAAAGTGTTGGGGGAAAGAAATTTAGAGGAATGATTCTGAGTGAGGATTGTGTTTGTATAGTTTTTCACCAGATGGTATATCCTATTTTCCCCAGTTGGATCAGTAAGAAATTATATGGAAATAATCTCAGTCTCACTGGCTTGAGGAGTCAGAGAACAAGGATCGAAGCTGCCAGAATAACAGGAAAATAATTGCAGAAATTCCAGAAAGCATGGTGTCACAAGAGAAGCACAAAAGCTGCATATAAACCGTACCAAAATAATTGGCTGAGTTCTAAATAGTGCACATATATGGATATAAAGTCACAAGTGGAAGGATGAAAAAGTGCTGCCCCTCACAAAAAAGTCAAAGTTTGAATTTACAGTTAAACTAAATTAATTCCCTGCCAGAACAAAAACCAACTTTCCCTGAGGGTTATAGGACAATTTACCTAAATAATCTATGTGTGTTCTCCTTTTGTCCTGGTAAGTGAAGATAAACTTTTATAAGTTTTGTTTATTTTTTCAAAGAACCAACTTTTGGTTCCATGAACATTGCTTCCCTATGTTATATTTCAGTTTTTGTCTAAACTATATTAATTTCCTATGATAATGTAAGATATACATTCTTGTCAAGGGTGTATGAAACATTTACTAAATAGACAGTGGTCTGGTCATACAACAAGTCTCAATAAATTTAAAGTTACTCATGTTGTAAAAGGTGTTTTCTGATTACAATCAAATAAATAACAGAAATATTTTTGGAAAATCTCTAAGAATTGGTAAATAATTAGCACATTTCTAAATAACCTACTGATCAAAGAAGACATAAAAAAAGGAATTTAGAATAAATCTTGAACTAAACAAAAAATTTTAAAAATCTAATCAGATTTAGCTAAAGACTTGCTTAGTGGGAAAATTATAGCAGTAAATACCTCTATTAGGAAAACAACAACAACAAAAATCAGCCTTAATGGCATCTTAAGAAACTACAAAATAGAAAACTAAACTTAATGCTGGCAGAGGAAAGGAAATAGTGCAGATAAGAGTGGGAACTAATGTGGTTCAGACAGAAATTGAAATATAAAATAGGGAAGCAATAATAGCAGGAGGGGAAGAATGAAGAGGAGGAAATCGGAGGTGGAGACGAACCATGAGAGAGGATGGACTCTGAAAAACAAACTGAGGGTTCCGGGGGGGAGTGGGGTGGGAGGATGGCTTAGCCTGGTGATGGGTATTAAAGAGGGCACGTTCTGCATGGAGCACTGGGTGTTATACACGAACAATGAATCATGGAACACTACATCAAAAACTAATGATGTAATGTATGGTGATTAACATAACAATAAAAATTTAAAAAAATAAATAAAATAGGGAAGCAATGTTAGTGGAACCAAAAGTTGGTTCTTTGAAAAAAATAAACAAAACTTATAAAAATTTAGCTTCACTTACCAGAATAAAAGAGAACATATGTAGGTTATCAAAATCAGAAATGAAAGAGTGGTATCAGTACTGACATTACATAAATTAAAATAATTTTAATGTAATATTATTAACCATGTTATGCCAATAAAGTAGTTATGTTAGATGAAGTGGACAGATTTCTAGAAAAAAAATGATCTAAACTGCCTCAATAAGAAACAGGAGATCTGAATATATTTATAACCCTTATTAGAGAAATTAAATTAGTACTTAAAAAACTCTCAACAAGAAAAAGCCCAGGCCCAGATGGTTTGACTGGTAAAGTCTATCCATCATTTATTAAAAAAAAATTAATATCATTCTTGACAGGCTTTCCACAGAATATATGAAAGGACACTCTCCAACGTATTCTCTGAAAAAAACTATTATTGTGACATCAAAGCCAGACAAATACTTCACACAGAAAGAAAACTACAGATGAAAATTTATCATGAATGAAGATAACAAATTACTCAAAAAATATTAGCAAAAAACCACAAAAGGATTATGTATAAGACATATAGCAACATGTGATAAGAATTATGCATAATGACAGACTGGATTTTTCCCAGGAATGCAAGGTTGGTTGAACATCAAAAATAAATTAATATATTTTCTAACAAGACAACAAATAGCAAAAGACACAGAATCAGCTCAATAAATGGAAAAGAAAAAGCATTTGATAAAATCCAATATCTATTCATGAAATGTGTCAGCAGACTTGGAATAGAAGCGAATTTTCATTAACTTTATCAAGGCCTTCTTAAAATATCCTACAACTTATATCATACTTAATGAAAAAATACTGAACTATTTTGCCCCATAATAAGGTTAAAATATTCATTCTACTGAATTCCATTTAGTTGGAGCTTTTCGCAAGTGCAATCAGGCAAAAATTAAAATAAAACAAAATAATAAAATAAACCATCTAAATTGGAAAATGAGTTAAACTGTTTTCATTCATAGATGACATAATCCTCCATGTAGAAAATCCTAATACTCTCTGTTTCTCTCTCTCAATCTCTCTCTCTCTCTTTCTCTCTCTCTCTCTCTCTCACACACACACACACACACACACATTTCTAGAACTAAAATTTTAGTTCAACAAGGTAGCAGGATATAATATCAATATAAAAAATCCATTGTATATCTTTTTAATAGTCATTTACAATCCACGAGTTAAATTAACAATTCATTTAAATGATATCAAAAGGGCAATGTACTTAGCAATAAATTTAATAAAAAAAGCATGTACAAACACTAAAAACTATGAGAAATTGATGAGTAATTGAAGAAAATCAAAATAAATTGAGACATAGTCCATTTATTAATTAGAAGGGTGCATATTGTTAAGATACAAATTCTCCTAAGTTCATCTATAATGTCAACAATCTCTGTCAAAATCCCAGGAAGGCTTTTTGCAGAAATTGACTGGATGATCATAAAATCTATGTGGAAATACAAACTATACAGAATAGCCAAAATACACTTCCTGATATCAAAACTTAAGACAAATCTGTAGTACTGGCATAAGGATAGACATGCAGATCAATGAAACACAATTGATCATCCAAAAATAAAGCTTCATTATGGTCAATAGATTTTCAACAACGGTACCAAGGCAATTTAAAGGGAAAATGATAGTTTGTTTTGTTTTTCAGTAAATGGTGCTAGGACATGCAAAAAGATATATTTAGACCATGAGTCAACAAACTACTCCCACAAAGTAAGTCCAGCTTGCTGCCTCATTTTGCAAATAAAGTTTTGTGGGAACACGGCCATGCCCATCTGTGTACATATTGTCTCTGACTGTTCCACACTATAACACTGCAGTTGAGTAGTAAAGAAAGATACAACCCACAAAGCCTCAAATACATACTAGTTGGCCCTTTACAGATAAAGTTTGCCAACCCCTGATTTAGATCCTTACCTCATAACATACGCAAAAATTAACAAGATGGATATGATACCTAATTGCAATAAATGAAACTATTAAACTCTTCAAAGAGGATAGAGGAGTAAATCTTCATGGCCTTGGGATTGGTAAATTATTTTTTTTCAAGATTTTATTTATTTATCATTTACTTATTTTTTCAAGATTTTATTTATTTATTTGACAGAAAGAGTGAGAGGGCACAAGCAGGGGGGAACAGCAGAAGGAGAGGGAGAAGCAGGCTTCCCGCTGAGCAAGGAGCCTGCTGCGGGGCTCGATCCCAGGACCCTGGGATCATGACCTGCGCCAAAGGCAGTTGCTTAACCATCTGAACCACCCAGGTGCCCCTTCAAGATTTTATTTTTAAGTAATCTCTACACCCAATGTGGAGCTTGAAATCCCAACCCCAAGATCAAGAATCACATGGTCTACTGACTGAGCCAGCCAAGGCACTCCTGGTAATTATCTCTAAGTAAATCGTCAAAAGTAGAAGTGATGAAAGTAGAAAAAAGGTTAAATGGAATTTCAGCAAAATAAAAAAAAAATACTTCTACCCCCAAAGACATCATTAAGAAAATGAGAAGTCAAGCCAAAGTCAGGGACAGAATGTTTGCAAATAAGTCAGTTAAACAGCTGACTCTTGATTTCAGCTCAGGTGATGATTTCAGCATCTTATGATCAAGCCCCGCCTCAGGCTCCACCTTGAGTGTGAGACCTGGTTAAGATTCTCTCTCTCCCTCTTCTTCTGCCCCTCCCTCTTCCTCGTGCTCTCTCTCTCTCAAAAAAAACAAAAACAAAAACAAAAACAGACAAAAAGAACAATATGGTAGTTCCTTAAAAAGTTAAAATAGATTTACCCTATGATCCAGTAATCACACTACTGGGTATTCACCCCAAAAATATAAAAAATTAACATTTTTACAATATATTTAACTATATACTTATAAGCCAGCAATTTGATGACCAGGCACTTATAAAAGTAAAATGAAAACTTATTCACACAAAACATATTCAGTATTTTTTTAATGGAAGATTCATTTATAATCACCAAAACCTGGATACAACCTAATAGTCTCCTGGCTGGGAAATAAACAGTTATAGATACATGCAATGGAATACTACTCAGCCATCAAATGCTACAAACTATTGATACATGAAACCCCATTTAAGTTTAAAAATGGATTATACTTTGTTCACAAAAGAAACCAGTCTCAAACATGTTCAGACTCTATCATTCTATATTCATGACATTCTAAAAAAGACAATGCTGTAGGGACAAAGAATAAATCAGAAGTTATGATGGATTAAGGATAGGGGGTTGTCGATTACAAAGAAGTAGAGTAAGGATTCAGAGGAAAATGATGGAACTGCATTTTGGTTGTAAAATTTTCAAAACTTCATACAACAAAAAGTGTGGATCTACCTGTATGTAAATAACAAAATAACTTTTAAACAGAAAAACAACTGGAGAAATTAAAATGCTAGGAAACTATAGGATTAATCCAGAAGGAAAAAAAAAAAATGGAACAGAGGACCAAGAAAAGGAGATGGAACCTACAGAAACAATTAGAAAAATGATAATCATAAACATATCAATAAATTAAATATGAAGAGACTAGACACTCCAATTAAATTTAGAGATTGTCAGCACCATTTGTGGAAAGACTATCTTTTCCCTATTGTACGTTTTTGGCATCCTTGTTGAAGATCAGAATCATACATGTAGATACATGTCTTGGCTCTGTATTCTGCTCCATTGGCCAATATGTCTCTTTATGCCAGTGCCATCCTGATTTAATTTCTGTAGTTTTGTAATATATTTTGTAATTCAAAGTGTGATGAATCGAGCTTTATTATTGTTAAGATTATTTGGCTACTCAAGATTTTTTGTGATTTCATAAGAATTTTAGAATAATTTGTTCTATTTCTGTAAGAAATGCTATTGGGGTTTTTATAGCAATTGCACTGAATCTGTAAATTGCTTTTTGTAACATGGAAATTTTTTGCAATATTGAGACTTACCATCCAGAATATGGGATACCTTTTCAATTGTTTATGTCTTATTTAATTTGTTTCATCAGTGTTTTCAGTATACAAATATTTCACATTTTTGTCAAGTTTGTTCCTAATATTTTATTCTTTTGATGCTATTATAAGTTGAATTGCTTTTCTAATTTTCTTTTTGGTTAGAAAACTAGACATTCACATACAAAAGAATGAAATTGGACCCCTATCTCACACGGTAGAAAAAAATAAATCCAAAATGCATTAAACAATTAAATGTAACATATAAAACTGTAAAACTCTTAGAAGAAAACATAGGGGTAAACCTTCTTTGGCGTTGGTCTTAAAAATGATTTCAAGGATATGACACAAAAGCACATACAACAAAGGCAAAATTAGACAAATGGGACTATATAAAGCTTAAAAGCTTCTACACAGCAAAGGATATAACCAACAGAGTGAAAAAGCAACCTACAGGATAGGACAAAGTATAAAATATTTAAAAACCATATATCCAATAAGAGGTTAATTTTTCAAAATATATAAGGAACTGCTACAACCCAAGAAAAAGAAGAAGAAGAAGAAGAAGAAGAAGAAGAAGAAGAAGA
>NW_027397122.1:983625-1073939 GCF_003265705.2 Callorhinus ursinus | reverse complement strand
AAAGGAAAGAAAGAAAGAAAGAAAGAAAGAAAGAAAGAAAGAAAGAAAGAAAGAAAGAAAGAAAGAAAGGAAGGACGGGAAAGCAGACACATGAAAAGATATTCAACAATACTCATCATCAGGGAAATACAAATCAAAACTACTATGAGATATCACCTAACAACTGTCAGAATCACTAAAATTAACAACATAAGAAACAACAGGTGTTGGCCAGGATATGGAGCAAGGCGAACCTTGCTACACTGCTGGTGGGTGCAGCCACTGTGGAAAACGGTATGGAGGGTCTTTCAAAATTTAAAAATAGAACTACCTTGTGATTCAGCAATTGCACTTAGTAGGTATTTACCCAAAGAGCACAAACATTACTAATTTAATGGGGTACATTCACCCCAATGTTTATAGCAGCCAAATTATGGATAGAGCCCAAATGTCTATCCACTGATGAATGGATAGAGAAGTTGTGGTTTATATAATTGAATATTACTCAGCCATTAAAAAGAATAAAATCTTGCCATTTGCAACCACGCGGATGGAGCTAGAGTATTATGCTAAGTGCAATAAGTCGGTCAGAGAAAGAAAAATACCATATGATTTCACACATATTTTGAATTTAAGAAGCAACACAAATGCACAAAGGGAAAAAGGGGGAGAAAGAGAAACCAGAAACAGACTCTTAACTATAAAGAACACAGTGATGGTTACCAGAGGGGAGGTAGATAGGGGAAATGGGGGAAATGGGTGATGGGGACTAAGGAGTGCATTTGTCATGATGAGCACCAGGTGTTGTATGTAAGTACTGAATCACTAAATTGTACACATGAAACTAATATTACACTGTATGTTAACTAACTAGAATTCAAAAAAAAAAAACTTAAAAGAAAGGGAAAAAAAACCCTAATAACAGATTTTTAAAAATGGACTGAAGACTTGAACAGAAATTTCTCCACAGAAGGTATACAGAAGGCCAATGAAAAGATGCTCAACATCACTAATAATCAGGGAAATTAAAATTAAATCCATGATGAGTATCACCTCACACCTGTAGGATGTCCATTATCAAGACAAACAGACAAATAAAAATGACAAGAAGTGTTGGCAAGAATGTGAAGAAATTGTAACCCTTGTACTCTGTGGGTGGGAATGCAAGATGGTGTAGCTACTATGTAAAAACAGTATGAGGTTTCCTCAAAAAATTAAAAATAGAACTCTTATATAATCCAGCATTTTTACTTCTGGGTATTTATCCAAAATAATTGAAATCCAGATCTCAAAGTGATGTTACCATTCTCCTATTCACTGAAGCATTATTCACAATAGCCAAGACATGGAAACAAGTTAAAAGTCCATCAACAGATCCCCAGACAGTGGGGTGTCCTTGAGAAAATCCTGGCTAACCCAACAGGAAACTTCAATTCTTGTAAAAGAAGGAACTCCTTCAATATGCAACAACATAGATGAGTCTGGATGATATTCATGTTAATTGAACTAAGCCAATCTCAGAAGGGCAAATATTGCATGATTACACTTGAATGAAGTATCTACAATAGTCATACTCATAGAAGCAAATAATAGAGTCATGGTTGCCAGGGGTTAGTATGGGGAAAGAATGAGAAGTTAATCACTATGCATAAAATTTCAGTTATGCAAAATAAATTAGTTCTAGACATATGACATAAAACAGTATGTCTATAGGTAACAATACTGCACTGGACACTTAAGTTACCTGTTAAGAGGGTTAGATCTAATGTTAAGTGTTCTTACCAAAATAAAATAAACCAATAAAAGAAAAAAGTTAGAGATGGTCAAATGAGATATAAAGTAAGATCTAAGATGTTCTGTCTTCAAGAGGCATCCTTCACATTTAAAGATTTAGATTAAAAATAAAAAGGTAGAAAATACATTACATGCCAATTATAAACATAAAAGAAACTTAGAATGGCTGTATTAATATCAGAAAAAAATAGACTTTAAGACAAAATGCATGAGCATAGGTACAAAAAGCCATTTTGCAATGATAAAATGACTGATTGATCAGGAAAATAATTTAGAACAACAGTCCTAAATTTGTATGCATCTAATAGCAGAGCTGCAAAGTGGATGCAGCAAAATCAACAGAATTAAAGAAAGAAATACAGAAACTCACAATCTTAGCTGGGGATTTTAATACCCATTTCTTAGAGAAATGGTTGATCCACTGCCAGGTTCCTCCTTAGAAATTCCTAGGTTGAAGAAAATATGCTGAGAAGGTCATAGATCAATCAAGTTTATAAATTGTATCAAAACGCATCAAATTGTGCATTTAAGATGTGTGAAAATTTTTAAACAATATTTAAGTGTACATTTAAAAATAGGACTATAAAATATTGAACTTTAGATGGCAGGTTTTCTTTTTACAGTGGTTTGAATCAGCAATTCTGAATCTGTTTTCTCCGTATGTACCCTTGAGCAAACGCATAAAGAGATTGAAAATAAATAAAGAAAACCAGATTTCTCACTTTGGAGGATGGAATTACATTAAAGGTGGGGGAAGTCTGAGGGATCAATTGATAGGGCAGGACTAGTTGATTGACCAAGATGAAGGTCATTGTGCTCTGAAGGAAAGCTCTAGGTTTTGAATCTAATCAGAAATCCATTAGCTACCTTTCTCTTTGAGTCATTCTCTATGTGAACAGTAGATCTCCAGGGACAGTCCCCTACAGATATAAAAAGGGGGAGTCCCCTTACAAAAGTTAATTCAACAGGAACAAAACAAGTCATGAAGATATTAATCTCCTGACTCTGATGATTATATGGTGGTCAAGTAGCTTGATCACATTAGATGATGCTACAACATTTCTTTGATGTCCAAAATTATTCCAAAATAAAAGTAAAAACAAAACAAAACAAAATTTAAAAACCTCTGATCCTCTAATGCCAGAAGATAATTTTGTTTTTGTTTTTCCATCTTCCCAGTGTCTGATTGTGTTATTCTCAGGAAATATCCACATGCTTTCCTGGGTTGTTAAAACCTCCATCATCTCAGCATTTGTTAACTCTTGCACGTTCAAACACTCTCTTTAAAAATGGAATGAAGGTCTTTAGTGATCAGTTGGGTTCATAACTTCAAAATTAAAAAAAAAAAATTCACTTAGCTTGAAAGCTCCATATGGGAGGTGCTGGCAGCATCTGTTATCTGCAGCCAAGTTAGTGGCTGTTATGATCCTGATGATTTGTTTCACCATGAATTTGATGAAGTAAATGCAGTAAGTAAGTAAATGAAAACACTTAAAACATAATGAGCACCAAGAGTGTGTGCTTCCAGAGGGCAGGGAGTAAGCTTCACTCATCCCTTGTTTGCACTGGGCTTTGAGAAGATGATCACATACTTCTTATATTAAAATTAATTAAATTGTACAAATATGTTTCAAATCATGCCTCCAGTCATAATCCAATCTAATGAGTTTCTTTCAAATAAAACTAATTCAGTCCCCTGAAAGCTGCCATCATTTATTTTTTGTAAATTTGCTTTTCTGTCTATAAAAGTATCACATGCTAATTACAGAAAATTTAGAAAAAGTAGGATGAAAATAAACTCACCAGTAACTTGACCACCTAAAGTTTACCACATTTAACATTTTGTTCTGTTTCTTATGCTTTTTCTATGACTTTGGATTTTATGAAACATGGGGAGTTCTTTAGACTGTACAACAGGATTTGCCTTTAATCATTGTTCTGATCAGTATATTGCTTCACATATTAGATAACTATGGCCACATTCCAGTCTCATCATGAGTTAAGCCACTTTACAGGTGAAGAAATTGAGAGTAAGGGAAAGAACTGACCTGTCCATGCTACACCACCATAGAAAGTAAAATCAGGATACATTCATCTTGGGCGATGTGTCCAGCATCAATTGTACAAAGTGCATTTTTACCTGTACCTTTTAATGTGTTCATTTATAATTATCATGAACTAGTAGATGTTACTGTTTTTCTTTTCCAGGAATAGTTTTATTTGTGCAGCTGTTGCAAAGCCCTGCTGAGACTATATTCCTTCTGCAAGACGAGATAAATCAACATGCACATTTCAGTCAAAAATGTAGCATGAAACATAAGGAAGCATGTTACTTAGACAAAAATCTCCACTTGTTTAATCCACTGTAATTGTGGATAATCATTCGGTAAAGTAGTAGCAATGCAAAAACAAATCAATCAGTCTAATATCTAAGTCCACAAGATTAAGAGACCCACAATTTCAAAAAGATAAATGGGCGTATTGTATTAAATAAACTGTGTGTGTGAATAAACAATGAATTTTGAATAAGGGAGGATAGTCAGTTAAAAAATTCAGGATTTAAGATTTAATTACAAAGCAAGTGAATTTATTACTTTAAAGAGCCCAGTTAGAAAATAAATAAATAGGGCGCCTGGGTGGCTCAGTTGGTTAGGCGACTGCTTTCGGCTCAGGTCATGATCCTGGAGTCTCAGGATCGAGTCCCGCATCAGGCTCCCTGCTCGGCGGGGAGTCTGTTTCTCCCTCTGACCCTTCCCCCTCTCATGTGCTCTCTCTCTCTCTCTCATTCTCTCTCTCTCAAATAAATAAATAAATAAAATTTTAAAAAAAGAAAGAAAATAAGTAAATAAATATAGGAAAGCACAGCAAAGAAGGGTTCACACACATACTTCACTATGAAATATAAAGAAAATATTATTAAGAATTGATACACATTTTGATTCACTGGCCTCCTTCCAGCCTGTATGTCTACTACTGTTGGGAAAATAAAGGAATAATGCGATAATGATAATACTATAAACTCATGATTATAACTTCCAGATATGTACTCAGTGTTGCCTGGCAAACTTACAAAATGTTTTAGTAAATGAGTTCTCCTAATATCTTCAATGACTGTTATAATTTAACACAACTGCTTTGCATCCCTTTCTTCAGAAAAGAATTTTGTCTATACTTCATAGAAAATCAGAAAATATGTTAGGATCTCCCTCATCTTCTGGCCACTCTGTGTGTAGAACTAATATGGCTATCCTCCACTCCATCTGGAGAGCCTTTTCGTACCCTGGAAGAGAAGATCCTCTTTCTATCAAGGACAGTGTCACCCACACCGCTTCCATGTGTGGCATCCCTCTTCTTTTTTCTTTCTTTCTTTCTCTTACTTTTTCTTTCTTTCTTTCTTTCTTTCTTTCTTTCTTTCTTTCTTTCTTTCTTTCTTTCTTTCTTTCTTTCTTTCTTTCTCTCTCTCTTTCTTTCTCTCTCTCTTTCTTTCTTTCTTTCTTTTCTTTCTCTCTTTCTTTCTCTCTTTCTTTCTTTCTTTCTTTCTTCTTTCTTTCTTTCTTTCTCTCTCTCTTTCTTTCTTCTTCTTTCTTTTTTACTGTTTCTAAACTTTTTTATTAAATTTTTATTTTAGTTCCAGTGTAGTTAATATACAGTTATTTACTTTCATGTGTACGATATAGTGATTCAACAGTTCTGTACATTACTCAGTGCTCATCATGATAAGTCTACTCCTTAATCACATCACCTAGGTCACTCACCCCACCCACCCACCTCCCCTTTCTGGGGTCTTGCTCCAGGGGATGCTTTATCCTTCCAGACACTTTCAACTTCTTTCTCTGCTGGCTTGTTTTCACCAGCATCCAAACATGATCAATAATTCTCTATCTTTAAATCAAAGGAAACACAAAAATAACAAACAAAACCTTTATCCCAAACCCTCCTTCACCATAAAAATATACTTCTCTACCCAACTAAATCCTTAAATGGTTTCTGTGTAACACTTTGCATGTTCTTACACTTCTTCTTCATTTTGAATTTTGAAATATTTCACTTATATAGAATATTCCAAACCAGTGTATAACTTCCAATTATGTTGCCCTACACTGAGATTTCATAATTGTTATTTTGTAAGTAGTTGGTTCAGATTGTTATTTTTAGAAATGAAATACAAGTGAACCACATGAAATGACAGAGCTCCCATTCCAATTTACTATTTTCTCGTTCCTCTCTGAAGTTAACTACTGTTTTGAAATTTTAGTCTAGTCCTATATGTTTATATTTTAACTACATTTGTTTAGATCCATACATAGTATATAGTATTTGCTGCAAAATGTAGCTTTTAAGCTTTTGAGATTCATCCACCATTCTATGTAGAGTTATATAATTTATTTCAGATGCTGTATACTATCCCATTGAATAAAGCTATCATATTTTGCTTATTTCCTTAGGTAGAAAGTAAAGCTGTTTCTGTTTTCCATATTCCAAACCATACTGTGATGAAAATCTGCCTTTTTGTCTCTTTAAGCACATGTGTGATCAGTTCCAGGAAATAGCCAGGATATGAATTACTTGCTCGTTGGATATGCTCATTCTCAACTTAAGTGTCTCAAATCGCTCTGTAAATTGGTTTTATCAGTTTACATTACCACCAACACCATGAGGATTCACTTTCCTTCGTCAGACAAACAGCATGTTACGGTCAGTCTTTTGAAATGTTTGCCAGCCCAATGTGTGTGAAATGTATTTGCATTTACTTGATTATTATTATGATTGACATGTTTTCATATAATGGAGATTTGGGTTTCCTCTTCTGTGAATTACTTCTTCACCTACTTTGCCGCTTATTAAATTGCATGCCTTTGTCTAAATATAGGCTCAATTGAGGCGCCTGGGTGGCTCAGTCGTTGAGCGTTTGCCTTGGGCTCAAGTCATGATCCCGGGGTCCTGGGATCCAGCCCCGCGTGGGGCTCCCTGCTCAGTGGGAAGCCTGCTTCTCCCTCTCCCGCTCACCCTGCTTGTGTTCCCTCTCTCGCTGTCTCTCTCTCTGTCAAATAAATAAATCAAATCTTTAAAATAAATAAATAAATAAATATAGGATCATTTACGTACTCTGGAATCTAATTTTTTTGATGAGTATGTGACATAAATTATACCTTTTTGTAGGCTTTGCCCTTGCTTTAAAATTAATCTGTGTCTTTCTCACATAAATGCTTTATATTTTTATGTAATCATATTTACTGATATTTTCTTTATAATTCTCTGAAAGTTTTTTGTTAGTTTTGCTTTTCATATTTAAATGACTAATTTATCCAAAATTATTTTATAGAAGATAAGAATAAAAATTGATTTTTGGGGAGTCATATAGATGCTCAATTGACAGCCATTGTTAAATTGGCCTTAAATTCACAACTGATATGTGCCACTATCTCATACTTGTATCCTCTAGGTGAGACTATTTCTGGATTTTTAGTAGGTTCCACTGATTTTTAGGCCACCTAAATGCACACTGTTTTAATTGTAATAGTTTCTGATACCTGAAAATGCAGATCCCATCATTTTGTTTAGTTTTTATTCATATTAGCTATTCCTTACCCTTTATTAAATTGATAGTATATTTTCAAATTAGTTACTGCTGGTGTATGTTCATCTTGAATTCAGCAAGTTTATATCCAACAAATTTTCTTACTTCTAATTTCATGTCTACATTTCCTTTGCAATTATGTGTAAAGAGATAAATACATTTATAATTAATGCATTAATACTATCCAGCAAGTTTTGATATGGATTTTCTTGCTGTGCAATTATAAATATTTGAAAATTTCATCCTTTTAACCAACTCATTATTTAAGGCTGCCTTTTCAGCTTTCAATCAGTTTTCTTTAGTCAGTTTTATTGAGGTACAGTGTACGGAAAATAAATCACACCCTTTTTAAGTTTAATGCAGTAAGATTGCCGAAGGTATACAGTCATGAAACCATCACCACAAACAAGATACAGAAGAGTTTCATCATCCAAAAATACTCCTTCATACATCTTTGTAGTCAATCTCCTAAGCCCACCCCCATTTTTGGGTTACCTTTAGTTTATATTTTTTCTTAGTAGTACTTTTGTCATGAATTTTAATATAACTGAATTTAAATCACAAAGTATAGTTCTGTATTTTAAATGGTTTCTGAAACTGATAAACAATTACTTTGTGATTTAATAGTCATTGCATGAGTGATGAAGGGACCCTGAATAGCAACAGGTTTGTCTGAGAAAATATTCCATGACCCCCTGCTTTATATAGCTAGTTCCATACGAAGTTGTGTTTGCCATGTGTTTATTTGCCATTAAATGTGTATCTTTTATCTTTTACTGAGGGATGTTGCATCTTTTTTTCCTGTTGTTTTCTTTTGAGAGTACTGGGAGGGGGTTATTGAAAAAATCTTAGACCCCAATACCCAACATCATTTGAAGAAGAAATTCATGAAGTTCCAGCTCAGGCTTGGAGGCTCCACTCTGCTCTTGATCTCCTCCCACATTACAACCAACTACCATCCCAACCACCTACCTGTGGGCCTCAAACTCCAGCATCAGATGGGAAGACTGTGGTCTTGGACACACCACTTAACCTCCTCCCCCAAGTGTACAAGACCAAAACCTAAAATCTCTCTCTCTCTCTCTCTGCCTTCCTCCCTCTTTCTCAGTTTTCTCTCTCTCTCTCTCTATCTTCCTTTTTCCATAACCAAAGAAGCAGAATGTATACACACACACACACACACACACACACACACACATATGTATATATAGTGGTAATTCTGAACCCTGAAAGATACACAATTTGGAGCTGTAAATTGGTTATGGTTAACTAGTCCTCAGTGGCTGCCTTTTAGTTTTAAAAATATTTTTTCATAATTTAATATGGAAACACATGTGTAATTATAGTGTATTGGTCATATTCTCCAGAAAACAGAACCAACAGTTGTGTGTGTTCATATATATATATATATATATATATATAGAGAGAGAGAGAGAGAGAGAGGGAGAGAGAGAGAGAGAAACAGACAGAAAAAGAGAGAGAGAAAAATTGAAGGGAAGATTTATTTTAAAGAATTGGCCCACATGATTGTAGACATTCAAGTCCAAATTATGGTGGGGAAGGCTCAAGCTAGAGACTCAGGGAAGAGTTGCAGTTTGAGTCTAAAGGTCGTCTGCTGCAGAGTTCCTTCCTGCTCAAAGGAGGTCAGTCTTTGTTGTAATAAGGTCTTCAGCTGATTGGATATGACCCACCCACATTCTGGAGATCAAGCTGTTGCTCTCAAATTCTACAGATTTAAATGTTAATCTAATCCAAAAAACACCTTCACAGAAACATCCAGAAAAATGTTTGGCCAAATATCTGGGCACTGTGGCTCAGTCAACTTGAAACATAAAATAAATCTGATATATCTTCTTCCATCTTTAATCTTGAATATTCAATGTTGTTTATTAGTTATGTCTCTTTTAGACACTGTTTAGCTACATCTACAAGTTTTAATGCAATCTGGCTCTTAATTGGTGAGATTGTCATAGTTATATTTATCCATATACTTGTAATACTTTTTACCTAATAGTTCATATTTCTTATTTGCTTTCATATTTCTGAGCCTCTTTTCAATTTCTCTTGCTTAAAGTTGGATTGATCTAATTTTTATATTTTCTTTTTATTTTTCTCTGCTTACTTGGAAAGTATGGAGAACATTTTAATTATTTATTCGTTATCCTTAGAATTTTAATGTTTAATTAAATTTTTAAAGTTCCTAACAAAGTCGAAAATTATTTCATAGCACTTCCCTCTTCCTGAATAAAACAAGGTTCTTAGTGAGATTTAATTTCTTATAGGCATCTTCTCTACAATTATTTTTTGTGTTATTTCTATCTAGAGACATAGCCTTGCCTTGTAAACACAAAAGACTAGTCAAGTTTTTACAGTCGATAGTTAAATTAATTTACATATATATTGCATTTACTATTTGCTTGCACTAATCTTTAATATTTTAGTCGTTGTCCTTGAGAATCTTTTAGTTCTTGCTTAACTAGAGTTTGCTAGCATTTCTTTTAAGTTCTTTAAAGTTCCTTAAGTTCCTGAATCCCCTTACTGTTTTATGATGTCAACTAGATTACTTCTGTATCATCTTGCAATTCATTAACATGCCTGTTTCCAACCTGCATACAGTTTATTGTGACAATCAACTTTTTAAAACATTTCAGCTTCTATAATTTAATAAGATTAAAAAATATGTTAATACCATCTCTGTTTTCCTGCTTATTTTGTAACTACATATTCTCATTTTTTTTGGATGACTTATCTTCCTTTATCTCTTTGAGAATCCTAAATATACTTAATTTAAAGTTGTGTTAGTTTTTCCTCTATTTTTTTTTTCATTTGGCCCAGAATAAGTTCACATTGTTATTGTGGATATGGTTGGATTTCTTTTTTAGTATTCATATTCTTTGTATGTTTTCAAAGTTTTGCTTAGAAATGCAACTTACTAAACATTATTATTTGCTTTAGTTTTTGTTCTTGTACCATTTCATTTTCAAATTCCTTTTCTGTGTTTTTTCCTTCTTATTTTGGTTGCTTTTTAGGCATCTCCACTCAACCCTGGGAAGTAATATTGTCGTAGGTGTCTTGGAACTTTTGCTAAATGGTTACATATGGATAATTCAGATCTGATAATCAGCCAGTGGTTCATATTCTATTTATGAGAGATTATCTGTCATTCTGCTTCGCTAGAGGGCAACTCTCATTTATCTTGTCCGCCTAGGACTATAGAGGACACTTATTCTTGGCATACTCTTATTTTGTCTTTCTTGATAGTATACTTTCCCAATTTCCTTCCCTCCCTTTGGATTCTCATTTTTAAATTTATTTTGTAGGCACTTCCTTTTCCAATTGTAGGACCTCCTTTTCTTAAACAACACCTATATACTAACATTTCATTAATTTATCTCCAGCCTAGATTTACTCTTAGCCTAGAAATCTATATTCAGTTTATTCACTGTTTTGATGTAATTAACTTGACTAGATGAAGACCTAGAATGATGTTGGAATTTTTGTCTTCAAATAATTTGCTCTTGTCCCAAATGTCAATTCTAGTATATTTCCATACTGGAGAGACTTAACCATTGATGTGTTTTTATTACGGTGCCTTGTGCTATGATGGTCTATATTTTTATTTCATCATTGCATTCTAAAATATAGCACATTAACAAACATAAAGATTGGATCCTGGCTTAGAGAGAACAAGATACAATTAAATTATTAGGGGTCATATGATAAACTCAGTAAATTGTTTACTGTATCACAGTTTACCAGGTGGCTCAACCTGTGTGAGAAGTCCTGTACTAAATCAAGTGTCTCCTGGAACCCATGATTCCACGGTGTCCATTTACTTTTCCATCAAATGCATGGAAACATAGCCTAACTGTCCCTCATTTCTTACCACACCTTAAATCCTGGAACTGATTTAGGAAGACCTAAATGATCCAGCAACAAACTACTCTCTTCCATGCTTCTAGCTAGTCCATTTGGTTAAACCACATTAAAGATACAAAATACCTCTGTTTTTAAGAAGAAACATGTTTACCAGGGGTGGAGTGGTATAAGATGGAACAGCATGCTCATCTGTTCCCACCTCAGCCTTTCGTCTAAAGATATGCTTTTCACATGCAAACATGATTCTTTTAAAGATGATGGCAAAGGGTGGGATGTGCTAATAATTCCCCCATAGCTTGGCTGTTTTTATGGAGAGAAAGAGCTAGACTGTAAGGCATTATGTGGAAAAGCAGGATTTGGAACATCAGTGGCTAGATTTCCAACCTGGGGCTAAAGTTCAATTCTGTTGTTGCTTTTAGTCTTTCTCCACATACACCTTCAGTGACTCATGAGAGAACCAGGAACTTTCTCATTCTAGGTCCATTCTGCACTGGTTACTACTCTGGAAAGGGTGTCCCTCTTGATCAAATTATTTGTAATTAAGTTTACCAGGTGAGAGAAGGAAATGCCACTCTTACTAGTTAAACCTCTTTTTATCAATGAATATTTGCTATTGAGAATAGCAACAATGCATTTTAATTATAACATTTTTATTATTTTACTAGTGTCACAATGCATCTATGCCCTTATTAATATACAAATTATTGATCTAAGAGTTTATGATATTTTGCTTTCTATTTTCAGTGTCTCTCCCATGTGCAATCCAGAAGCTTAAAATTATGATAACTATCATTTAAATTCTAGATTTGAGTGTGGGAGTTTTCATAATCCAGTCAAAACATTTTCACCTCCAAGTATAGATAAAGATACTGTCTTGTGTTTTCCTTATAATACATGATATCCTCCAAAAAACATTTTTCACAAAAGGATTCATGATTCACAGTCATTTTTCTCTATCATATGCATTATCTTACTAATTTTCTTCTCTCATCTCATTTTTTATGTAAAAGCCATATTATAACTAATGTAATGCTATATGTCTATGTTTGTTTACCATTTCCCCGACTTCTATTCAGTGTAAACCTATTTAGATGACACTGTCATCTCCATTGAGGTGAACACTACTCTTTCCAAGAACACTAACAATCCCAATGTTTCTAATTTTAATGACCATTCTTAGGGTTCTTATCTTACTTGATCTGACAACTTTTGACAGAGTTGACAGCTCTCTTTATCATAAAATTCTTTCTTTACTTGACTTGCAAGTCCTTTCCTTGTCATCTTTTTACATAACTGACCAATCCAGCTCTGTCTTTCTACCTTGCTAAATTCCCCTCCTCTTTTTTTTTTCCCCTTAAATGTTGCCTTATGGCTTATTCATTGTTCTTATCTTCCTCACAGTCATTCCTTAGATCTCATACCATCTTATGGCTTTTAGTCCCATTTCTCTGCTAATGATCCTCAAACTTATACCCATAGCATTATTCTTTCAGCTGATCTCTAGACTTGAAACATTAACTGCTCACTCCTGATTACTATTTAAGTGTTTAATAGGTTGGCTAAATTCAGTATGTCCAAGACAATACTGTTAAGTGTCCTCCTTTTCCAAATAAATAAACAAACAGAAAATTTACTTCTCTCCTACTCCAGTTTTAACTTTGTTGAATGTAGAACTCTGTTTATTTAATTGCTCCAGAGAAAATTCTAGAAGATATTTTTTCTCCTCTTTCTACTTTCTTTCCCAGCATCCAACTTAACAAAAGATTATTCACCTCTGCCTTTGATCAGTGATTTAAGATTTACTTCCCTATTCAAAGTCACCAACAAATTTCATCTTACAAACAAAAGATCCCTAGAAGTTCTTCTTGCTCCCACTTTTTCCCTCTACACAGTATTTCTATCTAAGAACTAAAGTTATCGTTTGAAAATATAAATCAGTTCATGAAAATGTACTGTTCAAAATATTCTGGTGTTTTCACAACTTACTAAATAAAATTACAGTCTTTACCTCGATATGTCATCCCAATGATGTGTGTTGATGCTCAGATTACAAAATAATTTGAATAAGTCACACCAGCTGTATTGCTCCAATTGTGGAGGCTTTGCACTTTCTGCTCCCTCTGCCTGAAATGATTTCTCCCCAGGTCTTTGCATAGCTCACTCTTTACTTCACCAAAACCTCAATTTTAGTGTTACTTCTTCAGAGAGGATGTTCTTATAAAATACCTTCCTCTTTGTTGTCCCCAACAAACAATTTCTAGCACCTAGTTAGAGCTCAATACTTATTTATTTGGTGAATGAATTACAGTGCAAATCATAGATACTGTCATGTGAATCTAGAGTCAGTATAGTTACTTATGTAGAGTACAATGCTGTCCAAAGTATATGAAGGTATTGCACCAAATATTCTTTTCTGTGGGCAGGGCCCTCGTCTAAATAAACAATTTTGCTAAAAACATAAAAGACTTTTTAAGTTCATGGGTGCAAGAAAAGTATAGTGATTATCAGTGAAGGATGATGTGTAGAGAAAAGGAACTTTCCTACATATTTAATATCCAGTCAAATACAGATGAAGTCTTCATAGTGCCCAAGCAGCCTCTTCTCCTAGGTCTAGGAAATATCTTTTCATTTTTTTTTCAAATGCACAGTTTCTTCATAATTTCCTGTGTCCCAACTGAAGGAAAAGGTGGCAGTGCTATTACTCATCCTAGGGCTTGTTGCACCCTGTTTGTACTGAAACAGTATAGATATTCTTGCCTTCGTTATTTCCTAATACTGTTCATTTAATGCTGTTACACCATTATTCATGATGCCTCATCCACTGTGTCTACTGTGCAACAGTGACTTTCTCAAATGTTGTCACTTGTTCTTCATTATTGACAAACCCATGTGTAAATCATGCCCCAATTATGTGGAAAAATGTGAATGACAATTTGTTTCCTACTCAAGTTAATTAAATTTCATAGTGTAAACTTACAAAAACGCATGTTTCAACCATGTCTTTCCTGGAACACTTTAGGCTATAGAAGGGGTCTCTTTCAGTGTTTGAAGAAGCAGGGCTCCTGTCCACTTCCAGATGGTGAGAATGGTCAGAACAATGGACAGAACAAGCAGACCTAGATCCTTCCTTGATAGGTCAGCTGTGGCTTTGGAACACTCTGGGAGAGCCCCATGTCACCACTGCTGCGAACCCAAAGGGCCTGAGGGTTTTGCAGAGCAAAGGACCCTAGGTTGGCCTAACCTTGGGTCGAGGTTGCAGAGGGGGAGGCTGACCTCTATACTGCACCACAGAAGAGTACAGACAAAAGGGGGGCAGGAACCTATGGGCTTGCCTGCAAAGCAACTGAGTCTTACCCCAAACCAGTGTGTCAGCACCATTCTGGTAGGGTGCCATACTATGGGCCCCATCTTTTGAGCCTCTCAATGTCCCCAAGAGCAAGGGGAGTAGGCAGGGTGAAGAGTCAAACAGAAAAAATAAGAGCTAGACCATGTGCTCCCTTAGTTCTCAGAGCACACTTTCCAGGCCATACTGGAGGACAACAGGCTTCAAACACCTGAAGGGACTGGGAATCCAGGAAGCCTCTCCAAAACCCATGATTCCCAGAGACTCCAGGTCCAGGTTTCTCTGTGTGGGTCTAGGGACTCAGCTGCAAGACTAAGCTGTTTCTATTTAACCCCTACCAGAAGAAAGATTAGATTGTTTTAACACTAAATTCTCATTTAAAATATTCTCAAATATGGTAAACAGAAATCCTTAGAAAATAGATTAAAATTTTATAAATGGATGAAAATTGATAGTTGATAAATTTGGATACTGTTCTTATCCAAAGTGAAATGAATTGCAACTCTCAAATGACGGGATATTTGTTTTATTGTTTAACCTGAAAACCAACTACATGCAATTAATTGCTGTAAAGAAAATGTAGAATTGTTTAGAGCAAGTATCAGAATGAGTGCTTTACCTGCTGTTACCATGTCAAGGGATAGCATTTATCTGGTTGTGTATGTGCTATTATGCTTACTTAAAAATTGAGTCTTATTACTGATCACACAAAGCAGAATAAAGAATTCCTCAGTGATATTAAAGCAAGCTGTGTGTCTCATCTGTATGGTGTAGGCAAACACTAATTCAATGGTTAATTTCCCAATTTTAAATGGGCGAAAAGTAAATTGGAGAGGTAAGTAAAGCAAGCAATAAAAATAATTGAAAGACTAGGAGATGTGAGTAAGATTTGATTTAGTTGACTGGAAAAAAAGTGCCCACAGGGTAAAAGGGATGTCTCTATTACTCTTCTCAAATAAATGACAGGAAATGCTCATTATAGAGCATGTGTACACAGAAATGACTTCTGTTGGCAAGAGCATTTCTACACTGCACATACCTTTGTGGCATGCACTACAGTTCTGTGTTGACCCAGCAGTGAAAATTGGAGAAGCAGAACACACACACACACACACACACACACACACACACACAAAACTAACCTCAGGGTACAAAGATTAAGGCATGGTTTAGGTCCACCTGGCAGAGCACTGGGATAAACTGACTCATGATTGATTCATAATATTTTGAAGTCCTTTTCCTATAAGAATACAATCTCCATGTCATCCATCCGAAAAGGAATTTGGGAATTGGTGGGAGAGCTTAGCTCAATGCCCTGCTTTTAGGTTCAATAGTGTAATAGCATTTTGTCCCAGAACAATTTCGTGAGCTGTATTTCCTGTGGCTACTGTAACAAATTACCATAAACTTAGTGGCTTAAAATAAATATATTCTCACATAGTTCTAGAGGCCAGTACTCTAAAATCTTTATCACTGGGCTACAATGAAGGTGTCGTCAGGATCTCATTCTCTCTGGAAGCCTTGCCACTCCCAGTTTCTGATGGTTGCTGCATTCCTTGGCAAGTGGCTGCAATACTCCAAGCTTCAAGCCAGTATCTTCAAATTTCTCCTCGCCCTATCCTCATACTACTTCTCCTCTGCTCCTGTGTATAAAATCTCCCTTTGCCTTTCTCTTAGAAGAATATGTTTGATTACATTTAGGTCCCACTCAGGTAATCTAGGATAATCTCTCCATCTCAAAATCCCTGAATTAATCACATTTGCAAATACCCCTCCTTTTTTTGTCATATAAAGTAACAAGAGATTCCAAAGGTTGTCACTGAAATATTTGAGGTTTGGGGGGGTGAGAGGGAATGGGAAGTTTTCAGCCTACCACATGAGACTAGGACTTTTTGCATCATAAAGAAGGTTCAAGATAAACAACTCATCTTTCAATACATATGTCAAGATTCATACTGTCTGGTCTCAAGGATCAGAATTTCTGTCCTTGAGCACCAACTGCCCCATTAATGGAATTCTGAGGAGTTGATATCTAGAACCCATGATGACTGCTTGCCTTAGGCTTGGATAGTCATGGAAACTTGAAAAAGTACTTCAAGAATCACTGTTGCTAATGCTGTCTAATCTTGCCGGCTTCTCCCTGTCATGTCACCCATCCCCAGGTGTAGCTTACAGTTTGAGAGCTAAACTCCCATGATATGAGCACACCTTTAGCATTATGAAGCTTTGGATTCACCCCAAATCCAAATGTCACATCTTTATTTATCTTTACAATTATGGTTTAAATCTCAGTTTGGGTTTTACCATTGTGGCCCAATTTGCTAATTTCCTGAGTTTCCATTATAATGTTATTAGTCTGCCATCATTCATCCCATGGCTTCACCAGTAGTAAAGACCAGCCTTGAAACTTCTGGATGTGAGAAATCAACACATGGGAAGCAGGACAATGAAGCATTTGTATGTGTCTGAGGTCATAACTGAAATAGATGTGCCTCAAAGAGTCATGATATGTCTTTGATATGATAAGAGATCATCTCCTACTTGATGAGAAGATTTGCTCACAGGGAAATATTTACCTGTAATACAAAACAACATGCAAAGGTCTTTGATATTGTGTACCAAAAAACCCCACATTATTTTTGTAGTTTATTTTTTTCCCATGGTAGCTTTCTAAATTATTTAATGGTTATGTCTATTTTCACATAAGATAATTTTTATTTAAAGTTTATTAAATAACAAATTTGAAATCTAATTCACATAGTATAAAATTCATACATTTTAAGTGTACGATTTAACATTCTCAGTAAATGTACAGTACTGTGCATCCACCACCACAATCCAGTTTTAGATTTAGATTTCTTTTATTTTTAAAGATTTTATTTCTTTATTTGTCAGAGAGAGAGAGACACAGCGAGAGAGGGAACACAAGCAGGGGGAATGGGAGAGGGAGAAACAGGCTTCCTGCGGAGCAGGAAGCTGGATGTGGGGCTCGATCCCAGGGCCCTGGGATCATGACCTGAGCCGAAGGCAGACGCTTAATGAATGAGCCACCCAGGCGCCCTAGATTTAGATTTCTATCACTTCAAAAGATTGCTTGTGCCCATTTGCAAGGATTCCTTTTTCTTGTCCTTAGCCCTGAGCAGGCACAAATCTCCTTTTTGTAACTACATAGTTTCCTTTTCTGACATTTTGTATTAAATGAAATCATATAATATGTGATCTTTTGTATCTGGTTCCTTTCACTGAGAATAATACTTTTGAGATTTGTCCATGCTATAGGATAAATCAGTATCTTTTAAAAATAATACTTCATTTATAGGTATAGCATTCATTTTGCTTATCCATTCATCGGTTAGTTGATCAACATTTAGATTGCTTCTGTGTTTCAGCTGTCATAAATAATGCTTCTGTGAACATTTGGAAACAAATGTTTGGAAAGACATATGTTTTCTTTACTCCTGGGCAGCTATCTAAGAACGGAATTTAGAAATGATGATGAGGTAAAACTGACAATTTCTGTCAATGTCTCCTAAAGTTTAGATGCGAATTCAAAAAATCATACAAAAATTCAAAAACAACAACTCATCAACTTGTTGTTCATGTCTGGGAAATCTTTCAACAACTACCTAACAGAGAGAACTAGGCTTTGTTTTCAGGACTCAAATATCTAGAGAAAAAGAAAGAAAGATTTTATAGTTTGGAGTTAAGCAGTGCAATACTCAGCCGCTCCCCTACTATTTGCTCCCCGATTAAAAAACGCAGCACATTTGTAACCAAAGCAACTGGGATGTCACCATTGGCTCCCCTGTGTGTATTTTTTTAGGTAGTTGGAGATCTAGCTTTTCTACCACATTTCTCATGATACACCCATTAGGAGGCATAAGTGTTAACAGCAGACACTCAGGGAAAAGGAGGAGTCTGGCGCCAGGCCCCGGTGGATTGTGTTCTGGGAGGGAAGACAAATCCATTGTGTAAGTCATAGTGAGCTAGAATCCAATCAAACAGACCTGCAAGAGCAGAAATGGAGGCAGGAAGACTCAGATTTGTTTTTCACTTGTTTCTTTGTTTTGTTTTGTTTTCCTTGTGCCAAATCTATTTTCAGTGTCAGAATGTAAATGTGTGTGGGGCGCCTGGGTGGCTCAGTCGTTAAGCGTCTGCCTTCTGCTCAGGTCATGATCCCAGGGTCCTGGGATCGAGCCCCGCATCGGGTTCCCTGCTCGACGGGAAGCCTGCTTCTCCCTCTCCCGCTCCCCCTGCTTGTGTTCCCTCTCTCGCTGGGTCTCTCTCTGTCAAATAAATAAATAAAATCTTAAAAAAAAATGTAAATGTGTGATGGTAATAGAATATTCCATCTCCAGCTGCAAAATGAAACTTAAGACAAAATCCCCAACACCATTTTTGTTGTGGTTATGATTTGTAGCATGTGACAAACATCATACTAATGTAGGTCAATAAAAAAAAAATGTTGTTTGTTTCTTTGTTTTGCATAACCTAAAAACTGAGATGAACAGAGAAGGGTTAGTGAAGCCTCTTGTAAAAGGTTCACATTTCCTTTGTCTGCTCCTCCTTTTATTTCCTCATTAGAACATGCTTTCAATGTGGGGCTCCACCGCCAGTTTTGACTTTGGATTCAGTTTCAAGCGAAAAGAACCAAGTGAGGAAACAGATGCACCACTCATGTGGAGAAAGCAAAGACAAGCAACAGTTTTGTGGAGTTATTGAGGAATTTTATAGAGATCCAATATGAAATCCATTCTTGCCAATATCCAATGTAAATTTTTAATAATACTCTCTAAAAGATAAAATATGATGAAAAATTTATCCATTCTCTTTATTTTTTAAATTACTCTATCTCTTGCATATCCATTTTAGGCTTACATATTTCTCCTTCTTTAAATATATTTAAAACGTAATTAGTTTTGTGGGGTTTTTTTTAAGATTTTATTTATTTATTTGACAGAGAGACACGGTGAGAGAAGGAACCCAAGCAGGAGGAGTGGGAGAGGGAGAAGCAGGCTTCCCACCGAGCAGGGAGCCCGATGCGGGGCTCGATCCCAGGACCCTGGGATCACCACCTGAGCCGAAGGCAGACGCTTAACGACTGAGCCACCCAGGCGCCCCTAAAACGTAATTAGTTCTTGCAACACATGGCACATGGGCATTTTTCTCTGCAGCAAATTTATTCTTTTGTTCTATCATTTCTTTTCTTTACTCTGCCATCTAGTATTATTATTTTACTTGTCACTTAATCTTTTATCTGGTTGTATTTAATTGATATATTCTTACACTTCAAAAATTAAAATGTCTCTATTTCCCATATATGATATTCTTAGAATAATTTTGATTTGAAAGGAAAAATTAACCACAGTGTTTTTCTCTTTCTAAGGAAAAATGTGCGCAAAGATTATCCAATTTACTATATTCTGTCATTATAATGTATAAAATTATACATTTTTTACTATTACCTACCTTAAAAGTTTCAGTGTTCCTTACACATACTTGATTCAATCTTACTCTAAATAATGATTGTCAGGAAGGAATTTATCCTTCCTGACAATTGATAAATATTGATAAATAAATCCTTATTTATCAATAACAGAGTTTGGCAAACTACAGCCTCTCTTGCCAAATCCACCCTCTTCTGCCTGTATTAGAACACTATACCTGTTTGTTTACATATTGTCTATGACTGCGCACTATAATATCAGAAAAGAATAATTGTGACAGAGATCTTATGGCTGCAAAAGTCCATGGTATTTACTATCCCTTTACATACAATATTTATCAACCCCTGATCTAAACACACACATGCACGCACACATGCACATTTCTCTCTGACATGTAAAACAAATTTTAAACACCAAAATAAAGTAGTGACAATTTACTATTATATACTGTAGGTCTAGCACTTAAAGGTTATTCGTTAAAAGTGCAAAGATAAATGTAAGGTAGTCTGGGAAATCTAGAAATATATTCATTTTTGAAAGAAAAATATGATTTCACAATACAACAGGAGAACCACACACTTAATTACATAGAATTGAATTTCTTAATATAGAAAATACCTATAAGATATACTTCCTTAAGGGATCAAAAAGATGACCTTTCGAGGCACCTGGGTGGCTCAGTTGTTAAGCGTCTGCCTTCCGCTCAGGTCATGATCCCAAGGTCATGGGATCGAGGCCCACATCGGGCTCCCTGCTCCGCGGGAAGCCTGCTTCTCCCTCTCCCACTCCCCCTGCTTGTGTTCCCTCTCCCGCTATATCTCTCTCTGTCAAATAAATAAATAAAATCTTTAAAAAAAAAGGATAACCTTTCTTAAAGGTATGTTTGCCACCTGACAATTGTCATCACGGTTCTTTAAAAAAAAATACCTCAAATAATAGAAACAACAGCCTTAGCAATTATAGAAGAGCAACAACATATGCATATTAGAAAACACTTCAGTTTTTTACTTTATGTTAAGCCCACTTTAATAGTTTCTTATTCCTTATAAAGCAGAACTAACTCTATTTGAATAAATGTACTTCATTTCACATCAATAAACCCCCAAGTGTGACATAAAATTTGACAGTGATATAAGTGGCAAACCACTATCTATTTCTTGCATGTCTGATCTGGAGTATTAATCGTGCTGTTGGTATTTAAAGGGTTGCAATGAACATTCCCATTGGTATTCTGTAGCAATTTAATCACAATACTATTCATCATTAAGTGTTACCCTGTGGATAATATCATTCATCGTAGGGCTGATATTACGATACACTGGGGGAACCAGACAGCTTTGTCTTCATTAGCTGATTTACGTGGTGACTTGCAAGATTAAATGTCATCAATGACCTCCTAATTGAAAAACCATTGGCCTCCTTAGAGTTCTCATGCTAATAGTCCTTTCTGCAGTTACTTGACCCTGCTAAACACCACATTCTTTTTAGACCCTTTTCTTTCGACTTCCCTGATACTACACTCTCCTAATTCAGTCCTTTCCTCAAAATGTTCACTTTCAGTCCATTTTGATGACTATATTTCCTCTACATTGTTTTTTAAACCAGGCATTTCCAAGGTTCCTTCCATGAGCTGCTTTTCATTTTGTGTTCCTCTCAGGGTCATTTCCACTCCCATGAATTTACTTTCTTATTGTGTCCAGAGTCATAGGTTCAGCTACTTGGTTCACCTGGAGAAGGGAAGGAAGGAAAAAAAAAAAAAAAGAAGTAGTTCAAGTAGAAAAAAGGCCTTTTATTTTTTATTTATTTTTTTAAAGGCCTTTTATTTTAGATAATTAATTCCCTCCTGCATGTTCCGTGTTAAGCCTAATACAAAGAATTGTTGAATTTTTTCTTTCTCTCTTTTGTTCGTTCTTTCTTTGCTTTCTTCTTTCTTTCTTTTTTCCACATGGATTTCAATAAGTATCACCCACGCTACATTTCTATTACCTAATATCAAAGTCCATTTCTCCATGCTGAAGATTGATCCTTTGATAATACATATTAAGTATATACTTGGTTAAATTTTAATGTTCATTTTAATGATTTATTGGCAGTATCTTCTAACAAAAATTGTGAAAGTTCTGAAACTTTACCCTATTAGCAAGTTAAAAAGGTAACTTACCATAGCTCCATGGATGCTAGCAGAAGATACAAGACTTCTGAGTCAAAGAAAAAGGACAGTTTAGTACTCAGAGCAATGGCAATAGCTAGAGTATCAGCATTTGTGCCCCAAATCACACAAGATGACACAAAGAGAGTCAGGTAATACCCACACATGCCGTGAGTTGTGTCAGAGGAAGGGAACTCCTGTCTTAGGAAAACCAAATTTTCTAAAAGGGGCAGTAAGGGGCGCCTGGGTAGCTCAGTTGGTTGGGTGACTGCCTTTGGCTCAGGTCATGATCCTGGAGTCCCAGGATCAAGTCCCACATCAGGCTCCCTGCTGAGCCGGGAGTCTGCTTCTCCCTCTGACCCTCCCCCCTCTCATGCTCTCTCTCTCTCTCTCATTCTCTCTCTCAAATAAAAAAATCTTTAAAAAAACACAAAAACTAAAACCTTTAAAAAAATTAAATAAATAAATAAATAAAAGGGGCAGTAAGCCTATGTATTAGTCAGGGTTCTCTAGGCAAACAGAACCAATAGGCTACATATGAATATATGAGAAAAGATTTATTATGGAACTGGCTTACAAGATCATGGAAACTGAGATATGCCATCATGTTGTTTGCAAGTTGGAGAAGCAGAAAAGTCAGTGGTATAATTCAGTCTGTCTGAAGGCCTGTGAACCAGAAGCTCAGAAGAAGATGAATGCCCCAGCTCAAGAAGAGAGAGAGATTTCACCGTTCCTCCAACTTTTTGTTCTGTTCAGACCCTCAATGGATTGGGTATGGTCAGCTCACATTGGTGAGGGTGTAAGGACAGATATTATCCACTCGGTCTACTGGTTCAAATGCTTATGTTTTCAGGAAACACCTTCATAGATACACCCAGATATAATGTTCTACCAGCTATTTGGGCATCCCTTAGTCCAGTCACACTGACCCATAAAATTAAGCATCACAGTCTACCTGACTATTGCCTTAGGTGAAGGCATTATCTTTATCATACTGGACAGTGAACAAAACAATTCTGCACTCTGGGGTGTGGAGGTGAGAGTATGGGGAAGACACTATCTTGAAGGTCATCGTTCACGATACAAACGTTCTTGGAAAGATAGTCTGAAACAAAGGCCGTCCCCATCCCAGGGCTTGCAGCAATGTGAGAGACCCTTGGAAAAATTTCTACCAGTAATACCTTCTCCCTGTTTCTTACACTGTCTTGGCTTCTGAAAAATTCCCCATGAGTCTGCCACTTGTTCAGCCAGTCTAATTAATCTGACTGGCAGAGGCTGGTACCACATCCATTCAGTGTATCTCATACATCATTTAACTAAGTCTACTTTCAATAGGACTCCTGAAGGGTGAGTCCAACTTAAAATATCGACTTCAGCTCTGCTCCCGGAGTCTTAGACACAGTATCATTAGACCCCAGGCAATTATCCAGGTAGAGAAGGATGTACTCTCGATTGTCCAGTCTCTACCTTTACCTGCCAGAAAGAAGTTTAGAGCAATTCTGTCATCCCCAACCATCCTGACCAGGATATTAAGGCAAACCTGAATGCCCTCCAGGGCTACCATGGTGTCATGGATCAATTCAGGTAGAGTTAGACACAAACTTTTGTACCGTCTTTTCTAATTGTATGCTTCCTTTCATGGAGGACCTGCCAACAATGTGTGCTTAAATAATGAATGAAGTTATCTCTCTACACTTAATTAATGAATTAATTATCTTCTAATTATTAGAAGATCCCCTAGATAACCAAGGTTAGTGTCATTTTAGAGAGATGTCAGCAATTGTGTGAAGGCTGCATGACCCGTTGATGGTGTTTTCTTGACATTTAAAGATTACTTATGGCCAGCCCCAAAGTGCATTTTATCAGGGTTTTTTGTTTTGCTTTGTTTTGTTTTGAGGGCATGTGGGGGGGCAAGGTAATGTCTGGTTTTAACAAATAGTACAATTTTAAGGGCACCCATGGTGCCCCCTAGAAAGAGTGTTGTTTACAATTGTTGGGAGACCTAGACGAGTCAGGGGCACTGATGAATGGTGCCTACAACATAGTCTCTCGGATGCTGCTAGCCCTAGGGATTTATTTACCTTCCCAGTTCTTCTTCTTGAGTAGGCAATCTAGCAGACAACTATTTATTCCCATATGATAACACAATTTGATGAACATGTTCATCACTGGTTTCCATGGACTGGTTTCTAAGAGGCCTTTGTCCTTCCTCTTGCATTGAGACACATCTGTAACACCACTCCATTCTCATCTCCTAAACAGTCAAGAACTGTGAAGGGTTTGATATTTTACTTTTAGAGCAAGGTAACAAATTAGTTTGCCTTCATCATTTGGATGCAGGTAGACGACAAAAACTGCATCAGAGGAGAAAAGACAGATTAATACAGACATAGCAGTAGTTGAATATCAACATTTGCTTGGTTCCTCAATCTCCAAGTCTCTCTGGGTGACATAAAGAGGGTCAGGTAGCCAGTACAGGCAGTGAGCTACACGGGAGAGGGAAACCAAGTGTAGAGACCCAAGTCTTTCATAGTGGAGAGCAGGCCTCCTGGCCTTTGTCTTGGAGGAGGACAGTATGTTTATATTTATCATACTGGAGAGCTAATAAACACCCTTTACTCCTGTCTCTCTATTCTAAGACAGTTCACTCTGCAAACATCCTTGGAAAGATAACCTGAAACAAGAGCAGCCAGTACCTCTGGTCAAAAGATATAAAAAGGGACCCCTGGATGGCTCAGTCGGTAAGCTGCTGCCTTCAGCCCTGGTCATGATCCCAGGGTCCTGGGATCGAGTCCTGCATTGGGTTCCCTGCTCAGTAGGGAGTCTGCTTCTCCTTCTCCCTCTGCTTGACACTCCCAATGCTTATTCTCTCTCTCTCTCTCTCTGTCTGTCAAATAAATAAATAAATAAATAAGATGTAAAAAAAACCACGAGACACTCGTGGAGAATCCTCTCCCCACATCCTACGCTGAAGCAATAATTAAGGACAAAGGATCAAAAATAGTATTTATGTAGCCCTTCCAAAAAAGAGATGTGAAACAAGTAAATTTTTCTTTATAAGCCATGTCTCTGATATTAGAAACCTTGAGCCATTAAGAAAATAAATCAAAATAATTTATTCTAAAATCATTTAAAATTATTTCCTTTCATCGCTGGGATTTACCTCCATGGTGATTGAGGAAGACAACACTTAACTTTCTAGTCAAGGGAGCTAGAATACCAGTGAACTAATTCACATTTAACATTTACATAGTCTCTCCTAACATTACATAGTCTCTCCTCCTCTGAGATTTACATTTGTGTAAAAAGCCTGAATTCTCTTCTATTCCTATCTATAACAACAATGGTGAGAAGTTAAAGAATAAAGGCTCATATGGAGTAAAACCACTCGAATCCTTTAGGAAATTTTGAGCAAACCTTGCAATGATAAATTGCTTCCACTCAAGTTGCCTTTTGTGGTACATGCGACAGGTCATGATTGCCAGCACTGGAATACACGTCTCCATCTCTGCTAGCCCACATTCCAGGCAGCAGGTGGAACATAAGCTACTGAATTAACAATAAAAGAAAGAAAGGAAAAGACAGTAAAAACATAGTGGATATAGATACTTATGGCAAATCTTGGAACTGTCTAAACAGTTCTCTGGGATTCTCTTCCCGAACACTATTGTCATAATTTTTAATCTTTCCTATACTGACAGATAAAACACCCAATGTCATTGATACCTTAATTTTTATATTTGTTTTATGTTGTGAATCATTTTTCACAGACTCATTAGCTAATTATATTTGTTTTCTAATCAGTATATTATTTGCCTATATACTTTGCCTAGTGTTCTATGAAGAATTTTTCATTGTAAAACTTCTAAGTTTAAGAAAATTGGTCTTAATATATACAATGTGTTTAAAATAATTTCCCACTATTTTTTCCTAAACACAAGTCATAAAATAATCCATCTCCCCAGAATTATTTTAAATTCTACTTTATGATATCTTAAATTATTAGGCACCCATAAACTTACTTATTTATTTTATTTTATTTATTTTATTTCTTGGAAAAGATCATACTCTTTTTTATTGTTATGTTAATCACCATACATTACATCATTAGTTTTTGATGTAGTGTTCCATGATTCATTGTTTGTGCATAACAACCAGTGCTCCATGCAGAATGTGCCCTCTTTAATACCCATCACCAGGCTAACCCATCCCCCCACCCCCCCTCCCCTCTAGAACCCTCAGTTTGTTTTTCAGAGTCCATCGTTTCTCATGGTTTGTCTCCCCCTCCGACTTACTCCCCTTCATTCTTCCCCTCCTGCTATCTTCTTCTTTATCTTTTTTTTCTTAACATATATTGCATTATTTGTTTCAGAGGTACAGATCTGTGATTCAACAGCCTTGCACAATTCACAGCACTCACCATAGCACATACACTCCCCAATGTCTATCACCCAGCCACCCCATCCCTCCCAACTCCCACCACTCCAACAACCCACAGTGGGTTTCCTGAGGTTAAAAATTCCTCATATCAGTGAGGTCATATGATACATGTCCTTCTCTGATTGACTTATTTCACACAGCATAACACCCTCCAGTTCCAACCATGTCGTTGCAAATGGAAAGATCTCATTCCTTTTGATGGCTGCATAATATTCCATTGTATATATATACCACTACTTCCTTATCCGTTCATCTGTTGAAGGACATCTTGGCTCTTTCCACAGTTTGGCTATTGTGGACATTGCTGCTATAAACATTGGGGTGGTGCAAGTACTCCCTCGGATCCCTACATTTGTATCTTTGGGGTAAATACCCAGTAATGCAATTGCTGGATCGTATGGTAGCTCTATTTTCAACTGTTTGAGGAACCTCCATTATGTTTTCCAGAGTGGTTGCACCAGCTTGCATTCCCACCAACAGTGTAGGAGGGTTCCCCTTTCTCCACATTCCCGCCAACATCTGTCGTTTCCTGACTTGTTAATTTTCACCATTCTGACTGGTGTGAGGTGGGATCTCATGGAGGTTTTGATTTGGATTTTCCTGATGCCGAGCGATGTTGAGCACTTTTTCATGTGTCTGTTGGCCATTTGGATGTCTTCTTTGGAAAAATCTCTGTTCATGTCTTCTGCCCATTTCTTGATTGGATTATTTGTTCTTCGGGTGTTGACTTTGATAAGTTTTTATAGATTTTGGATACTAGCCCTTTATCTGATATATCATTTGCAAATATTTTCTCCCATTAGGTCGGTTGTCTTTTGGTTTTGTGGACTGTTTCTTTTGCTGTGCAAAAGCTTTTTATCATGATGAAATCCCAAGAGTTCATTTTGCCCTTGCTTCCCTTGCCTTTGGCGATGTTTCTAGGAAGAAGTTGCTGCAGCTGAGGTCGAAGAGGTTGTTACCTGTGTTCTCCTTTAGGATTTTGATGGACTCCTGTCTCACGTTTAGGTCTTTCAACTATTTGGAGTCTATTTTTGTGTGTGGTGTAAGGAAATGGTCCAGTTTCATTCTTGTGCATGTGGCTGTGCAATTCTCCCAACACCATTTGTTGAAGAGACTGTCTTTATTCCATTGGACATTCTTTCCTGCTTTGTCAAAAATGAGTTGGACCATAGAGTTGAGGGTCCAATTCTGGGCTCTCTATTCTGTTCCATTGATTGATGTGTCTGTTTTTGTGCCAGTACCATACTGTCTTGATGATGACAGCTTTGTAATAGAGCTGGAGGTCCGGAATTGTGATGCCGCCGGCTTTGCCTTCCTTTTTCAAGATTCCTCTGGCTATTCTGGGTCTCTTCTGGTTCCATACAAATTTTAGGATTATTTGTTTCATTTCTTTGAAAAAAGTGGATGGTATTTTGATGGGGATTGCATTGAATGTGTAGATTGCTCTAGGTAGCATTGATATCTTCACAATGTTTGTTCTTCTAATCCATGATCATGGAACGTTTTTCCATTTCTTTGAGTCTTCTTCAATTTCTTCCATGAGTATTTTATAGTTTTCTGAGTACAGATCCTTTGCCTCTTTGGTTAAATTTATTCCTAGGTATCTTATGGTTTTGGGTGCAATTGTAAATGGGATCAACTCCTTAATTTCTGTCTCTCCTGTCTTGTTGGTGTATAGGAATGCCACTGATTTTTGTGCATTGATTTTATATCCTGCTACTTGACTGAATTCCCTTATGAGTTCTAGCAGTTTTGGGGTGGAGTCTTTTGGGTTTTCCACATACTGTATCATATCATCTGCAAAGAGTGAGAGTTTGACTTCCTCATTGCCGTTTTGGATGCCTTTGATTTCTTTTTGTTGTCTAATTGCTGTGGCTACGACTTCTACTACTATGTTGAATAGCAGTGGTGAGAGTGGACATCCCTGCCGCGTTCCTGACCTTAGGAGAAAAGCTCTCAGCTTTTCCTCATTGAGAATGATATTCTCTGTAGGTTTTTCATAAATGTCTTTTATGATATTGGGGTATGTACCCTCTGTCTCTATACTCTGAAGAGTTTTGATCAAGAAAGGATGCTGTACTTTGTCAAATGCTTTTTCTGCAACTATTGAGAGGATCATATGACTCTTGTTCTTTCTTTTGTTAATGTAGTATATCACATTGATTGATTTGTGGATGTTGAACCAACCTTGCAGCCCAGGGATAAATCCCGCTAGGTCATGATGAATAATCCTTTTAATTTACTGTTGGATCCTGTTGGCTAGTATTTTGGTGAGAATTTTTGCATCCAAGTTCATCAAGGATATTGGTCTGTAATTCTCCTTTTTGATGGGGTCTTTGTCTGGTTCGGGGATCAAGGTAATGGTGGTCTCATAAAATGAGTTTGGAAGTTTCCCTTCCATTTCTAATTTTGGAACAGTTTCAGGAGAATAGGTATTAATTCTTCTTGAAATGTTTGGTAGAATTCCCCTGGGAAGCCATCTGGCCCTGGGCTTTTGTTTCTTGGGAGATTTTTGATGACTGCTTCAATTTCCTTAGTGTTTATAAGTCTGTTCAGGTTTTCTATTTCTTCCTGGGTCAGTTTTGGTAGTTGATACATCTCTAGGAATGCACCCATTTCTTCCAGGTTATCTAATTTGCTGGCATAGAGTTGCCAATAATATGTTCTTATAATTGTTTTTATTTCTTTGCTGTTGGTTGTGATGTCTCCTCTTTCATTCATGATTTTGTTGATTTGGGTCATTTCTCTTTTCTTTTAGATAAGTCTGGCCAGGGGTTTATCAATCTTGTTCATTCTTTCAAAGACCAACTCCTAGTTTTATTGATCTGTTCTACTGTTCTTTTGGTTTCTGTTTCATTGATATCTGCTGTATTGCTATATACTTTCCTCTTAAGACTGCCTTGCTGTATCCCAAAGATTTTGAACAGTTGTGTTTTCATTTTCATTGGTTTCCATGAATTCTTTTAATTCTTCTTTAATTTCCTGGTCGACCCATTCATTCTTTAGTAGGATGCTCTTTAGCCTCCATGTATTTGAGTTCTTTCCGACTTTCCTCTTGTGATTGAGTTCTAGTTTCAAAGCATTGTGGTATGAAAATATGCAGGGAATAATCCCAATCTTTTGGTATCAGTTGAGACCTGGTTTGTGACCTAGGATGTGATCAATTCTGGAGAATGTTCCATGCGCACTAGAGCAGAATGTGTATTCCGTTGCTTTGGGATGGAATGTTCTGAATATATCTGTGAAGTCCATTTGGTCCAGGGTTTCATTTAAAGTCTTTATTTCCTTGTTGATCTTTTGCTTAGATGATCTGTCCATTTCAGTCAGGGGGGTGTTAAATTCCCCCACTATTATTGTATTGTTGTCAATGTGTTTCTTTGCTTTTGTTACTAATTGCCTTATATAATTGGCTGCTCCCATGTTAGGGGCATAGATATTTACAATTGTTAGATCTTCTTGGTGGATAGACCCTTTAAGTAGGATATAGCGTCCTTCTTCATCTCTTATTACAGTCTTTGTCTTAAAATCTAATTTGTCTGATATAAGAATTGCCACCCCAGCTTTCTTTTGGTGTCCATTAGCATAGTACATGGTTTTCCACCCCCTCACTTTCAATCTGGGGGTGTCTTTGGGTCTAAAATGAGTCTCTTGCAGACAGCATATTGATGGGTCTTTTTTTTTAATCCAATCTGATAGCCTGTGTCTTTTGATTGGGGCATTTAGCCCATTTACAATCAGGGTAACTATTGAAAGATAGGAATTTAGTGCCATTGTATTGCCTGTAAGCTGATTGTGACTGTATATCGTCTCTGTTCCTTTCTGATCTACGGTGCTTTTAGGCTCTCTCTTTGCTTAAAGCACCCCTTTCAATATTTCTGGGAGGGCTGGTTTTGTGTTTGCAAATTCCTTTAGTTTTTGTTTGTCCTGGAAGCTTTTTACTTCCTCTTTTTTTTCAATGAGAGCCTAGCTGGATATAGTATTCTTGGCTGCATATTTTTCTCGTTCAGTGCTCTGAAGATATCATGCCAGTCTTTTCTGGCCTGCCAGGTCTCTGTGGATAGGTCTGTTGCCAATCTAATGTTTCTACCATTGTAGGTAACATATCTCTTCTCCCCAGCTTCTTTCAGGATTTTCTTTTTGTCTCTGAGACTCGTAAGTTTTACTATTAGATGTCGGGGTGTTGACCTATTTTTGATTTTGAGAGGGGTTCTCTGTGCCTCCTGGATTTTGATGCCTGTTTCCTTCCCCACATTAGGGAAGTTCTCTGCTATAATTTGCTCCAATATACCTTCTGCCCCTCTCTCTCTTTCTTCTTCTTCTGGGATCCTAATTATTCTAATGTTGTTTCATCTTATCATATTGCTTATCTCTCGAATTCTGCCCTCGTGATCCTGTAGTTGTCTCTCTCTCTTTTTCTCAGCCTCTTTATTTTCCATCATTTGGTCTTCTATATCGCTGATTCTCTCTTCTGCCTCATTTATCCTAGAAGGTAGTGCCCCCATTTTTGATTGCACCTCATTAATAGCCTTTTGGATTTCGACTTGGTTAGATTTTAGTTCTTTTATTTCTCCAGAAAGGGTTTCTCTAATAACTTCCACGCTTTTTTCAAGCCCAGGTAGTATCTTTAAAGTCAAGTTTCTGAACTCCAGGTCGGACATCGTACTAATGTCCGTATTGAGTAGGTCCCTGGCAGACGGTACTACCTCTTGTTCTTTTTGCTGAGGTGATTTTTTTCGTCTTGTCATTTTGTCCAGAGGAGAATAAATGAATGAGAGAACAAAATGCTAATAGGTTAACAACATCCCCAGCAAATATACTCTATACAAATGAGAAAAGACCTGAAACCAGGGGAAAAGAAAGGGAAAGAAAGAAAAAAGAAAGAGAAAAAAAAAGAAAAAGAAAAAGATAAAAACAAACAAAAACAGAACAAAACAAAAAAAACAGAATATGATCAATTATGATCAGGCTAGTGCATAGATCAGTGCCACACACTAGATTTTGGGTGTATTTTGGTCTATTAGAAGAAAGTGCCTCCTAAAATTTCAAATGAAGAAAGACTTATATATGTACAAAATAAGGGTTGATACAATGAAGGGATGGAAGATGACTGTAAAGATGAAAATTATAAAAGGTTTCATAAACGGAATTGATAAGATAAGAAGTTGTTTGAAGGAAGAAAGAAGTAGATTTAAATAAAAAGATAAGAAATAAATGGGAGAAACTGTGATCAGGCAGGAGACTAGAACAAAGCCATATACTAGTTATTTAGCGTATATTTTGATCTGTTAGAAGAAACTGTATATCAACATTTTAAAGAGAGAAGAACTTATATATATATGCCAAAAATAAGGGTAACTGCTATGAAGGGATAAAATATGACTCTAAAAATGAAAAATAAAAAATGTTTTTTAAAAAAGAGATTGATTAGATGTTGGTTGAAAAAGGGAAAAAGAAAAATTCAAAAAAAACCCAAAAAACAGTTAAGAAATTTTACTTTGAAAAACTAATGAATCATGGTAAAAAAAGCCATGCATTCTATGTGCAGTATTCCCCTAGCGCCTGAGTTCTCCTGTTCTCCTTGATCGGTAAACTTGGTCTTGGCTTGCTGGCTGTTCGCGCTGATCTTCTGGGGGAGGGGCCTGTTGCTGTGGTTTCCAAATGTCTTTGCCGGAGGCGGAATTGCCCCGCCCTTGTCGGTCCGGGCTAAGGAAGCTGCTCCGGTTTGCTCTCAGGAGCTTTTGTTCCCTGCAAGCTCTCGGTACAGCTTTGGAGGATGAGAGTGAAAATGGTGGCCTCCCAATCTCTGCCTGGAGGAGCAGAGAACTCGGGGCCCCGCCCCTCAGTGCGCCCCCAGAGAAAAGCAGTCACTCCCGTGTCCCCGGTCTCCGGCCGCACTCCGTGCTCACCCGGCCTGTGACCGAGCGTTGCTATCTCTGGCACCCGACCCCGTGTGGAGTCTCCAAACCCAGCAGATCCCTGTGGTGCACTCCCGCGCCGCTCCTCCCCCGGGAGAGAGGGGAGTCTCCCCGGCTCTGCCGCTTGTTGAGTCCCTGCTGGAGGAGCAGTGGCCCGACTGTCACTGATCATAGTTTATGGCCACCCCGAGCTGAGAGCCCGCGCCTCGGCTCCGTCTCTGCAGCCGGCTTCCCCGCTCCGATCCCTGGGAGCTCTGCCGCACTCAGGCACCCCCGGTCTTTCTGTGACCCCGAGGGTCCTGAGTCCACCCTGTCCCGCAAGGGTTCCACCCCCAGCTTAGCCAGTGGAGCGACGTCCCTCAGTGGAGCCGAATTCTAGAAGTTCCGATTTTGTGCTCGCGGCTCTAGCACTTGCCAGAAGCGGCCGACGGAGGCCCCCTCCCCCGCCGTCTATCCTCCCGAATATCGCCTCGGATTCACTTCTCCGCACGTCCTACCTTCCAGTAAGTGGTCGCTTCTCTGTTCAGAGAGTTGTTGCTACTCTCCTCTTCGATCTCCTGTTGAGTTCGTAGGTGTTCAGAATGGTTTCATCCCTATTCAGCTGAATTCCTGAGACCAGACGAAATCCAGGTCTCCTACTCCGCCACCTGCCTGGGTGCATCTGAAAAGATCATACTCTTTTAATTACCAAAGCTTTAGAGTGTATTTTAATAAATTGTAAGGCTAGTTTCCCATGTTTTAATCTCTTATTCAAATGTATTTTCAAGTTATTTTTATCTGCATAGACTTCAATTTTTTAAAGTTATCTAATTCCACAAAAAATCTTGATATTTCATGGGAATTTTATTTTATGGAGATTAAAATTTAAAGCATTCAGTCTTAAAGGTGAGCACTACAAATCAAAGGGTAAGATCTTTGAATTTTCTCTAATATAAACTAAAACAAATAATACAAAGCTGTATTTCTTTAATATAACTAGACTCAGTTGAGTCTAATAATAACCCAGGATATTTTGTCTCTCCTGGTACTGCAGAGATAATCCTGTTTAACATGAATATACTTACTCTCATGGTCCACACTATTTAAACATTTTTAGTTAGTTGACTATGGAAATGGTTGCTTCTGGTCTTTAAGCCCAGAGATTAGGATACTAGCATCCCCAAATTTCTGGGGTGATGTATTTCTTTAAAAAGATCTTAGGCAGATCATTTCTGCCTGGATCCTTAAAAATACTGTTTCTCCAAAGATCTGTTTTTTTAATTGCTTTTTTCATTAGCCTATTTTCCTGGTCTTTGAACATTTTGCCATGATATTCTAGAACCCTTTCCTCTTGCAGAGCAGGCATAGTCAATTCCATTAACAAGTTTAGAAATATATGATAAATTCTGAATAATATATTTCAGTTTTGTTTAGCTTGACCATTGCACCTATTTGACGTAGGCATGTGGAAGTCAAGATATATACTGTGTTGGCTACCACTCTGTCCCCAGCCAAAGACCTTTAGTAGACCTGCAGAATGACCACTAAATGACCAATCTACTGGCAGTTTTCTCAAATATATAATTTGCCTTTGTTAAGCCATCATTTTAGTAGTCACAGGAAGGTCAGATATGGAATCTTAGAGAGAGCACTAAATGTTCGAACTTTGCACCCTCCACCAACTCATTGTAAGCAAATCTCAAAACTCAATATGTTTGAAAACTAATTTATCTATAAAATGGTTTATTTTTTTTTTTTACCAAATTACAATACTTTGTAAAGAAGCATGTACATGTAAAAAGCAAGAATATTTATTTATGGTAAACTGAAAAATACCATGGTTTAGCCTATAGCTTTGAAAAGTCAACTAAAGGCCATGGTCTTCAATATTTATGTGTAAATGATGAAGATCATCAAACAAGAAATCTCAACTAAACAAGAAAGGATCAAGTTTTCTTAGGAGAAAGTGGAAATTGTAGAAGCCATAAGCTGACTTTCTTAGGAAGGAAAGTGCCCCATTCCTTATGCACTCCCCAATATTACCAATGTTTATGGTGGCAGCACTGATCAAGAAGATAGAACTGATTTTAGAGTAATATTGATTCTGAAATTTACAGACTCTTTGAGAATATCACTTGGAAAGTCAGGTTCATTTTCAAACTTGGTCATGGAACCATGGATATGTTTGCTGGTGATGGACAAACCAAGGTCAAGAACAATTCTTAAAATTCTACCAAGCCAAATAATTCTCTTAACTTGTATTATCTCACTTCCCTAGTGGCCTTGACTGTGATAAAGTGTTGTGATAACCTTGATTTTTATTGTTAGATTTTAAGCCCTAGATTAATACTGGGCTTAAATATTATTTATTTAATATTATAATATTAATATTATATTATTATATAATTAATTATAATAATGTTCAATATTAATGTTCTCCTGGAGACATTATTAATGTCCTCCTACTGGAAAGGAAATTAACATGTTTTTACTAGGTATCTGGAGATAGATACCTTATTTCTGAAATAATAAAGCAACATAGAGACAGGTATACATATAATATATATTAGAAATATGTGCCATATAGCAGGAGGAAGAAACAGACTTTGTAGTTGGAACCTAAACGTTCGACCAGGCATGTCCAATTTCAATTTTTAACACCCTGAAGTCTCCATTGCTCTGCTTTCAGCTTCTTATACTTGAATATGTGGGTCCTGCCTTCTTTTCTTGACCCAATTCCTCGCCTGAGTGCCATCTTATGATTGGTGTCTAGAAACCACTGGCAGTTGCCTACTATGTCACTAGACATCTAAGGAAGTAACTTCAGAGTACTTTCTCATATGTGGCCATGGAAGACAATAGGCCTATTGGTTCTCTTCACTGTGTAGAATCTGGGGCAGCTAGACTGGCTGGCCAAGGAATCCAATCTTTACGAGTGAAGTAAATTTCTGCAACCTTTGAAGGACTTTGCTTTTTTGACTATATTCCCTCTCCAGGTAAATTCAAATGTTTTTGCTAATAATTCCCAAATTCATATCTCTAACATTTATATCTTTAAGAAATTTTTACTTGTGTACGCGATAGGTTTCTGGCCACTTTACTTGTGCATAAAAAAATAAATGTGCCCCAAACATATCCCTCCTTAAATGACACCACTCATTAAATACCTCAGGCTTCAAACCTAGGATTTGTCTCTGGTACTGGCCCACCCAGGCTCAACACTTAAGTGGGTCTTATTATTCCTACAGTAAATATTTTTCTTTTTCTTGATTATTTTAATCACTTTAGAAACAATGTATTTTAGCCTAGTTTATTTCCTTATTGGATTCCTATATTCACCTTGACCACAACAATCTATTATTCTATTACAAATATGAAACACATAAATTCTTTGTCTGTTTATGCATCTCCATTAACTTCCCAAAGTGCACTTAGAATAAAATCTAAATTCTAACATATGGTTTCCAAGACGTAAAAGTGTGAGAACTCTATTTTCTGTGGCCGAAACTGCTACTCTGCCTCATCCCATGTATGCTGTCACACCCATCAGCCTTCTTTCTGTTTCTTGAATCCACAAATCTTGAGAGTTGGCAGATTTTATTTCCTCTTCCTGGGATGTTCTTCTCATTGATCTCCATATAGATGGCTCTTCCTCATTGATCAAGTCTTCTGTCTCATACTTTTCTTCATCACCAGTGATACCTAAAGTTACCATCTCACACCCAGTCAACTAACTCTCCTGCTTTATTGTCTTCATAACATTTTATTCACTTCTATATTTAGTTAGTTAGTCATTAATTTTCTTCTTCCCTTACTAGAGTACAAGCTCGATGAAGACAGCAAACTTTACTATTTTCCTTCCTATCTTTTACTGAGTATTTAGAATACTACCTGACACATAGTAGGCTCAATAACTATTTGTTTACATAAATGAATTATTTGGTATAAAATTTGGACTGGATATACACATTTCTTACCATTTCCGCTATTCTCAATGGGAGTTTTCTCTGGAGACAACCTATTTGTCATCTACCATTTTTAAGTGAGTATGTGAAGAATAATTAAATATGTTGTTGGTTCATAGATTTCAAAATTATATGAGAAGCCATATGAAGTTCAGATTGAGAGAAATAGAAAAGACCCAGAGATTGTGAACTTAAAATTAGTTTAATGACTAGTTGTAGTTTTTGAATAGGTATGTTTTTGAGGGATTGTTACATTTTTGTCCTATCACAAGGAACAGACTTAGAATTATTAAAGAAAGGTGTTGATATACCTTTGCGTGTGCGTGCGTACAGCTGGCAGCCAAGAATTGACTGAGTTTAGTGTTTGTTGTTTCCTATATCAAGAACAGAACATCCTTTTTCTTGGAGAACCACTGCTCATTCATTCAAACTATGACAGTACATACTCTGGCCCCAAGGTAAGAAAGTGGCCCAGACACACAGAAGGAGATAATCATATTGCTAGGCAACAGTGGTTAACCTTGAGACGGTCATGTGATCTAGCTGGGTCTTCCCCATGTGCTGCTCTTCCCACATCCCTGCTTCTAGTGTAATAGATACAGAAGGTTTTAGAGTACGAATCACACACACATACTGAGAAAAATAGAGACAAGAGACAGTCATGAGAAATGGAATCCTGGCAGTCTGGTTGTATCTCTAACCCACTTTTCTGGGTTTTATTTATTGAAATCAACAAATTACTTTATTTTATGTAAGCAAATTTAATTTGAATGTAAGACCCTTTGTAACCTAAGAGTGGTAAATAACTTCAAAATTATAATAAAGGCTCTGGATGCGCTCTGAAAGTCTGGGTTAGCATTTTGTCTGAGTTGCTTTGCATCTCAGAGTATTTGCTTCCTCATTTCTTAAATGGGGATAATCATACTCACCTTTCTTTTTTTAATATTAAATAATGAAACTATTTGAAATATTAATATTTAAATTTTTAGTATTAAATATTTAGATACTTAAAATATAAAATTGTTAAATTTAATATTTAGTAATTAAATATGTGTAAAGTACTTTTGAAAGTATTTACCCCCAAAACACTCAGTTTATATTCTTACAACTACCACCACCAGCACCATGCTGTATGCCTATGTAGTATTATTAAAGTGATTTATCCAAGGACACTCCAACTTTCTGGATCTCTCATTACTAACCCTAGAATCTTGTTTACTATACTTCTTGTCAAACATTTATGTGTACAAGGTATTGTAATATTTAATAGATTTTATTTTATTAGCAAGAGTTAAAAACCAGTTGTATATTATCTTGGAAAAGTAAATGTTTGAGGACAGAATTGTCTGTTTCTTAACATGTTATTATTGCTTTAAATAAAGAGAACTAGAGCACCACTTTTCAGGTGAAAAATACCATGAATTTATTCCTAGTAACGGTTCATTTCATGTGTAATTATTTTCTACACACTGTAGATATTCAATAAATAACCATAAATTAATGCCAAAGTCTTTATAAAATAATTTTTCTATCAAAATTCCCTTAACAATGATACCTAATTTTCAAGTGTATTTTAGTATTGGTGAACTGCAACTACTGATAAATTCAAAATCTACCATGTGGAAAACAGCATAAAGTAATAAACTGAGTAAAGATTTCCATGAATAGATGAAGTCCATACTTCCAGACCCTCAAAATCTTGTTATATATTCATTTCATTCTTATTTACTTACATTTGTTAGGAGATACAATAGTTACTTAAAAATATGAATCAAGAAACCACTATCTGATCTTCTGCAATAAATTATTTTAAAGAGTTGTTATATCCAGTTTTCTGCTGCAGCGTTGAATATAGCAGGTTCTAAATTCATATATTAATAATTACTGAATTTACTAAAAGATGCATTATTTTACATTATTCAGCTAATAATATGATATGCAACATTTCTCTTTTACTAAGTGAAGAAAAGTAGGCCACACTAATTTTCTACTTATTTAGTTAATGCCAAGTGCATCTATATGCATCCTACATTTCTCTCTTCAAGGATATACTTTGGCCATGTATTACAATGTACTAAAATTTTGAGAGATAAGACAAAAAAATGGCAAAGCCTTATGAAATAAGTATTTTAAAATAACTGTATCATAGCTTATGAGAGTAAACAGATATGTTAATGTAATACTTCTAAAATTATCACTTCTCTAGTTATTAGAAGAATCTAGTCATGGTAATAAGCATTGACAATAGTTTTATGTGTCAATTATCTTAGAAGTAGTAAAATGTTTTGGTAAGTAGCTAATGATTGATCATAGCTGGATGGATTCTTCTAAATTTGATAATGTATTTATTAAAAACTAGAATGCACTGAAAACACTAATGTCAGTTTTGTAATTTGCATTTGTATTTTCCTGCTTAAAAGTTAAAAAGGTATTCAGTAAAAATTAACAACTAAGTTCGGTTATATCTTGAAATTTCAACAGTAGTTTTTAGAAAAATGTGGTTTATTGTTGTGAATGTGTTAATGATATATTAAGAAATATAAGTTAAAATACTAACAAATCAGAAATTCAGTATCATCAGAAAAGATAGAATTTCTACTAGCACATTTACATTACTGTTTATTCATTATAATTTAGATTATATCCATTTTTGAGGTTAAAGTGACACTAACACATGCAAACCTGATTAATTACAAATTAAAGATAAAAACAAGAATAGTGGGATTACTGATATTAAGTATTTCATAAACATTAAATTTATGCTCACTTTTATTCTTTCATTTTTTTCTCAACAAGATAAAACAGTTACTTTTCTTAGGACACACATATCAGATATTTTTTAAATTAAAGACTAAAACCATGTAAAAAATAAAAATAAACTAAAAAAATGTCAAGAAAGAGTAAAACAAGTACGTAAAATAACAATAATGGTAAAGATTTTGAAATGAAGGTATGCAGATACGTTGATTTTTTTTCCTGACTTTTACCCAATCATCTCCTATTATATGGCCCATATAAATGTGGTTTTATTTTTTACTTTTTGGATTTTTAACATTATTTAATAATTAATGAGAAAATATATGATAACTATTTGTTATAGGTTGACCCCCAAAGATGTCTATGTCCATATCCATGGAACTTGTGAATACATTACCTTGCATGGCAAAAGGGACTTTGCAGACACGATTAGTCTAAAGATTTTGGAAAGGGAAGATTTTCCTGAATTATAAGAGTGAGTCCAATGTAATCACAAGAGTCCTTCTAACAGAGAGTGTGATAGAGGGTTTCAGTTGGAGCAGGACTGTTGGTGGTGGAGGTGGAGGTTGGAGGGATGTGAGGAAGGGCCATTTGTTGAGAAGGTGCATGGCCACCAGAGGCTGAAAAAGGCAAGACGCTCCCCTAGAGTCTACAGAAGGAACACAGTTTTGCCAACACTGATTTTTGTCCATAAGACCCTTTGCAGACTTCTGACTTTCAAAATTATAAGATAATAAATTGGTATTGTTAAGTCTGTGGTAATGTGTTACAGCAGCAATAGGAAACTAATATATTATTAATTAAAATTTATATTCTACTGTGCATACTGCTAGTCACTCTACATTGTAATTGTTATTACTCCAATTTATTTATTAAAGCCTTGGTATATAGCTTTCAGATAATTGTAAATTGCCATTCTCTTCTCCTCTACCTTTACCCATTTAAATTGTGTTTAGTTATTATAGGCTTGCTGTTAATGAAGTACTCATTCCACTTCTTAATACTATTTGATCTGAATAATTTTCATTATCTTAGCATAACATAAATGATCTTTGGAGAGAATATTGGAAAAAATGGAAGAAAATACAGTTGGAGAGACATCCATACTTAAAGGAAAATCAAGACTCCTCAAACTGGCAAGCGATTCTGTCAAAAAACAGAAGGCCCAAGGGCACACTTACGACAGGCATAAAGAATAGCATTGAAATGGATCAAGACATTTAATATGGTCCTTTTTATACTCCAAACTCAGCTTAAATAAATAAGTTTGACCTAATCTTCTACCAAATATGATTGTACTTTTTGATTATGATGGAATTACCCCAGGAATCCTAAAATTCACTCTATAAATGTTGCTATTTCCATCTCACCTTGCCTACATGGTAAGGGATCATTTACTATAATATCCAGCAACAATTTTACTTTATTGGAAAGGCTAAAATTGATACTGTATGAAGAGTTTACAACCTAGAGTTTCTTAATAGTCTTCCAGCTTCACTTTGAAAAACCGGGAAGAAACATTGGTTTATTTCGGTATACACAATAAGTAAAAAAAAGGCCCTGTGAACTATTTTAAATTTTACAAAGCATTTAATATCAGCTAAATAGATTCAGATCCCAAGGGTGTGTGAGTATCAGGAACATTCCACTGATTACGGGAAGACAACTTTAATCCCTGAGGTTACCTTTTTTTTTCTTTAAATTTTTTATTGTTATGTTAATCACCATACATTACATCATTAGTTTTTGATGTAGTGTTCCATGATTCATTGTTTGTGCATAACACCCAGTGCTCCACGCAGAATGTGCCCTCTTTAATACCCATCACCAGGATAACCCATCCCCCCACACCCCTCCCCTCTAGAACCCTCAGTTTGTTTTTCAGAGTCCATCGTCTCTCATGGTTCGTCTCCCCCTCCGATTCCCCCCCTTCATTCTTCCCCTCCTGCTATCTTCTTTTTTTTTTCTTAACATATATTGCATTATTTGTTTCAGAAGTACAGATCTGTGATTCAACAGTCTTGCACAATTCACAGCGCTCACCCTAGCACATACCCTCCCAATATCTATCACCCAGCCACCCCTGGAGTGGGGGTGGGGTGGGAGGCCTGAGGTTACCTTTTTAACTGCATCACAACTTCTCAGGAAGAAGTCAGAATCTGAAGTTAACTCTAGTTTGAAATGTATTGCTAGACAAATACTGTCTAAAGTTCGCCTTAAAATATATGCTGGGTGATATATATATATAAAAGACAAAAATTGGCAATAGCACAAAAAACTAAAGGAATAAGGTAGGGTTAAGGGGAGATATTTTACCCCTGGACCCTCTAAATTTTCAACCTAAGCAAGAGTGGGGAACAGTGTAATGAAGACATTGACACAAACTAATATGGAAGAAAACCCCAACAATTTTTAAAGCAAACCCCAACAATTTTATCTAACTTCTGCATTCCCCAAAATTCAGATAAAAATAATTTGGGGATATACTCTCCAAAGTGAACCAAATGCACCCCTATTGTGGAGGAGGTGTTTATGGTTTGATCCCAGCCTTGTGGACACCTATTTGAACATCATTAGAAGAAGTCTTCTCACTTTTGTTGAACAACCAACTCAGGTGTTGAATGTTTTAATTGTGCAAAATCTCTCATAGCTACTTAGGCAATGGTTTTTACCTGAGAAGCATAATCTGTAGATGGACAAAGTCACAGTCTCTTTCACAGATGTTGGAAGGGAAAATTGGAGAAATGTTCTGAGAATGATAGAAGGATCTGGAGCAGAGGATATATTGGAGGCATCCATCTTACTGTCAAACGGGGAGTTGAAGAGGTCTGACCTACACAGTTGGGAAATCAGGAGTTATAAGATCGAATATATGACCAAACACTCAGAAGGCACCAGATCCATATTGTATTTAGTGACACTTTCCCAGCTCCAGAAATGCTATGAAGTGCTGTTGTGGGTCATACGGGCACAACTTAACTCTTGAAACAATGGTACAGATAGCCCCGTAGGTCATTACAGAATCTTTGGAAAAATAATTAAAAACAAACACCTTCAAATTTTCTCAAGTTGAACATTAGAACTACATCAATGATAAAACGATAATGCCAATTTTTTAAAATAAATACTGACATAGCATGATAAACTAACTCTAATAGACTTACGAACATAGATGTTAAAAAAATTTAAAACCTATCAGCAAGTTAAATTGAGAAACATGTTAAAATAATTCTCCTCTATGCCAACTACTTTTCAATCATATTAATGCAAGGTTGATAATTTTAGGATATTTTAGCATAACTGGAATCATACAGATGATCAATAAATAGATCATCATTAAATAAAATTCTGTAATAATTTGATACAATTTCTTTAAATTCATGGTAAAATGACCTCCAAAATCTGAAGTAGATATTTTCTCAAAACACAGTTGTTTGAAAATCATGCCAACAAACTATCTTCATTAAAGTGATTTAAAAATTTCTTGTCAAGAAATAAGGAATAGAAAAATAAATAAAGCACATACCCACTGATAAGGATCAATTGAAAAAATTATTAAAAGTAATAATGTATAAGTTATTTGTCAAATGCAATAACTTTTCTTTATATTAGCAATAATTAGCTGAGAGCTGTTTGGGAAAAGTGTATCCATCTTGAATAACAAACTAATAAATAATAATGATAAAATTAATGGAATATTGAAGAATGAATGTATGTACCTTTATTAAGTGTATGAATGGAGGTAAGTAAATAGAATGACAAACCATATTACTAGGTAGAAACATGGAATACTGTAAATATGGCATAATTTCTAAATTAGTGTGTGGGTTTAAAATAATTTATGTTACTTCTCAGCCATGTTTTAATGATTCAAAGTTGTCATCATGCTGATACTTTACCACATTTAGCTACTCTCCTAGGATCCAGTTTACTTCAACATCACCCATTAGTATAAGCAAGATGTTACTGAACATATTTTTAGATAGATTGTTGTCCATCTTGACTGCAAATTTGAGTCACACGAGAATGTTTACAAGTCTTTAAGGAAGGGACCAGCCCATTTCATCAGAAAATCTAGGTGTGGGTCCGGCAGCACACTTTTTAAAACTTCCAAGGGAGGTTCCAATGTGCAGTCATAGTTAAGAGTCAATATTGAAAAATAGTTTTGCACTACCACTTTTATTTTATTTGAATAAATTCCTGGGACAGAAATTGGTTGTGCAAAAAATATTTATTTTAATGCATTGCTATGCCTTCCTGAAAGAATATACTGATTTTTAATTTCCACAGGGAGAAGATGAAAAAACCTACTTTCTTGCATCCGATCACTGTGCTTTATAACTTCTCTTGGTCATTGTCACTTTGCTTATAACAGCAATGCCAATATATAGATAATGCTAACATATGTGTTTTGAGTTGGAGTGTTTGTAATACTTTTTTAAATTTCCTTTTTGTAATTATGATAATATTTAGGCTACTGTATTCCTCTTTTATATCCTGCTTTTAAGGCTTCATATGATATAAAGTCTTAATCTTTTGATTTTCTCTCTCTTTTTTGTGTGCTTTTATTTTACCAAGCTATAGTTATGCTTATTTACAAATTATCAACAATTTCCTTGAAAGAGACTATAAGCTTGTGATTGGCTATATATACATGTATGATTGTGTTGTGATGTGTTATATTTCTATTGTATTAACCTCTATATATTTTTCATCTTTATGATTTAATTTTTACAGTTTTCTCTTTAATACATCAGGAATTTAGTCACTTGTTTTTCAAATGTGAGCTACACATCTGTAATTTCTTTTTTCCAAATAGCAAGCCTTCTTATTTATTAAATAATTACATAACCCATCTTTTCCCCTATTGATTTCAAATGCCATTTCTATCATATATCCAATTCTTATTTGTACTTACATTATGTAAGCAATGTTCCTTTATTCCACTGAGCAGCTGATTATTTCTATAACTGACATAACTTCAATAATTTAATTTACTCTCTACTTAGTATTTGGTAATAAAAATTCTCCCTCTTGATACTTTTTTGCCAAAGGGGACCTTGCTAGTTTCATATATCTTTTTAGACACATGTTCTTTAGGATAATTTTGACTTATTGAAAAATTAAACTTCCTTTAAATTTCATTGAAATATGTGAAATATATGTATATCTGTACAAAAATTACTATTTTCATTCAGAAATTTGGCTTATTTCTGAATGCGTTCAAATCCTTAAAGACAAGTCAACTCTCTCAATAAAGTGTTTTGATTCCCATCATGTGTCATGTGACATAGATGGAGATGAATATATCATATTACTTAATAGGTAATTAAAACATACACACACACACTCAGTTTTAGTTGCTATATAAATTGGACATCTTTTTCCCTATTGTGGAATAATTGCTTTCTGATTAGTAATATAAGTCATATAAGCACATGGCTGGGTCCCTTTAATAGCTCTAAAGAAATTTCCATTGTTTCAGTTGCTAGTTTTTTGTTTTAAACAGTTTTCAGGTAGAACATTGTATTTGCAGGTTATATTTCCTGAAGAGGAGATCCTGGCTCAACCAGTGAGGTCTCTGTAATTGACCTCTCATATGTCAGAGTGACCTCCATGGCTTAGGTCTTGCAGGATAGTACAACCTCCATTCTGTCCTTCAGGGTCCTGAGTCACTATGTTATCAGTCCAACTGCTCTGAAGCCACCATGCGGGGGCCACTTACGACAGATCTTAGGCTAAGGGAGAGAGGAAGTAACAGTAAGTTTGTTTCTCTCCTGATATTGCTATCTTCTACCTTTTTTTTTTTAAGATTTTATTTACTTGTCTGTCAGAGAGTGTGTGAGCACAAGCAGGAGGAGCAGAGGGAGAGGGAGAAGCAGGTTCCCCGTTGAGCCCGGACCCTGATGTGGGACTCGATCCCAGGACCCCGGGATCATGACCTGAGCCGAAGGCAGATGCTTAACTGACTGAACCACCCAGGTGTCCCTGCTATCTTCTATATCTTTATTGTTTTACTTTTCAATCTACCTTATTGGCTAGAATCTTTGGAACAGTATTAAATTTTGTCAGTGATGGTGGCCTTCCTTCCTTTGTTCTGCCTAAATGGTAATGCCAAAAGGTATTGTACTGTAAGCATGCTTTTTGGATTACTATTTAGGCAGTCCAAAGAAAAGAGCAGCTAATTATACATTTCACATCAAAACTGCTGAGTATCACACCTGTCTTGTACCCGAAGAGGGAGGCCATTCAGTTTACCTTGAACTATGTCTGATTTTCCTAGGTTGCTTTTTGAGATAGTGTCAGGAAGTTCTGCCAATTGTTAAAATCTTTTGGCCTAATGTCAGAGCTCAGTACCAGTCTAATGAGAAGTGTGTTTATTTAACAGAATCAATAACAAAAACAAAAAAATTTAGTCATGTGAATAATTTTGTCGCTACATTGCTTATTTTGTTATTTTTCTAGAAATTCTATTTGCTTAGAACATCCTAAATTATCTTTAATTTGTTCACTTAAAGAACAGAATTATTGCTTAGTTCTTACTATTCAAAATGAAGGCAGAATGATAAAAAAATAAAATAAGACAGCTTCTGGGACACTAACCTTGAATATCTAAGCCCATAAAGTTAAAGCAAATGCCATCGGGTCATTAAACATAGCCATAGGCAACTAAATTAACTTTCCCTTGATGAGAAATTTGACTTGTGATTTCCTCAGAAGAAAAAGTTAATTAGTACAATCTTATCAGAATATGTTCTGATTTAAATGAATTTGATACTGTCATATCCACCTAACTATATATACCTCATTATTCATTTATGTTTATGACTCATCATGTATCAAAAATTGATTCATGATGATTTGCAAACAGAAATGCAAGTAAACAAAATAAATGCTAATAAGTGAAATAAAACTAGAATAGGAAGAATGAAAGCTAAATCATAATACAAAACAAAGAATAATGAATCTACAGAGTAGTCACAGAGGAGTATATAATTCTGGTTCTGCAATTTATAAATGTGACATTTTATTTTGAACAAAATTGTATTAAAGAATAATCCTAAATAGCAACAATATTGTTTTAGCCAAAATACAGATATTACTTTTATTCTGAGATTTAAGATCAGGTCAGAATTTAAAGAGGGTTGGACTAGATGATGGTTTGTACTGGTGGTGAGTAGATTTGTATTTTCCTTCAGTCTAACTATGGAAAAATAATGAAGTTAATTCATGCTAATAGAGAGTTTTTCAGAAATAAAAAAAAAAATGTATCCAGAAAAGGACATTATTAGTTACGCACTGATCAAGAAAAAAATGGTTTAAATTGTGTGTTATTCCTTTTTTAAAAATTTTTAAAAAGATTTTATTTATTTATTTGACAGAGAGACAGCAAGAGAGGGAACACAAACAGGGTTAGTGGGAGAGGGAGAAGCAGGTTTCCCACCGAGTGGGGAGCCTGATGCAGGGCTCGATCCCAGTACCCGGGGACCACGACCTGAGCCGTAGGCTGATGCTTAACGACTGAGCCACCCAGGTGCCCCTAAATTGTGTGTTATTCCTGCCAGTTACATGGTTTCTCAAGACGCAGCATTCTCTCAACTAGATTGGCAGCTTCACTGAAAATTAGGTAGAATAAGTCATTTAAAGAAGTTGAATTAGGGATGCCTGGGTGGCTCAATCGAGTTAAGCGTCTGCCTTCGGCTCAGGTCATGATTCCAGAGTCCTAGGATCGAGCCCCACATCGGGCTCCCTGCTCGGCGGGAAGCCTGCTTCTCCCTCTCCCTCTGCCACTCCCCCTGCTTGTGCTTTCACTTGCTTTCTCTCTCTCTCGCAAATAAATAAAATATTTAAAAAAAATAAAATAAAATAAAGAGGTTGAATTAATAACTGTAGAGTGTGTGGTTCATTCCCTGCACTGAAAGTGTTGTATTAATTTTAACTCCATTACTCATACCCACCCTAACTTTTACATTTAATTAATTTAATTTATTTTTTTATTATTTTTTAGCTTCATTGAGGTATAATTGAAAGATAAAATTGTATATATTTGGGATGTAAATGTGATGACTTGCTATACATATACATTGTGAAATGATCACCGCAATCAAGTTAACAACCCCATTACCTCACAGTTACTAGTTACTTTTTTTTTTTTCCTGGTGTGAATGTTTAAGATTTACTCTTAGCAAATTTCAAGTTTACAATTCAGTATTTATTAACTTTTTACCCTTGAACAACATGGGGTTGTGGGGTGCCAAACCCCAATGCAGTTGAAAACCCATGTAACTTTTGAATCCTCCAAAACTTAACCACTAACAGCCTACTGTTAACTAGAAGCCTTATCGATAACATAATTAACACATATTCTGTATATTATTTGCATTACATACTGTATTCTTACAATAAAGCAAACGAGAAAAAATTATTAATTACTAAGGAAATCATAAGGAAGAGAAAATACATTTATAGTACTATATTTATTTAAAAAAAGAGAAATCTATGAATAAGGCCTACACTGTTCAAACCCATATTGTTCAAGGGTCACTAAGCTGTTCATTAGACCTTCTGAGCTTATTCATCTTATAACTGAAAGTTTATATCCTTTGACCAATGTTCCCCATTTCCCACACCCTCAACCTGCAGGCAACCACCATTCTACTCTTGTGTTGTTGCTTTTGGTTGTTTTGTTTTTTAAGTTTCCGCATATAACTGATGCCGTATAGTATTTGTCTTTCTCTCTCTGGCTTACTTCACTTAGCATAATGACCTCCAGGTTCACTCATGTTGCAAATGGCAGGATTTTCTTCATTTTTATGGTTGAAAGATGTTCCATTATATATACATATATATTATGTTATATATACATATACATACATACATAAATACAAGGTTTCCATACACTGGCTATTGTGAATAATGTTGCAATGAACATCGAAATGCAGATATCTCTTGGAGATAGTGATTTAATTTTCTTTGAATGTATACACAGAAGTGGGATTGCTGGATCACATGGTAGTTTCATTTTTAGTTTCTTGAAGAACCTCCATACTGTTTTCCCCAGTGGCTGCACCAATTTACATTCCTACCACCAGTGCCCAAGAGTCTGTTTTCTCCACATCCTCACTGATACTTGATATCTTTTGTTTTCTTTACAAGAGTCATCTTGACAGGTGCAAGGTGATATCTTATTGGAGTTTAATTTCAATTTCCCTGATGATGAGTGAACACTTTTTCATGTACCTATTTGAGTACCATGTACTCAGTTGCATAACTTCTTTGGAAAAAACAAATGTCTATTTAGGTACTTTGCTTATTTTTTAATTGGATTATTTGGGGGTTTTGGCTTATGAATTCCTTTTATATTTTGGATATTAAACCTTTATCAGATATGGGGCTGGGGGCAAATATTTTCTCCCATGCCATATGTTGCCTTTTCATTTTGTCGGTGGTTTCATTTGTTGTGCAGAAGTGTGTTTCTTTTCTTCTTTTATTGTCTTTGCTTTTGGTGTCATAGCCAAAACATTATTGCCAAGACCGGTGTCAAGGAGTTTTCCACCTGTTTTCTTCTAGGAGTTCTTTGGTTTCAGTCATTTAAGTCTTTACTCCATTATGAGTTTATTTTGGTTAATATGTAAGTTATAGGTTCAGTTTCATTCTTTTGTATGTGGAAAACCAATTTTAACAACGCCATTTACTGAAGATATTATTCTTTCCCCATTGTGTGTACTTGGTGCCTTCCTCAAAGATTAGTTGATTGTATATGGATGGGTTTATTTCTGGATTCACTATTCTGCTGTATTTATTTATATGTGTGTTTTCATGGCAGTACTACATTGTTTTGATTAGTTTGTAATATAGTTCAAAATCAGGAAGCGTGATGCCTCCAGCTTTATTCTCCTTGCTCAAGATTACTTTGGCTACTAAGGTCTTTTGTGGTTCAAAATGAATTTAGAATTTTTTTTTTAATTTCTGTGAAAAATACCATTGGGATTTTGATAGGGGTTGTCCTGAATCTGCAGATTATTTTGGGTAATATGGCTATTTTGGCAATATCAATTCTTTTGATCAATGAACATAAGATATCTTTCCATTTATTTGTCATTCTTCGATTTATTTCATCAATGTCTTGGAGTTTTTAGTGTATAGCTCTTTCACTTTATTGGGTAAATATATTCCTAGTTATGTTTTGTATGGTATTGTAAATGAGATTGTTTTCACAATTTGTTTTTTGGGTAGTTCTTTGTTAATGCATAGAAATGAAACTAATTTTTCTATATTGATTTTGTATCCTGCAATTTTACTGAATTCATTTATTCTAACAGTTTTTTGGTAAAGTCTTTAGGATTTTCTGGGTAAGACCATGTCATCTGCAAGGACATTTTTACTTCTTCCTTTCCTATTTGGATGCTTTTTATTCATTATTCTTGGCTAACTTCTCTGGCTAGGACTTCTACTTCTATATTAAATAGAAGTGGTAGAGTGGGCATCCTTATCTTGACAGCTAATGTCAGCTTGTAATATATGACCTTTATTATGCTGAGGTACACTCAAAGATGTCAAATTTTGTCAAATGTTTTTTCTGTATCTACTGAGAAAATCATATGATTTCTATCAACATTCTATTAATATGATACGTCACGTTTATTGATTTGTATATATTACACCATACTTGCATCACAGTGATAAATCCCGCTTGATCGTGGTTCGTAATCTTTTTACTCTGCTGTGGAATTTGGTATGCTAGTATTTTGTTGAAGATTTTTACATCTCTGTTCATCAGGTATGTTGGCCTGTAATTTTATTTTCCTACAGTGTCCACCATCCTGCTGACATCAGTCTCTAGGTTTCCTATCCCAGCTTTTATGGAGAGTGTAACTGGAGAGCCAGGAGCAGTGACTGAGTTCTCAATTAGAAATGTTACTTATCCAAATGATACAAAGTAACTTAAAGAGTTAGTTGATTATTATTATTATTTTTGCTGTTTTCTTATTTCCCAAATATTTATATAGCAACAACCCCTGGATCAACTGTTTAATTTCTTATGTTGCTATATTAATAATTAATTCCTATTCATATGTTAAATATATCTATTTTTCTAATTTATTTCTTTTTAAATGTTTTTCTTTCTATTCAATTTCATCTTTTGAGAAATATCACATTTAAATTTCAATTTTTCTCCAACAAATCTTTTCTGAAAATAATTCTGAGGAATAAAAATAATTCACTATTGTATATTTTACAAATAATTAGTAATTGTTACCATCATATGGGTGAAAATTCCCAAATAATTAGGATACCTTCTGTAACTGCCCTTATTAATCATACTAAGTAAGTATCTTATTAATTAATTCCTGCTTATTCAGAAACTGGGGATATCATTTAAGTTGAGAATTCAGGTTTATCTCTGTAATTTCTCTGAAGGAATTTTGCAGGCAAATAATTTTTCACTAGACTTTTATTTTTCACAATGACAAAATATTGAATGTTTTGATTAAATACATTTTATTCCATATAAATTATTCCTATATATGTCTTTCTTCTTCCCATTTCTGTTTGCCCCAGTCTGTAAATAATTAAAAAAAAATCTGAGCAACAGAGGTAACACTAGGGACAGATTATGAGTACAAGGCAGATATTAACTAACACCCCAAATAGTGAGGTGTCAGTTTGCTGGGACGGAATGGTCTAACATCAGACAACAGGACCAAGGTTTAGAGGATGGTTGGTAGAGAAAAGGATGCCAAGAAACGCTAAATTAGCTTTGGTTGTGCATACATAGGAGAGAGAAAAGACAGGCTATTCCTGAACCTTCCAGAACTCAAGCTTTAGTCCAAACAACTCTTCTTGCCTTCACGCTTAGCATTTTCCAGGGTGACGCCCACCTACTTTGTGAAAGAAACAGGCCACAATTCCTAGTGTGTTTCTTATTCAAGCATCAGATGGAATTTTTACGGAGTAGAACTGAACTTTATTTCCTGATGAGGTTCAACTTGACTCCCAAATTAAACCTTTCTTGCTAATAGAGTTGGTGTTACTATCCTTCCATAGCATGTGGCCTAGTGTCTTAGTTTTTCCTGCTGCTTGTTTTATGGAAGCTGAATGGGGCCACATTTGTTTGATTAGAAAATGCCACATGTCTCCAAAACCCTCCCTGTTCTCTCACTGATGCAGTAAAGAGCTTTTAACACAACCAGTTTGTAGTGGTGTTAAAAGTTACACCCCTCAGGCACTAAGAAAACAAACATCTCATGTATGATTTTAAAAACTGTTCTTGATTAATTCTTGATAATTGAGCAAACCCAGGAGTCTCTTTCTTTCTTGATACCTGAAAACTGGACCTTGGGAATTACAGAGACGGTATTCCTTGGGAATTGTGAACTCCCAGGCAACACAAAAAACATGTTCAACCACTGTGTGACGAGAATTCACCCATTTTTGCCAAGCTTCCACCTGTACCAGGCCTTGTCCCTAAAGTCGGTCAACCCCAGGCTCTGTGCTCTTTGCTCAAGAAAATGCAATGCTGTCAAACCACAAGATACACTGTGTCCCGCAGCCAAACCATCCTCAGGAAGTTTTCAATCATCCCGCTCCTGTAATTGCGATTTCCCCAGGGTCCTTTGGTCTCTTTTTGTCTTTCCCTCTTGTCACTTCCTCATAGTTTCTTTTTGTTTCCTCTCTGTTGTCCCTTTATATCTCAGCCAACTTTGTCAGTTGGAGTTGAGATCAGGTCTTATTGTTTGGGTTATTTATTTATTTATTTACTTAGTTTTTTTTTTTTTTTAAAGATTTATTTATTTGAGAGAGAAAGAGACAGCACATGAGAGGGGGGAGGGTTAGAGGAAGAAGCAGACCCCCCGCTGAGCAGGGAGCCCGATGCGGGACTCGATCCCGGGACTCCAGAATCATGACCTGAGCTGAAGGCAGTCGCTTAACCAACGGAGCCACCCAGGCTCCCTGTTTGTTTATTTTTTAAGAGAAAGAGAGAGAGAGCTTCCGAGAGGGGTAGGGGAGCAGAAAGAGAAGGAGAGAGAATCCTAAGCAGACTGCGTGCTCAACACAGAGCCCAACAGGGTGCCTGATCTCACCACCCTAAGATCACGACCTGCACCGACGTCAAGAGTCCAGTGCTTAACCCGACTGAGTCACCCAGGCTCCCGCTGAGATTAGTTTATAGTGGGGTCTCTTCCCCTACCGCAGTGGTCTGAACACAACCTGTTTTGCCACCTTTAATGAGCATCTGGTGCTGTTTCTCTGTGACTTTTTTTCATTAAAATTCTTTCAAATCACTAATTAGTCAATTCAGGATTCTCCATTCTTTGCTCTTGCCCACCTCCTTTTTCTGGTTGCTTCTTATTTCAAGAGAGCACCGATTTACATCAGGGTTAGAGACGCTTGTCTGGTCTTTTCTTCTTTTCCAGTTGTTCTCTATTGGGTTGTGAAAAAGGTATCAGAATAAATGTTGTGTTGCCTGCATTAGCCTGGTATCTGTGGCCCCACCATTACCTCCATTTGGCAAGGCTCCCTCCTCCTTCCCCTTCCATCCATATAAACCTGCACTTTCCCATTCTCAGGAAATGGACATTATCTACTGTTCTTCTCATGCCACACTGGGATTTAAAGGACCCCAAGAAATTGTCCCCAGAGCCACATGCGTCTTCATCCCCCCTCACTTTACTGCCCACACACAGTGTCGATTTACACACCTGGATCAACCATTGTGCAAACCCTAAGAAGGTGGGCATTTTTTTTCTGTCTGCAGTTTCTCTCATGACAGGAATTGACATCAGTTCCCTTCCTGGGAACCTGTCCAACCTTGGTCACATCATCTCTGATTGCCTTCTTTCAACTTTATAGTTAATCACATTTACATTTAGCTAGTAAGTGGATCTTGTTTTCCTAAATATGCTTGTTTTTTTTCATTATTAAGTTCTTTCTATTTAAGTCAAGCTTTTGGAATTGATACAAAACAACAAATTTTTTTCCTCTGAGGATCTCTTAGTTGAAAGCCATGGTTTCAAGAACATTGTCTTCATCAAAAAATAAAACTACCTAAAAGCTCAAAAAATGATTATTTTTTTTCTCTTTGTAATCCTTATTCTAAAGGAAGAACACTGACAAATTTCTTTCTGTTAACCAAATGGTGAAAATAGAAGTAAAAAAAGCCACAAGAGTTGAGCACTACCAGAATTAATATATCTATTAAACAACATGGCCTCATTCTTCATTTCCTTGTTGAGGAACTTGTCATCCAGAGGCTTGGGTGACATTCATTTATTTGATGCCCTGAGTTGCATCTTAAAGTGTCTCATGAGGGGACTAATCTCCTTTCTCACCTAGAGCAATTCTTTATGTGTCTGAAGGAAATTGTGCTATTCAAGATTTCCTTATTATTCAAGATTTTTACTTCCACCATCAGACTTGAATGTTAATTCCAAATTTATCTTTATTTTTTCTTTCTTTCTTTCTTTCTTTTTTCTTTCCCCCAGAGATTTGCCTACATCTTCACATTTAGAAAGACTCCTGGTTCCTGTCCTCAAATACTGTAATTCCAAAATGAGTTTACTGAATAACATTCTCTTCCTTAGTGAACTGCTTCCAGAGACTAGAGCATGAAAAATGATTAATAGTAACTTTACAGTGAAAGAAGCTGGAAGATACCATTTTAATCAAGAGGCCAAGGTTAGCATCGCTAAGGAAAAGACACATTGCTATTTTGTCTGATATGATCTAATAAGAGCACTTAACTTCTGTGGTGTTCTTCCTCGAAATCCATAGCCTCAGTCTATGATGGTAAATGTCAGACAAATCAAAATGGAGAAATATTCTACAAAATATCTGATCAGTATTCTTCAGAAGTACCAGAATAATAAAAGAAAAAAGAAAAACAAGTAACTAACAAACCAGAGAGAATTAAGGAAAAATGGCAAAGGAAAACCATGTTTTATGCTGACTGCATCCTAGAACATAAAAGAGACACTACTGGAAAGGACTTTAGTGGAAAAGATGAAATGTGAATAGAGGCTCTAGAATTGCAATTGTACTGTACCAATGTTAATTTCTTAGTCTTAATAAGTATACTTTGGTTGTATAAAATATTAACATTAGGAAAAACTCACTGAAGTGTTTACAGGAACTGCATTATTTTTCAACTCTTACATAAATCCAAAATTATTTCAAAATAAAAGCTTTTTAAAAAATGTACACTTAAACCTGACGTTTCTAGAACTGAATTTCCATTTTTCCATTTGACATATGTCACAGGTACAGAGGATGAGCCTGAACAAAACTCTTATTTCCTCCAGAATTAGAAACTATACAGATGAACCAGTTTCTAACACTCATTCGTCTCACAGTTTTGCAAACTGCTTTTTCTTGGTTTCAATTCTACTGCTTTTCTGTCTTTGTTGTGGGGTCCTGTTCCTTGTTTCGGCCATTAAATGTTAGTTATCTATAGTGATCTGGCTTAAGCCATCTGTTTTTCTCATTCTGTATACAATGCTTGGATGAACTGGTACTTACCCAGGAATGAAGCCACACATCACTATGATAAATCTCAATTCTCTGTACACAACCTGGGGTTATCTGTTGAGTACATCTGATTGACTACTGTGTTTCTACATGGGAACACTTGAGGTATCTTTAATTTAATGCAGCCAAGAGAACTCAGAATCTTTACTTGGAAATGCTACCGGGCCTGTGATTCCTGTTGCACTGAGTAACAAAACGGCAGCTCAACAGAAAAATTAGAAGAGCATTGCACTTTTTCCACTTAATCTCAGTTCGACTCATCACATTTTAATGATTCTGACCCTGCCACTTAAGATTATTTACCCTGCCTTTCATTCCCAGCATTTCCTCTCGAGTCGTACTTAGCTATTCCAGACTGCCACCAAGTTTCCTTCAACAATACTACCCACTTATCTCTTTAAAATATGCATCTGATAAAATATGCCATGATTCTGATAAGCCCCTCTGCCCCTCAGAATGTTTGGATGAGGGGCACCTGGGTGGCTCAGTCATTAAGCATCTGCCTTTGGCTCAGGTCATGGTCCCAGGGTCCTGGGATCGAGCCCCGCATCGGGCTCCCCGCTCAGCGGGAAGCCTGTCTCTCCCTCTCCCACTCCCGCTGCGTGTGTTCCCTCTCTCGCTATGTCTCTCTCCGTCAAATAAATAAATAAATAGAAAGATAAATAAAGTTTTGATGGCTCTCCATATTTTTCAGTTCCGCGCACTGACCTCTTGCAATGGCTCTGATGTTAGGACAGTGGGATAAGTTATTCTTCTTCTGATACCAGAAAAGAGAACAGTACTGATTGGATTCAGTCATTTTTTTCAGGTTAGGAGTAGGTACACGTAAGACAGATCTTAACAGAGGGCTTCCTTTTTCTTTATCTGTGTCATTGGGAAAATGATGAAAGCTGGTAGGGAATTTGAGTAAAAAATGTGAGACTATTGACTGAAAAGAATGAATATTAAATGCAGAAAAAGTGTAAGTATATATTTAAGCATACCCAGCTCAGATAGGAATTCAAGAATTTGCCACCGCCAAAGCCTGAATGGCTATTCCAGTTTCTCCACAACTACTTAACTAATAGAACTTTAGGTTCTAAGGTATATGTTATAAAATTATCAAAAGGGGCAAGGATATCAGGTCATGCAGTCTCAATTTGTGGAGAAAATCGTGGGTACAATGGAATGGGTGTCTTGATGAAGTCCTGGAGCACACTGAAATATGATTATAGTTTAAAGGTCAAAGGTAGAAGAATTAATTAAAATTAGAGGGTTGGAGTGCTTAGGAATCTAAGATCGAAGAAGTAGAACAGTCTTGGAATAGCAAGATCCAGAAAGTGGCTAAGGGAATGAGTTTCTCAAGTGCAGTATAAGGAATTCTGAAAGCTGGGGATGTTGGATATTTAAGTTAACAAGGTTATTCAAGAATAGAAGTGGAAAAAAAAAATGTGGCTCTGGGGGAATCACCAAGAGAAAACCAGTATAGCAAAAAGGGGGAAAGAATGGGTAATGCAAGAAGGTGATATTCCTGCATGAGCTTGTCTGATTCATTCCCACTGTGTCGAGGACCACTTACAGTGATGGCCTCTGCCATCCAGCTGGTATGCGAGGGTGAGAGATGGCGGACTCCTTTCAAGTAAGGTAAGGTAGTCAAAATAATATTTCAGTTAGGGTGAGAAAATATGTCCACTGTGAGCTAGAGATGAAAGATGGGGGAAATTTATTTACAGCAGAATGGCCATTCCAGAGAACACAGTAGAAACTGGGAGTTCTGTCTACAGGTGGGAAATGAGAAAGAGGATTCACATTCAGATTAATATGAAGATAATATGTAGTCCCTGGAGAGCAGGTAATTCTTGGGATAGTGCCCAAAGATTACAGACAAAGAGTCATGACCTTAAAAATCCCACAAATATATGTATTTTTTAATCTAATATTTTGTCTAGGCTCTATGAGTTATCTTTCCTTCTTTCTGAATGCTAATCCTTAGAGTCATGCAAATGCTTTTCCTGGCCTGTAGCAATGGCCTAGACAGCTCTAGTATCTCAAGGGATCCCTGAGCGGGAACAAGGCACAGTTTAGAGACCAGGAAAGAGAGAGTATGAGTATTGAGGTGGGGGGAGGTAAAGGTGTGTCTAAGCCCAGGCACCTGCTTCTCCGACATCCTCTCTCTCTTCCCCAAATCTTTTCTAAAAGCACCATTTTTATTCCAAGAATAGTGCCTGGCTATTTGCAGTTGCTGAGAATGATTTGGTTAAATGTCCACATACTAATTTCTCCAACCTGGCTTGCCTCCAGATTCCTTCGAAACTTTGTTCTTTGATTTATCCTCACCAGCAGCCTCTAAAAAAGTTAATTCCTTCTTCTGTGCTTTTTTTATACCTTGTACAAGAATTTGCATCCTTCACCACACTTTCTTGTGGTTGTGTGTTTCCAGGACTCTGCAATGTAAGCTGTCAGGACAGAGGGTGTGGGTTTCATGAGGGAGACACATGTGTTGGGAACAAACATGCCAGTGTGAGTATGCGTGCGTTTTTAATCGGTTCTTTTGCCAATTTTTTTTTCAAAAGAAGTATAAAAGAGTGCACAAAATTATTACCTATATGAAAAAGAAACATCTCCTGGAAACCTATAAAAAGAATTTTACTTTTTCCCTTTTTCACATGTCGTAGATCATTACCCATTTAATGATAATTGTTCCTCCATTATAACATGAAGCCATCTGTTCAATTTCTATAGAGATCACTAAAAATATCACAATGATAATAAAAGTCAAACACATTTTGGTAATTCAGAACTACTGCAAATTTCAGTTTATATGTGTGTATTTGTGTATATATATGTGTGTGTGTTGTCATTGTATAAGGCTATTAAGGGTAAGTACATTCCCTTCTTAGTGCACCATGTGACTCTGGCTTACTTATTACTGAGAAAAGAACCCACTTATAAAGAAAAAACCCAGAACAAGCATTTGACCAGTTGCTCAAAGATCTAAAACTGCTATTAAAATGGTGTGAACATAAGCAGTTGGTGGTAAAAATCATTGCATTCTAAATTGTGAAAAGAATCTTGAAATAGATCAAAATGGAACAGATACATGAGTGGGACATGCATTGATTTCTGCAAGTGACAAAACAGTTCGCCACATATGTGAAATAGTTTATATGCTGTTATGCAATAATCAGGATTGAATTCCAAGAAACAACACATGCAGTCTAAATTTGCAGGGGATCTTGGGGCAATGCTGTTAGTGGAGGTCCTCAAGAAGACATAATCACCAGCTGATACACGAGCTGACTTGGGCAATTGGAGACTTCTCACCACCTCCCCTGTCCTTGTAATGTGCATCTCACTTACTTTCCTTACTCCCACAGGCTGCCCCACGGTCACAGTTTTGAAATAGAAATGTGGTGTTCAGGCCATCTGGACTGAGTACGTGACTGAACCCAGCTAAGACCTCTATATAAACTTAAGATTTGGCAGTCTGGGGTGGAGATCTCCTTGTCTTGTGGCTGTCCAAGATAAGCCATGTATGTAAGTTCCCTTGCTTTCTACACCTGCCACCTACCTATCTGGATTTGCCTGCCTCTTCTCCCTGATCGCCATTGGAAGCCAGTTTCAGATCTCACCCAAGAAGATCCCAAGGAGGGTGTGAGCCAACAAATGTGAATATTGTGATAAAAGTATCCTGGTGCAGGGTGAATGCCAAATATCACTCTTAGTGGAGTCACTACAAAGAAGGGGACACATTCTGTATACTCAGAACTATAGTAAGGAAGGGTTAGGGAATCACTTATAAAACTTCTTTCTTTAAAAATTAATCTAATCTAAAAAGTCCTTCTACAATCTAATTTTAAATAGATGTCACTTACTTGTAGAGTTAGAATTAATTTTTCAAAGCAAATAATGTATAAAGCTTGAGTTCTGAACCTACAGAAATGCAATACATTTTTGCTAACTTGCTTTTTGTACATAAACAGGTAGTTCCTTCACTTTTGAGGCTAAAGAAATAAGAAAGGAAAGAACAAGAAGAAGAGCAGATTAAGCAGCTATGGTTTTCTGATCCTGTAGAGTTAAATAGTTCCTCTGTTGGAAACTTCTTCCTCACCTCCGGTTTAGATCTCTGGAGCTGGAAGTAAGAACTCCCCCCATCTCCCATCTATATGTATATAAATATACTGGGAGGGAAGTTGGTAGGCAACTATGTATATGAATATATACATATGGGAGATGGGGGGAGATATATATATATTATTTATATATATATTTATATATTATTTATATATATATATGAGATGGGGTAGGGATACACACACACACACACACACACACACACATATATATGGCAAATTTATGCAGTGAGAACATGGTCAATATATTAGAATTTTACATGAAATGTCAATTACACTCAGTGAGAAGATATAAATTTCTCAATGTTAATTATATTTATTTAAAAACCTACTTATTAATCCTAAGTAGTTGTGGTTAGTTAAATGATGGATAATTCAGTTTTAAAAATCAGTAATCAAACCTCTTGCAAATTAAATTTAAATATTTAAATCTAATTTCCACGGAGATGGATTATGGTGGGACTACATTATAAATATTTTGGCAAAAAAGAACATTGAATAAATTCCTTTATTCAACAAACATGGTAAAATATGCATTCTAAAACATCCAATGATGTCTTTTAAACATCATGGTTCTTTATACTAGCTGATGGTAAACTTGTTTCCAAACACATAAAGTGTTTGGAATAAAGATTATATCTAAGAGTTGCCTCAACAGGAGAATTCACATTATAACATCTTAAGTAATACTTCTTGGTACTCAAGTCCCATGAAGCATACTCAAAGGTCCTCTCTAAGTTGACAGACCACAGTGAAGTGCTTCTCCAAGCTCTGTCTCTCTGAAAGATATACACTAAGATATACATTTTTGATAAAAAAAATTGTTTAAAAACAAGACTGTAGAAAGTGGTTTAGAGGGGAAAAAAGTACCAAGGAAACATCAGTCACCCACATTTCCTGGCTCCTGGCAAAGAGGTTTCCATGCCATTACCCATCCACCAGAACAATGCAAGGATACATCATGGAAGACTGTGGGCAAAGCTCAGTGGTGAGTGGGTTATACCTTCCTACACAGAAGTTCAGCTACCACAAAGCCAAGCATCTCCCAGATTTGGAGGAGCCATGCCAGACAGGAAGGTCTCTGCAGCAGTGGAAAGCAGAGTGACGAGATAACCATGACTGAAGATAGGAGGACAGCTGCAGGTGAGACCACAGGCCAGTCACCAGATCTGCACCCCACTTCTTCAGCAATGTGGCGCTCGGCTCCTGGTGAGGTTGGGGAATCCTAGAATCAGAGAAAGGGAGTGGGTCTCCATTCCTGTTCTGATGTGGGCACTACCTGCCGTGATCCTATGCGCATCCTGATCTATTTTGGAGGTCTATCTTCAGAGATACAGAAAGGAAGGCCCCGTGGAGGTGGCTAGGCCAAATCAAAGTGGCATATCAAACAAGGGCATCATCTATATGCAAAAAGAAATTGGCTGGGAAGGAAGTTGTAGGCCAAGCCACTGGAGGATGCAGTTTTCTGAACAGTAGGAAACAGGATCACTGGGAGCCACCACCGACAAATGACTCCAAAGGGGAGAGAGGTGATGTGGGCTAATAGGAATTACAGTGTTTAGACTGGAGGACACTTGGGAGAGATACCGGAGAGAAATGGAAAAATAACTCTTCACTAGTTGAAGCTATCTACTGATATATTTTTTCAGTTATTGGATAAGGCCCACCCAACGTTATGGAGGATAATCCCCTTTACTTAAAAGTCAACTAATTGTAGATGTTAATGACATATACAACATACCATCACAGCAAAACCTAGATAAGCATTTTTTAAGGTGTTGTTTTTGTTGTTGTTGTTTGTTTTAGAGAGAGAGAGCATGAATGGGAATGGGCAAAGAGAACATTTTAAGCAGCTCACGCCCAACGTGGGCTCATGCCCAGTGCTGAGCCAAAGCCCTACACGGGGCTTGATTTCACCACACTGAGATCATGACCTGAGCGAACATCAAGTCAGAGTTTAACTGACTGAGCCACCCAAGCACTCCAGATTAGTGTTTGATCAACTGCTGAGTACTATAGCCAAGACAAGTTGATAAAAAATTAATTATGATAGAGAGGTTCCTAAAATTCCCTCAGGTTTGATAATTCATTAGAATGACTCACACAACTTGCTAACAGTATTAGATCAGATGTCTTCATTATGCTTTGTAACTTAGACTACTATCCTGTAGGAGATACAATTTATGAAAGATACATGTTATTAGTAAGTATTAATTTGGAAATAATGACACTAATTCTCAAAGTAATTTTGACTTGTACTTTCAATTCAATTGAATTGTTATTGTGTCTCCTGGTATAAGTATTCCTCTCTTTGGAAGTACAATCTCTAGATGAGTGGAAAATAAGGTCGTGGAGGCAGAAAGTTAAAAAAAATTATAGTGGGTCACTAGGGCTAATAACGAGTGGTGCCAGTCTCATTTCCATCCTTTGATTCCTGGACCTGTGAATCCTAGAGATAAAAGCACCGTCTATTTGACACTGATTCAGAGCATAAGCAGCTTCTTGAGAAACACAGCCTTATGAGGCACTGCCACCTAGTTGGCTTTGCAACTGAATCTTCAACAGGCTAGTCCGCCCGTCTATCAAGGCAACTGGTCCACGATGATGAAAACATGGTAAGACTAGTGAGTTCCATACTCCTGGGCTCTTTTCTGCCTTTCATTTGCTGTGAAGTGAGTTCTTTGATCAGAAATAATGCTGTGTGGAATATCATGACCATGGATAAGGCATTCTGTAAGTCCACAGATGGCAGTTTTGGCAGAAATACTTCATGCAGGGAAAGCCAATCTATATCCATAGAAAGTATCTATTTCAGTCAGACAAAAAGTGCTACCACTTTCATGATGGAAGCTGAGTACATCCAACTTTATGATTTGGTGAGTCAGACAGCATCTAGTACATGATGGGCAGCTCAGGTTGGTGGCCCATGATTAAGCATTTAGTCTTGATTAAGGCTCAGTAGTAGACCAAGGACTTTTTCTCAAAAGGAAACAGTTTTCTGAGAGAAAGGCAGGCATTTGTTTCAAAATCCTCAAGGCCTACTCTATGATTCACCCACAAAGCCTCTGAACAGAATCCCTATCTGCCAGTGCAAGTACCATTGGATCATCTAGGTCATACTGCTCAATTGGAAGAGCCAGGCAGCTGGGACCTGCTGCAGAGCCTTCTTTTGTTCTGGACACTACTCAAAACTAGCACGTTTTGGGTCACTCAGTAAATAGAGTAGCACACACCAGGAAATTGTGCTTTCTTTTTAGTTGTAGGAAAGGCCAGGTGCAACAACTTATTCTCCACCTTAGAAGGGATATCTTACCATGTCCTGCACCCCTGGACCCCTAGAAATTTTACTGACGTGGAAGGTTTTGTCAGATTTTTTGTCAGACTTATCTTCCATCCTCTGATCTTCAAATGTCTCACCAAGAAGTTTAGAATAATTGCTACTTCTTTCTCAGTAGGTCCAATCAACAATGCCATCAGTGTAAGGGACCAGAATATGTCATATGGAAGGAAAAGGTTATCTGGTCCCTGCAGACCAAATGATGACATAGGTTTAAGTTAAGAATTTGAAGCCCTGATCTTAGCCCTGGTCTTTCCCCACTTGATCTAGCACCGTTACAAGCAAAAAGCCAATTTCGTAATACTCATTATTTTGACAAAAATATTCTAAGGTGTGAAATATACACTTACTCAGAAACTTACCTTTTAATAAGTATTGATAAGGACTAGCTAATGGTGATGATTTGTTTATCTCTGTTGCTACCTCATGCCATAGACTCTTAGTGGTGTCTTTATTACTGGAAACAGGATATAAAGAGATTTTAAAGAATTGGCTCATGTGATTGCGTGGTGAGCTGTCCAAGCCAAAATCAGTAGGGAAGGCTACTAGGGTAGAAACTCTGGCACGCTTTGAATCTCCATTCTTGAGGTAGAATTTCTTTTCTCTCCAAGATCTGTGTTTTTGCCCCTAAGGCTTTCAACTTATTTATGAGGCCCACTGATGTTATCTAAGGTAATGTGCTTATTTAAAGTCAATTTATCTTGGGTAGAAACCACAACTACAAAATACCTTCGCAGCCAAACTTAAATAAATATTTGATTAAATAACTGGATGTTATTTTCTAGTCACATTGACACATACAACTAAAAGTTAACCATCACAGGTGGGTTCCAAAATCTTCCTCAACTTTTATCATTCACTAGAAAGACTCACATAACTGACTTAAAGCTATTCTGCTTATAGTTAACAGTTTATTATGGGAAAAGACACAGATTAAAGTCAGTCAAGGGAAGAAGCACATTGGAGTGTGGGGAAGGATTACATGTGGAGCTTCCATTAACCTCTCCCTGTGGAGTTAGGATGCATTGATTTCCTGGTGTCAAGTGGGAAACTGCACAGTGTTGCTCACATGGTAGTTCTCCTGAACCTTAGTGTTCAGAGTTTTTATTGGGGCTCTATTAGGTACATTTGATTGATTGATTGCCCACATGGCTGATTTCAGTCTCCAGGTCATCGGATACAATGTGACCCAAATCACATTAATGGTTGTTTTTGGTGTGGCTTTCCCCCACCCTAAATCACATTATTACTCTCTGATTGGCTCAAGACCATGACATGAAGATTGTCTCCAAAGGCAGTTGGTGGGGGAGGGGGAGAGGCAAAGGCCAGACCTTTTATTGAGAGGTTAAGTCTTTACTGCACATTAGGTAGAAGATTTTCTAGTGTTATTTTGGCTGTTCCTTTAGGGCAACAAGAGTATGCATCTTTAATTCACCACAGTCTATATTCAAGTGATAAGCTACCACTTGGCATATAGTATAATGGCATAATAATATTTAGGCCTTTATATTATGATTGTCATACCAACTACTTGATAAATACTGTACCTACTTACCCACATAGTTATCATTGTTAGTGCTCTTGCTTGTTTGTATAGACCCCCTTCTCTGCCTGTTGTGATTTTCCTTCTACCTGGGAGACTGCAATTAATAGATTCTTGTTTTGTGTTTCCTTGTTTGTTTAGTCCAGTTCTTCTAGTTATGAATTCTTTTAACTTCTGTATATCTGAAAAAAAAAATTTTCTTTTTTAGTGAGACATATTTTTGCCTGGTACAAAATTCTAGGTTGACTATTTTCTTTTTTTCTTTTTTTTTTTTTTTAGTAGTATAATGTCTTTTACAATGATTCTGAAGAGAAATATACTGTTGTGTTTATTTTGTATCATCATTAATCTGTATGTAACATGTCTTTTTTTATTCTCTGGCAGCTTTTAACATTGGCTATCACTTTTGGGCAATTTTCCTATTATGCTTTGGTATAATTTTCTTCATGTTTCTTGTGTGTATTTTTTTTCTGAGATTCTTGGATACAATTCACAATGTTCACCAAATTTATTGTTTTAATTTCAAATTCACTAATGTTTACTTTTGCAATGCCTAATCTGCTTTAATTTCTTCCCATGCATTTTTCATCTCAGACATTGTAGTTTTCCCCTCTCCATGTCCATGGTGGGTCTTTTGAATCTTTCATGACCTATAACTGCTCCATGGTCTATACCTGCTATTTCTAATATTTTTTGCCAGTTATTAGATATTTTAGATTGTTTTTATTTTTCTTCATGTTGTTGTATTTTCCTGTATTTTCATGACTGGTAATCTTTAATTGGATGTCAGATGTGAATTTTAATTTGTTGGGTGCTATATATTTCTTTAGTCTTATACATATTCTTGTGCTTTCTTTTGAGACAATGGGTAAGTTACCTAGGGACAAGTGGACCCTCTATATTTGTTTTTAAGATTTATTTGGTAGGTCTACAGGAGTATTTTTCCCCACTATTGAGGCAAGACCTTTCCAAATGTCAAATACACTGAATTTTGAGTTGTTTTCCAGATTGATACTATTCCTGGTTTTATGTGAATTCTCAGTAATGTTCCCTCACATCTTTTTGGGTGAATCTTTCCCTGATCTTGCATAATTTCTTCACATTGTTATTTGCTGAATATTTACAGGCAGTTCTCTCTAGATGTCTAGGGTTCTATCTCTGTGTAGCCCTCTCCTGTTCAGTACCCCAACCTGTGCAGTGTAGTGTGGATTCAGGGACACCTGTTATTTACAGTCTTTGACCACAGAGTGAGAGAAGTCTATGAAACCCAAAAAGCGCATGCACTCTCTGCTTAATGGAACCACTTATGTGTAATGAAAATTCATTGTTTCATATCCCATATTATCTAACACACCAACTCTTCCCACACTTTTTATCTGACTATTCCTCAGTGAGAGACTGACTCTACCAGGGGTTGTCTACTACGAAACTATTCACTTTATTTTACATATTATTTCACATTACATGTTTAGGGTATGAGCAGTAGGACACGCATCAAGGAAACTGGAAATATTGTCATTGTAATTTCATTTTAGAGGGACATTCCACTCCATTTGGTTGACTATCACCTCTGTTCTTGACTATACCCATATTTTCAGTTACAAGAATGCCAATACAATGCTGCATCCACTTCCTTATCTGGTTTCTCTCAGACAATAAGGTATTTTCTCCAGAACTAGGTGAGTTATATTTCTACCTACAGAATATACACATTATTCCCAATCACATATAGATTTTTTTTCTGACACTTCCGTCTTCAGTGAAACAAATTTTCTTTCCAATCGGTACTTCTATATATAGATACACAAATATAGATAGTTTGCTTACACTATGTCATTTATTTAGCACAGGAAAATAAACTAATCATTATTATTATTCAATAATTATTATTCAATAACTGGGTTATACCTAAAAGTTGTTATTTTGGAAGTTTCATAATACTCCATCAGTTTAGAACAACCTGATAAGATGACCATTCAATACACATGTATATATTTTTATTTTATCCTTATTACTAAAGTGGTACAATAAATATCTTTATATACCAATTTTTGATTGTCTTGTAGATCATTTTATGTAAAAAACTAATAATTACAGAAGCAGAACTAATGGTCTAGAGTATATAAACATTTTTAATGATCCATATAAATATTGTCAAATTGCTTTTCTCAAAGCCTGCAGCAAATTAAGTTCACACAAGCATTACATACATTGACCTAGCCATTTCAGCATTAAAAAAAAAAAGAACAAATTGACTAGTTTTATTGATGAAAATGTATTTCTATCTTAGTATTATTTGATTTCTGTAGAGGGAAAAAATGATTTTACATGTATTTATATGACTTCTTTTCTTTTGTAAACTTTCCATTCATGTTCCATTTAATTCCCCATTTCATTGAATTTTAATCAAAGATTATTGCTTATAATATTTTAACTTCATGTGTCTTACTGATGTTTCTTAGTTATGTAACATACGATTGATTTTATGACAGTTTCATGTGCACTTTTAAAAAAGAACCATTTTTATGTTTATTAGAAATTATATAGACACTGCACAATGGGGGAGAGAATCCATAGAAAAATCAGGAGAAGTTAAGGAGATGCAAAGTGGTATGTACAAGTTAGTCAGAAGATCTCCATGTTTACTTAATACTTAAACAGTGAGAGCAAGCCATGGGATATTTGTGAGGAGGGGCATAAGGAAAAAGATGCGAAAGTTCTTGAACTGGGATTGTTCTATTTTGAGAAACAGCAGAGTCTCTTGCAGCCATTGGAATGAATAATGAGGGCAAGTGGTAAGAAATGAGATTGGTGAGGTAGCCAAGAAACTATTACAAATTAGGATATATGTTGCAACAAAGAGAAAAAATAGAGTGGCTCACACACAGGGGACATTCATTTTTCTTGCACACAACAGTTCAAACACAAGCAGGTGTTTCGGATGGGTAGGCAGCGCTTAATCACAGATTCATACAATACCCAGTTTCTTTCTATCATATTCTTTCATTATCTTTTAAAGTCTCTCTCTCATTTCATGATCAAAGCAGGGTCCCCAGCACCAAGTCCATATTCCAAGGCTCCAGGGAACAGAAAAGTGAGAAAGAAAAGAAGTGGAAAGCAAGACATTACCTTTTAAAGTCCGTGAGCTGATATTTTGCACATTGTGTTCTCTTGTGCAGCATGGTTAAAATTTCACCACTTAGTGATCCCAGCCTTATGGGAGTCTGAGAAATATGATACCAGATGGGATTTCCATGTGCCCAGTAAAACCCTCAGGGTCTGTTGCTAAAAGGGAGTCATGGCAAATGGATCCTGGGCATCCGACAGAGGGCCAAATAATTTTGATCTTTGTGGGTCCTTGTAAGAATGTTGTCTTAAACACTGAGTGAGGTCAGAAACCATTAGATTTCACCAAAGGAGTAGTATTGTCTATGACTTAAGATTCCTCCGATTGATCATTTTGTCATGGTGCTCAAATAACCCTGATTTATTTGTGAGACTTCATTTTATATACAAAGCATGATTTTCTAAAAGCAATTCCTGTTTCAGGTATACTTTTTCTGCCCATCAACCTGCTATGGGTTGTGCAGTTTCCACTTTTAATTACTGTAGTTCTTTACAGAAAGGGAGTATAACATACTGGATGGTACATGGAGTTCGGGCACAGGTTATCTGTATTCACATCCCAGATAAGTTCATTTCTATTGTGAGACTTTTCCATGCCTCAATTTCTTTATCTGCCTCAAAGGTTTTTGTGAGGAATAAATGTGTTCCTAAGTACTTAAGTAGCTTCTGGCACATAATACACTCTCAAAACTAGTAGAAGTTAATTTTCTTGGGACGCCTGGGTGGCTCAGTTGGTTAGGCGACTGCCTTCGGCTCAGGTCATGATCCTGGAGTCCCGCATCGGGCTCCCTGCTCAGCGGGGAGTCTGCTTCTTCCTATGGCCCTCCCCCCCCTCATGTGCTTCTCTCTCTCTCTCAAATAAATAAATAAAATCTTTAAAAAAAAAAAGAAGTTAATTTTCTTATGTTAACATATTTTAATCTTGTCAATTTATTTTTCTTTTTAAATTAGATTTTAGCATTTTTCACATTCTTCTTATTAACACTCCTATGGTATTATTTAAAAGTTCAATATATTTTCTTAAATTATATTGTAATAAGTTAGTTTCACTGTTCCAATATTCAGGCAAAGACTAACACTCAGGCACAAGATATTTTCTTTTTTTTTTTTTCATATTTCTTGTTATAACATATACTAGTTTTTATCCTGTACTTTCTACATATTCTTTGTTAGGTTTTTCAATTTTTTCTGTACTGTTTTCTTTATAATTATTTATTTTGTGTGTCCTCATAAAAATTATGTGCAACATCATATTTGTATGTTCTTATGTGAACGGTATATGTTTATATATAGTTTCCAGGAAAGGCTTCATGGCTTTTATGGACTTACAAAGCAAACCTCAAATCCATGAATATTTTATTTCAAATATTTTATGTTATAATTTCCCATATATAACCTCATAGTGGACTGTGTTTTACAATAAAAATAGCCCTGTGTTCTCCTTGATGCTATTGCCTTGAATTCAATTTAGCCTGAAAACAAATAAATCAACCAAGCAACAAAGCAACGAAAACTCAGATATGATTTTTGTGTGCTTGATAAAGTATGCTATATCGAAGTGCAGAAATCCTACATTCATATATAATCTAGGTGCTGAATTTTTAAGACAAAACCATTTTCTTTTCTTATCTCCTCAATAAAAGTGAAGGACAAGCCATAAACTTAAAAATGACAGCATTAGTTAATGGGTCTTTTTTTTTTTTTTTTTAGATTTAGCACTGAATATTTCTGAAATTATGCTTACATAGACGTTTAGATTTAAACTTTAGTCTCATGGGCTCCTTCCGTTTAGCACTGTGTCTGCATTCCTGGGACACTTATCTTTATTGCTGCATTTCAATCTCAATTGATTGATAGTTACTGATCATTCCCTAGGGCATGGAAGATTGCCCCAAGACGGAGCGGTACTCATGGTTTCAACCCTTGCACCACATCATTTTAGACCATAGTATGTTCTCTGATTGACTGAATGACTAGGCAATTACAGCAACAATTGACCTCAGCACCCTGCACAGTTTCAATAATGCATTACTCTTCTCAAGAATAGTTTTTCTTTAAAACAAAGTGCTTGCTACAACACTTTCATGATTACACAACATCATTCTAATTAAAAAATATTTTTTTTCTATTACAAAATTTACCCCCATAGCATAGTAATGTGTGTAGCTCAAAATAAATGATTCATAAATGCAATACTTTCACACTTTTCACCTACTCCTCCAGCTCAGGTACAATATATGTTTGATAAAATCAAAATGCATATCTGGTAATTATCTCCCAAGACAGCTAAGTTAATCTGCACAAGCTTCATTGCTTCTTGTTTCCTGCAAATGTGTAACTGTTTTGGAGGAATCCTTCTTCACTTTAATCTTTTATTATTTCTAAGGAATCTGAAATCAAAGCACAGAAGATGAGATTCCAAGACTCCTTCGCTGAACTCTCCCAGCTTGTTTGTTTTTATACAAGCCAAGTCAAAACAGTGGGTGAGTGCCTATTTGACGGTGTAACTGCCCCAAAGCAGCACCAGGGTTGTGGAGTGCTTGAAGTGCCTTGGAAGGAGGATGCTTACCCTACCAGTTAACACACTTGGTACAGTTCACTCTTACCTTTTCCATATGGGCTTGGAGGGCACTTACTGGGTATGCTAAGTACAGTGCAAAGGGTAAGAGATTAAAATTGAGAAAGGTTTTGTTCTAGGTTGGTTTTCATGCAATCAAGCAAATCAGAGTCCTAAGGGCATCCATGATGCTGTCCAAAGACCCCATGATGCTATGTCCCCAAATGGATATTATTCTTTGAGAGAGGTTTTGCTTGTCTGCTCTGTCAAAGCTGAACACTAAAATGTTGGCAGGAAATCTCAGTTGAGCCCACCTTCTTTTCAGGCCTCTTAATAACTAGAAGTATTTTTTTCTTCCTTAGCAATGCAAATAGTTGAGAATAAATAGGACCACTTAGTACTGATAAAATCGAGCTCAAATCAAAGCATCTTAACTGCCTTGGATGAGAAAAGGTTCAGTTTTTGCCTACTGATAATTAAAATGGTTTGGATGTTTAAAAAAAAATAAAAAAAAATAAAATGGTTTGGATGTTTAAACTTAAAAATGAGACTAAATATGAGGACAATTATAATGTGTGATTCCTGAATGAAGCCCACCCTGTACAAGCACTTTACTACATTCTTCATAAATAAAAATCAATTTCTAAATTATCAGCAATATGCATTCCAACTCATCTAGCTATAATTACAGTGTTATTGTGCAGTTAGTTTCTAAATTTGCCTCAGCAAGTAATTAGAAACAAGTTTGGAAGCATAAAGTCATTGTCCAATTTGTATTCTGACCATCTCCGATCATGTAATTCCATAGGCTGTTGCCCACACTGCTCCTTACTAAGCCCAAGGAAGCGATTTCATTTTGTCTTTTCCTTAAATCAGATTAAATCATTTTCTAATGAAACAGATATTGAATCTTCTTTTCTAATGATAAACAATCTTTAAGATTGTTCTAATCATGTCATAATCTTCTCATATTAATGATATTTTATATCATATTAATGATATTTTATATTTATATTTTATAAAGACTTCCTTTAAATCAGTAATGTTCCTTAGACAGAACTGTTATTCCATCCCACAATGGAAACTGTCAAATGGGACATACTTTCTATAATAATTTAATGGCAATTTTGGGTCTTTCTGTTATTTGAAAAAGACACTTTTCAGCACATTTAAAAAAAAAACAGATGTTGAATTGAGAAAATATTATTTGAAACATTTAGCAGTATAAGCATTAGCATTGTTAGTGCATATTTATTCCAAGCTATAAATTTTCAATTAGTTCAATTAGAGTTTCATGTTTCATAGCTTATATTTCATTGTTAAATTGGATGCTATTTTACCTTCTTCCTCAAGCATTAGCAATGAAACAAAAATAGGCCAATCATGTCACTTTAAGGCAAGTGGTTTTAAATATACATATATTTAAACTTGCTCACTTAATAAATAATTTCTTATTTTAAGTTTGTTAGAGCCATGCTTCATGCCAATTGTAAATATGTTTGTGGTAAGAGAAAATAACATTAAACAAGGCAAAAGTTATTCTGTAATGGTACATATTATATTAAATATTAGGTATACTTTTCATATTATATAATATTACTATGGAAGTTCTGAATGATGGAATAGAGAATGAAATAAACAAGAAGGGCAAAATAATGGGAGAAACTTAATTCACATGTAGATCATATAACTGGACAACTTAAAGAAAAATAATTATAGTGGGAAAATCTCTTACATCTCTCATGCTTTCATAATGGGATTTTTTTTAATGAAAAATGAAGATTTTTATAAGAAAGGTGTTAGTATGAGTATTTTTAAAATCAATCAGTTTCTACTATAATAAATATACACCTTTACAACAAGTGCCCCTGCGATATCTGTATATGTGTTTATATACTGGGCCACAAATCAAATGTCATAAAGTGCAGATAACTTTCTTTGGGAATAATGAAAGCAATAATATAGATAAGAACTGCTAATGGTACCACCACTTATTAGGTACTAAAAATATATCAAGCATTGTATAAAATAAGAAATATAAATAGAGTTCATTACCCAATCGTCAGAGCTTGAATGCAGATTCATCATTCAAAGTTCGTATTTGTCACTGGAATAATAATGTATTTTAAAAAGTTTGAGCAAAATTATTTCAACAAATTGGAAATTAATAAAACATGCATCTGAATAATTGTAGTTGAGAAGCTTTAAATTTTACCTACAGAATACTTAAGATATAACAGCAATAAGAATATTACCCATTAGTACTTATGAAATACAAACAAGTATGTAATCACATATTGAAAAAACCCTCTGAATTAAATAATTTCTTTACTTCACAAATCAAAAATTAGAAATAAATAAATAATATTAAACATTCGTAAAATAACCACAATGAAGATTTGAAAAAAAGAAAAAAACAACACCAGAATTTCAGACCTTAGTTTAAAATATAGACAACTTCCGGGACACCTGGGTGGCTCAGTCATTAAGCGTCTGCCTTCAGCTCAGGTCTTGGTCCCTGGGTCCTGAGACAAAGCCCAGCATCAGGCTCCCTGATCGGCGGGAAGCCTGCTTCTCCCTAACCCACTCCCCCGGCTTGTGTTGTCTCTTTCTGTCAAATAAATAAATAAAATCTTAAAAAAAGTAAAAAATAACACTGCATCAAAAACTAATGATGTAATATATGGTGATTAACATAACAATAAAAAAATTAAAAAAAAAAAAAGTAAAAAATAAAATATAGACAACTTCCAAAAAATAAAAAAAAAATATAGACAACTTTGTGGAGAAATAGCTTGTTCAAAATAAAGACATAAAACAGAAATATTTATTAAAGAAAAAGAAAGATGCTGCTGCAGGGGAAAGACTTGTTTTATTTTGCTTTTATAATGAGGATAGTTCTAATGATATATGTACATGTTAATCATTTTGAAACTATCAACAGAAGTGAATTGTTATAATTCTTTAAATGACAAAAATTGCCTGAAAATTTTTAAAATCCAAATTGAACAATGTGATAGGGAAAAAGTATAATTGTTCCCAAATTACCTTCATAGAAAGTTCAATTCTAAATGGTTTTATTTATAAATTCCTTCTAACAGCCATATAACTAAGTTTCTAAGAAATTGTAGATTGTTGAATATAGAAAATGTCATTTTATAAATCCAGAAAAGCTCTGATACTAAAACAAATATAAAACAACAAGAATAGAGATTCATTTTACATGTGACAATAAGTGCAACTTTTTTTAAAATTAGCTATTCTGTTCCAGCAATATATCACCAAGGCAGATGTTCTCTATCAGTTTATCAAACCATTAGACTAGGGAAGGAAAGAGTAAAATGAACATAGTGATAACTGTAAAAAACTACTTGACAAAAACTCAAAATCTACTTGTGATTTTAGGCAAATATTCTTAAGAAGCGAAAAAAGTATTGATCTATAAATACAGTTCTATCCCAACCAAAATATCCGTCTTATTTATGATGAAGCTTGAGAAACTGATTCTAAAATTTATTTAAAAAAAATTAGAAGAATGTCCATGCCCTGTTGTATATAAGTGTTGAATCACTAAATTCTATACCTAAAACTAATATTACACTGTATGTCAATTAACTGGAATTTAAATAAAAACTTGGAAAACATAAAATACATCAAATTCTCTATAGTTACAGCTTGCAATTTTCTGCAAATAAAATTTGTGTATCCATAAAAAAATCCATACCTTAATTATATTTTTATCTCAATTATTGTCTGAGCTCATGTGTTTTCATTTATTTTTTTTAAAAAGAAACTATTTAAGGATATAAAAACTTTGATCTAGCACCCTTACTCTGCTTATAAGTCTTGAATATAAAGTTCCCAAGCTATTATGTTTGAAAGTTTCTATGTGCATTAGTAATAATTTAACCTCAAATTTACTATATGTTTCTCTTCAAATCGCAAGCTAGGTTCAGTCTATACCATCTACTTTGTAGCTGGGTATTCTTATAAATTAATGGCCTTCAATCTCATTTGGACAATCAGCATGCCTGACAAAATTTGTATATATCTCTAGACTAATTCCATTCCTCTCCCACTGTTATAGCCAATTTTATTTCCATGGCATGTCTACTCCATATTTCATCATTTTAATATTTAAAGGGTTGTGGCAGCTGTGTGATAGATTACTGGCCATGAGGTGGTAATAGTTAGGCCTGCCTAGTGTATATTTTTTTTAATGGCAACATGCCTGAAGTAGCTTCTTTTAACCACTCTGTATTTCATTTGCTTTACCTAAAAATTGTATTTAAAATAGCTGACATATGCCTTGCACACTAAGTAAACTACCTGTGAAGACTGAATATTTGCTATTCTAGGACCAGAAGTGGAGGCTACTTTTTAACTTTTTTTTTTTTTTTTTACATATTTCACTCTTAGTGTCCATAATCTGTTTTAGAAATAAGCAGTTAAAACCACCCATCATTAAAAAAAAAAAAAAATCACTCTGAGTCAAAAGTTTAAAAATGCCGTGGGGAGCTCCTTATTTTTGCAAGGAGACCAAAGAGATTTTCCACAGTTTCTCACTAATTCCTACTTCCCTGATTTTGCAGTACATTAGTTACTGCATCAGGCAACCTAACTTTCTGACTGGTTTTTCTCTCATATTTATTTCTTTTTGAGCCATGATTATGAAATCCTCATATTTTGAAGGTAAGATACTGGCCAAATGCAAATGATGGCTGCATTAGTTTTCTCAGAAATTTATTTCCTCATTGTTCTGTAGACCAGAAGTCAGAACAAGGTGTCAGCAGACACACTCCATTCCTAAGTCTCTAAGAGAAACATTCTTTACCTCTCCCAGCTTTGTGGCTCCAGATTTTCCAAGATCTGTGGCAACATAACCTTAATCTCTGCCCGACTCATCACATGGTCTCTCCCTCTGTGTCTAAGTCTGCTTTACTTATGAGGACACATATCACTGAATTTAGAGCCACCCAAGTAATCTAAGACAATTTCATCTTGATATCTTTAAATTAAACGTGTCCACAAAGACCCTTTTTCCAAACAAGCTTCTGGGTGGACATCTTTTGGGAGCCATCATTCACTCCACCACAACTGCTAAGAAAGAAGAACATACAGAAAATATGTGGAAGGTTTTAAATATTTCATAAAGCCACTCAGAGTCTTAGTCGTGTTATATGCTGTAGCAGAGCTGCGGAGGAAGGTAGAGCAAAGGAGACTATGCATGGTGAAACATTAAGCAATGCTGTTTTCCTCATTTTAGAACAAAACAAGACTGTTTCAATATGAAATTGGACTTTGTTCAGACAAAATGGCACTAACGTTGGATATGAGATCTTGAACCACATGAGCTTGGCGAAAAAAAAAGATTGTGTTTCTGATTCTTGGAAAATCTAAGCCATCTTTTCTCTTTCTACCATATCTTGCCATGGTAAATACTTTAACAGCAAAAGCTTTTCATAAGGTAAAAAAACAAAAACAAAAAACCAAAAAAGAAATGACTACTGTAAATCACTCTTGGGTATTTAATGATTTTTTTATTAAATATAAACATAATATTTATATACCTATGTATATAGTATTCGGCAAATTCACAATATAATGAATTTCACAATTCATCCTAAAATCAAAAGGATTTAACTTTATAGAAACATTGAAATACCTTAATATTTGATTATAAGAGCCATGGCAAGAGGCATAGGCAAGCTCCCAGAAGATCCTCATTCTGAGTAAAATGTATTTGTATCTTGTGTAGGTGTATTAGCAAAAAATCTATTTTGGGGGGACGAGGAACTCCAATTACTCCAAAATCCAATCCATACATATGCACAATTAGATATAAATTTTCCAATTATGGGCTATAAAGACCTTAAAGGTGGTGGGTGACATTCCCAGTTCCCTTCACGATAATCACCTCTAAGTCCCGCCCCCTCCATCCCTGAACCCTTCTGATTACTTTTATACAATTCTAATGATAAGCAAATCATTGTTTCTGGAGTTCCTTCAGTGTTGGATTAGATGTGGCTTGGTTAATTTTTGAGGCCTATTTTCTGTAAAGGCTGCTCATTGATCCAGTGCTATCTCTTGGAGCCAAACAGAGCCTTTTCTACATGGTGGAACTTCTAACAACCTACTTTTCTAATTTTCTGCCCACATTCTTCCCTTTTCCAAGCTGAATATACCCAGATCCTTTATTATCCTGTTTATTTCTAATCATATTCTAGGATTAATATTTTCTTTAAAGAGTAATATTGAAAACAGAAAACCAAACTCCAGGTATAGAGAATTGAAATTACCTACAAAATACTAAATTGGAATTGTTTTATACTTTTGCCATGGGAATACTATTTTTACTAGCCATATTATTCTCTTGATTCATATTTTCTGCCAGTTACCTCTGCCCACAATTTCTTTCTGTAAGTTCTACTGTTAAATCGACTGACCTCTCCATCCTGTTTTGTACAGTTAGTTTGATGTTCATCTACAGTACCCTTTACATTTTTTACCATATTTATTCTAATGTTGTAGCTCCTTGAGATTTTATGAGGTTTTCATTCAGTCACCCCAAACTTGGACCCTTCACATTTCTTTAAATAATGACATAATTGTTATGCATACCAAGTATATCTTCATCCAGTTCATTGAAAAAAAAACAACAATGCTTAAGAAAGGAGGTTGAAATACCAAAGTTCTCTTCTAGGACAAAATTGAAGAATAACTCTTAACGTACGCATTTCAAATAGTTACAAAATCCTTTAATTGAACCAGCAGCAAGCCCGTATTTAATTTTTACATAAATATCATTTACTTTCATACTGTCTCCCAAATATACCATTATACATATTCATTGTTCAGCATGCAAGCGATATTGTCAGACAGCAAGATTAGTGTGATGTAAGTTATTTTTAGTGAACCAGACCCATTTTAGGATAGTCATGACACCCCTTTAATAGTGCTTTATGCTTCCAGTCTCAATGTCAAGCTTAATTTTTATAATAATCCTTTCACTTCTGATAATTGGAACACTTGTTGCCATTTATTTATATTCTCTCTCCCTTTCCAAAAATTAATCTCCAAAATTTACGTATAGCATTTCAACAGTATTCAAATTAAAAAAAAAATATATATGGACCAAAGCCTTTGAATACATTCATATGCGATTTCTTAGATTATTTTGTTTAATTTGGCCTTCAGTTCACAGTCAGTTCCCCTCTTTAAAAGAACATGATCTCTTGAAAAAACAATGACTATTTGGCTGACAAGAGGACACTAAAATAAAAAAAAAAAGGACAAGTGCCTTCTTTATCAGCAAAATGGATAAATTATATTGAATCTATATGACTGAAAATCAGTAATTATTTCATAGAGAGTAAATCAAAATTAACTAGAATATTTAATCCACTAGAATATTTTATTTTCTTGTTGAATAAATGGTCATTTCCTGTACTATAACCTGGTTCATCATAAAAACCCACATGACTTGTGAAACGCAATTTTACATATTGATTAGTAAAACATACTTAGTCTTACAATTGAAGATCATGGATTATCATCTTATTTATGTTCTCTAAAATGCTGGATGGCAACAAGGCAGAAGAGCAGTAATGGACCGTACTAAAATTAAAAAAGAGAGAAGAGAGACTATCCCCTGTGCTCTGAGGACAACACAGCACAGTCTTTGGCCTGTGGAGACAGAACAGATCAGACATATTTTTCAATATTATTATGATAGTGTTATAGCTTATAGCAAAAAATTCACACTTTACTTTGCTCATTGAAATCAGGTTTTCAAGTTACTCTTCATTCTTACTAAGTATATGCGGATTCATATAAATTATATATAAACTTATAATTTATAAATTTTCATTTTGAAGAATCTTTGCTATACAGATATAGGTAGAAATGCTAAAACTTTTTAAAGGGAAGGTCAACAACTAGCTAGTATTTCTATGTAGTAGAAGTATAAAAGCTACAATCTGAGCAGAATATCATTATATATTGTTCTAAGTAAAAGTATTGTTCTAAAGTAAAATAATTTACATTCAATTTGGGATGTAATACACTATAAGGTAAAATATAAGCTAAATATAAGTGGGATTCATTGTTAAGCATCATAGGGTGATGTGCTTAAACAATCAGAGAACTCACTACATGTGCCTTATTAATAATAATGCTTGAAACAAAGCAGTGAGTGGCATTTTTTATAGAGAATAGTTATTTTATGAAAATAAATGTGTACTTTTTCAATTTGTGACAATAACTGATAAACATTACAAAAAATTGAGAATATGCAAAACATTGAAAAATAGCATTAGGAAGTGTTATATCCTTTATTCTAGAAAAGGGCACACCCTTAGATGACCCTCTCTCCTGCCTCCCAGTCTCCTTCTTAGAGGTAAAGGTTTTAAATCATTTAAGGGATTCCTGATCATTTATCCTGAATATTAGGGAACACATAAGTGATGTTCTTGACATCAAAGAGAAAGAAAATCTGAGAACATTTGGAAACTTTGCAGTGCTGACTATGTGTGTAAAGTTTGTGAGCTGTCTTTCCTCATAATACCCCACTTCTTGTCATGGTATTGAAAATTGCAGAGATTTTTAAGTAATAAAAACTTTAACTCCCATATAACCACAGTTAAAACTGTTATTTCATTTTATGAACATAGAGTAAAAGTAATTCCTTTCAGTCCTCACAAATACAAGGTTATGGAGTCACTACCATATCAAGACATAGAACAGTTTCATCACTCCCCATTCCCCCCCAAAAAACAAAACTCCTTTGTGTTAATCCTTTGCAATTTATACCCCACTTCCTCAACTTGGCAATTTTTGTCCCTAAACTTTTGCCTTTTTTTCAGGATGCTGTACAATGCAATTATGCAGTGTTTAGACTTTTGAATCTAGGATTCTTTCACTTATATAATGCATTTGAGATTAAACCACGGTGTCGCAAATATCAGTAGTTTGTTCTGTGCTGTTACCAAATAGTAGTCCATTATATGAATGTACCAACGGTTTATGCATTTATCCTTTGAAGACTATTTATATTGTTTTTGGCAATTATGTGTAGAGCTATTAAGAATATGCATTACAAGTTTTTGTGTAATGTAAATTTTCATTTCTCTTGGGGAAATATGTAGAAGTAGGACCCCTGGCTCATATGATGTACGTGTTTAACTTTACAAAAAAAAAAAATACTGAAATATTTTCCAAAGTGGCTGTAGCATCTTTCATTCCAACCAGCAATATATGAAATTTCCAGGTCTCAGCATTCTTGTCTGCACTTGGTATTGTAAATACATTTTTTTGAATTTTAGCATCCTAAAATGTGCGCAGAGGTATCTCATGGTAATAATTTGCATTTTCTCAATGACTAATGATGTCAAGCATCATTGCATGTGCTTATTTGCCATCTGTATATCTTCTCTGGTGAGATGTCTGTTTAAATATTTTGCCCGGTTTTTTAGGGTTGTTAAATTTTAAAAGTCCTTTAAGTGTTCTAGTTATAAGCCTTTTATCCAATGGGATTTTCAAATATTTTCTCTCAGTCTGTGGCTTTTCATTTCACTCTCTTAACAGTGCAAATTTTTTGTTTGTTTTAATTTTTTGAAGTCTAAATGATCATTTTTTTCATGAATCACGTATATAGCATATGTATAGAAGCTTATAACTGTTGTTGAACCTAAGGCATAAAAATTTTCTCCTCTGTTTTCTAATAACAGTTTCAAAGTTTACATTATATATTTAGGTCAATAATCTATTCTGAGTTGATTTTATATAAGGTGTAAGATGTGTAAGATATAAATTGAAGTTCATTTTCTGGAATATGGATGTCTAATTGCTCCAGCACCATTTTTGAAAATTATCCCTTATCCATTGAATTGCTTTTGTTTCTTCCTTAAAAATCAGTGAACCATTCTTCTGTGGGTCTATTTTGGGCTTTCTACTTTGGTCCATTGAGCTATGAGTCTATTTTTTCACCAATAACACAGTGTCTTCATTACTGAATCTCTATACTAAGTCTTGAAATCAGGTAGTGTGAGTCCTTCAATTTATGTGTCATTTTTAGTATTGGGGCAAATTATGCTTTGGGAAGTATGAAGATTAAAAGCCTCATGCTATAGTAAGCATCTCTCTGTCTCTGTCTCTGTGTTTCTCTCTCTCTCTCTCTTTTTGTTTCCTGAGATGACAGGACACTTTATTTTTAACTCTGAATTGTGCTCCACCTCTCAGGGACCCACAGGTATTTACCTGTTTTTAAGTCGAAGTCTGGCAGAGCCTGTTAAACTTTACCCTTCCATTCTGTATCTAGTCCATAGGTACCAAGCATACTTACATCTTTTTTGGTTTTCTTTTTTATTTTCTATTTTATTTATTTATATTCATCTAGTGTAGAAGAGAAAGGTAAGTCCCTCAAACTTTGGGGCTGTGTCAACCACATGTCTCATTTTATATAAATTCTTCTTTGATGGTTATCATGTTTATAGAAACATCTAGGGCGCCTGGGTGGCTCAGATGGTTAAGCGTCTGCCTTCGGCTCAGGTCATGATCCCAGGGTCCTGGGATCGAGTCCCACATCGGGCTCCCTGCTCCTTGGGAGCCTGCTTCTCCCTCTGCTTCTCTCTCTCTCTCTCTCTCTCTTCCTCTGTCTCTCATGAATAAATAAATAAAATCTTTAAAAAAAAAAAAGAAACATCTAGATTATAAACGATGGTGAAAAGACTGTTATTTGCACATAACTATTTTCCCATATCTCAAATTCACCTTATAACAAAAAAGTTAGAATTGCTTTTTCAAAATATGTTTAAGCTTCTCAGCATTAGTTAGTAATGATTAACTTATTAATTGTGGTTGTTTATTAGTCATAATTGCTTGAGTAGCCATTTTACCACACCCTGCAAAAGTAAGTGCAAAAATTTTTTTAAAAACTTTATTGTGGTAATACTTAACATGAGATCTACCCTTTTAATAAATTGTTACTTGTATGATACATTATTGTCGACTATGGGTACAATGTTTTACAACAGATTTCTAGAGTTCGCTCATTTTTTTTTACTAAAACTTTATACCTTTTGTTTAATAATTCCCTATTCCCCCGTCCCAGGTGCTGGTGACCACCATTCCACTATACGATTCTTTGAATTTGACTATTTAGATACTTCATGTAAGTGGAATCATGCAATATTTGTCTGTGACTAGCTTATTTCATTTATCATAATGTTCTCAAAGTTCATCCATGTTGTTGCATATTGGAGAATGTCTTTCTTTTCCTAATGCTGAACAGTATTCCATTGTATATATTTACCAGATCTTCTTTATTCATTCATCTGTTACTGAACATTTAGGTTGTTTCCACGTTTGGCTATTGTATATAGTTCAGCAATGAGCCCAAGAGTGCTAGTATCTCTTTAGATCCTGATTTCAATTCTTTTGGATAAAAGCCCATAAGTGTGATTCCTGGATCATATGAGAGTTCTACTTTTAATTTTTTGAGGAATCTCTATCCTGTTTCCACAGTGACTATATCATTCTACATTCCCACCAACACTGTATAAAAATTCCAGTTTCTACACATCCTCATCAACATGTGTTTTTTTTTTTTTTTTTTTTTTTTTTGCTAATAGCCATCCTGACAGGTTTAAGATAATATCTTATTGTGGTCTTGATTTGCATTTCCCTGATAATTAGGGATGTGGAGCATTTTTTCATATATGTGTTGATCACTTGTATGTCTTCTTTGGAGAAATGTTTGAGTCTTCAGTCTAGTTTTTAATCCAATTATGAGGGCTTTTTTTTTTTTTTAAACCATTGTGTTGTTGGTGTTCCTTCTACATTTTGAGATTAATTCTGTATTAGTTCTCCAGAGAAACAGAATCAATGGGAGATAAATAGACGACAGATAGATAGATGGATGATAAATAGATAGATAAAGAAGTACACATAGATATTATTATGAGGACCTGACTGAACATTCCCATGATGTGTTGTCTGCAAGCTGGAGACCCAGCGAACCAGTGGTGCAATTCTAGTTCAAGTCTAAAGGCCTAAAAATCAGGGATCCAATGGTGTAAATTACAGTCCAACAGGAGAAGACCAATGCCTCTGCTCAAGCAGGGGGGCAGGAAGCAGAAAGGTGGATTTTTTTCTTCCTTCCCCTTTTTCGTTCTACTCAGGCCCTTAAAAGATCGGCTAACACCCACACACACTGGGGAGGACCATTTACTTTACTGAGTACACTAATTAAAATGCTAGTCTCATCCAGAAACACCTTCATAGACACACAAAAAATAGTGTTTAATTTGGGCACCTTTGACCTGGTCAACTTAACATAACATAAAGTTAACCATCACAAATCTACCTGTTCAACTTGGCACTTATATATATGCCATCTCTTTAACCAAACTTCATCTTTAAATAAAGACAAAAATAAGGTGATTAACCTTTCTAACACAATAAACTACCCCACGAGTAACCAAAAACATACAAACCCTTTCCACAGAAGTGGAGGCTCAGTCCTTGAGGAACTTTTGCTCTTCTTGATATCCCATAATTTAAATATCAATATTGCGTATTAAGATATGAGATGTTTGGTAGAATTCACCAGTGAATGAAGCTGTCTGAGCCCAGTACTTCCTGTGTTACAAAGTTATTAATCATTGATTCAATTTCTCTAATGGATATAGACCTATTCAGATTGTCTATTTCTTCTTGTATGAGTTTTGGTAGACTGTGTCTTCAAGAAATTCATCTGTTTTGTTTAGGTTATCAAACTTGTGGGCATAAAGTTGTTCATGGTATTCCTTTATTTTCTTTTTAATGTCCACATTATCTGGAGTCCCCTTTTTGATTTATGTTAATAATTTGTATATTTTTTCTTTCTTCTTTAATTAGCCTTGTTAAAGGCTTACTGATGTAAAGTATCTATTTTTTTCCCCCTCTCTCAAAAGTCAAGTAATATCTGAACAGATTATCTTCTTCCAGAACCTTTCCCTGCTGCCAGGTCCCAGACAAAGATATCTCAAATGCTCAAAATGCCAATACACTAAAGCGTAGTGTCTTACTCTGCTCAAGCTGCTTTAACAAAATATTGTAGTGGCTTAAACAAAACCCATTTATTTCTTACAATTTTGGAGCCTGGGAAGTCCAAGATCAACGTGCTGACAGATTTGGTGCCTGATGAGAACCCTCTTCTTGACTTGCTTTCTTTTTGTTGTATCTACACATGGAGGAGAGAGAGCTCTGGTCTTTCTTCTTCTAAAGACACTAATCTCATTATGGGGGCTCCACTCTCATGATCTCATTTAAACATAATTCTTTCCCATGGGCTACACCTTCAAATGCCATCACATTGAAGGTGAAGCCTCAGCATATGAACTTGACGGGGGACAAATATTCAGTCTATAACTTTCTACTCTTGGCCTTCAAAATTTATGTCCTCACATGCAAAACACATTCAGTCCATCTCAACCCTCCCCACATCTTACCTCATTCCAGGATCAACACTAAAGTCTATACAGTCCAAAGTCTTATCTAAGTAGCTCCTAAATCAGATATGGGTGAGCCTTGACATATAGCCTTGACATTTATCTTGAGGGAAAGTTTCTCTTCAGCTGTGAACCTATGAAACCAAGTAAATTATGTCCTTCCAAATTGCAATGAGACAGGTATAGGATATGTTCCCACTTTAAAAGAGAGAAATCAGAAGGCATAAAGGTATCATTGGTCCCAAGCAAGTCCCGAACCCAGCAAGGCAAATACCACTAGATCTTAATGCATGAATATATTCCCCTTTGGTTGGATGCTCTGCCTTATGGTACAGTAGACTACCCTCAAACAGTTCTACCTCAGTAGCTCTTTTAGGCATGGATCTGACCCTCCAGGCTCTGCAGACAGGTATTGCACCCACCAGCCTTTGGGTGGCTGCTGTCTGACCTGCTGAGACTGAGGCAAAGCACCCCTGTTTAAAAGTGAAGAGGCAGCGCTGAGGACTTCTGAATGACCTTTGGAGCCATTCTTCCTTGATCTTGAAGAATAGTGCACAATTGTAGACAGATAGCAAAATGGTCTGGTCCTCTCGGAGCTAAGAAGCCTGGCAGCCTTCCTTCATATTGTTCTGTCTCTGTCCTCTTCAGTTCAGACTGGCAGTGTTTTTGCTGGAGTAGTTAATTAAGGATAGGTTGAGAAGTTTCCAAATCTTTAAGTTCTGGTTCCTAGTTGTGTGAACTTAAACAAGTGATTTCTGTCTGCACTTCACTATTTCCTAGAAAATAAATAAAAATAAGAATCTTACGCACCTTATAAATCCATTGTGAAGACTAAATGCATTAATGCACATAAAACTCTTATAATAGGGCTTGGTTCCTTAATTTATAAGAATTCAGTATCTGTAGACTCATATATGATTCATTTAAGATTATTATTGTGCATGGCTATTAGGAACAAGAGCGTGCAGGAAGAATTCATAAGATTGTAAGATTGCTTATTTTTTATATAATATAAATAAACCTAGCTTACCTTTTTTAAGTGCTACTTAGTATTCATTATATAACTTCCTCAAAGTTGATTTCACAAGTCTTGTTCTTTTTTTTTTTAAGATTTTATTTATTTATTCATGTAAGACAGAGAGAGAGAGAGAGAGAGAGAGAGAGGCAGAGGGAGAAGCAGGCTCCCGAGGAGCAGGGAGCCCGATGCGGGACTCGATCCCAGGACCCTGGGATCACGACCTGAGCCGGAGGCAGACGCTTAACCATCTGGGCCACCCAGGCGCCCTCACAAGTCTTGGTCTAATAAACAATGAGGGGCTTGCTTTTTTTTTTTCTTTTTTTTAATTTACAATTTGAAAATAAAATTTAGTGTTAAAAGCAGTCCAAAACAAAATGTACCTTTGTAAAGTCCTGTGTGTCTATTTGTAGGTTAAATACCATGAAGCTTAATTGTCAAATCAGTAGATCCTAGTATAGATAATGCCAAACTGCCTTCTAAAAATATTGTACCAATGTGCACTACCCACACTGGTTTGTCAGTATATGTGAAGGGACTTAAAACAATAAAAAGATTACTTCAAACTGAAGACATTTGAGACACAGCAGATGCAGAAAGATGCATTTTGGGAGCTTCCCTTTTCTGACTAAAAGCAGAGATTCTGGGAGTGAAGCTAGCATAAATCCTTTTTGGGGGAGCTTCTATTGGGGAAGGAGACTAACCATTAGCACAGGGATGAGAAGTTGCATAAACAAACATTATCACAAACTGTCCTACCTTCCATTTTTCCCCTAAAAGCCCATTTGTCTCCCCTCACAGCTCATTTACAACCCAGAGAAGCCCTACCCTGCCCCTTTCTTCTATTAAAATGGTATATAAACCTTTATTCCTGGCTGTTCAGGGAGCCTCTTCATATGAATTCTCCCACATGCATAATAAACTTTTCTCTCTTAATCTGCCTATGTTCAGACCTAAATTGGTAAAAGGGATTGTTTTTCCTCCCAGCGTTATGTATTGGACGTAGGGTTGCCGGACTTAGCAAATAAACATAACATAAATAACATTTTTGCTGAGCATAAATATGACCCACACAATATTTGAAATATACGGATACTAAATTTTTTCTTAAATGATTGGTTATTGATGTAAAATTCAAATTAATTTAACTAAGTATCCTGTATTTGATATCTGATTTGAGGATGTGAGAAAGCTGATCTTCTAGGAACAAGTATGACTAAACAGTAAATAATGAAAGCTGTCATTCTTAGTGTACTAAATATATTGGGAAACATATGAGTATAATGCAAAAGTAAGCTCTCATTTACAACTATTTTTTATTTTAATTTTACAACTATTAATCACTAATCATGATTAATGTGTGCACGCAGCAGCTTTGCTCATTTGCAAGCAGCGCTCAGGGGCAGCTAGGACCCGGCTGCCCCGCACTTGGGTAAGAGTTGGAACAAACACACATACTTTCTTTTCTTGGGACTCTTTTCCATTCTAGCTTCCCAGGAAACCTCAAAATCCACCAAAGTGTTGATATCTTTGTTAAATATTGCCAGACTGTAGGATCTCAATAATTTAACAGACTATCTTAAGTTTTATTATTTATTTATTTATTTATTTATTTATTTATTTATTTATTTATGTGAGTAAAGAGATAGAAGTTTATTTTTTAATTTTTTTTAAAGATTTTATTTATTTATTTGACAGAGAGAGACACAGCGAGAGAGGGAACACAAGCAGGGGGAGTGGGAGAGGGAGACGCAGGCCTTCCGCTGAGCAGGGAGCCCGACGTGGGGCTCGATCCCAGGACTCTGGGATCATGACGTGAGCCGAAGGCAGAGGCCTAACGACTGAGCCACCCAGGTGCCCCGAGATAGAAGTTTATTAAGTGAAGATACAGGAAAAGCTCTCAAGAGTGACAGGGGTCCCGACAGGGTTGCCAATGAGGGCCCTTAGGGTTGGTCTTTTATAGAAAGCTAACCAGGGAACTTAAATCTTTTTAACATTTCTACTGATATCACCACTGAGTAAGGACTAGTGATAACATCTTCCATGGCTTACTTCCTTTTTAGGGTCTGGTTATTCTTTATTGGTCACAGTTGATTATCACAAAGACACCCACCCCACATGACCCACCCCACACTCTTAGGGCAGGGTGGTCTGATTTGTCCCCTTACCTCTGGTTTCCCCACACTTCCACATTTTTGAGATTTCTTGGAGCCTGATCATGTAGCACCCTATCTCTCTCCCTACCTAGCCCTGCCTGTCCCTTAGTCATTCCTCCCACTGGAATAGTAACCCTAGCTGCCATTAGGGAATGGGACGATGACCACTCTGGCTGCTTCCTGCTGAAATGGGGCAGTGGGCTGTGTGGCAGTTAGAATCTATTATTTTTTCTTTTAATATTTAAGACTAAGATAAGTCAACTCTGCTTTATACTTTGATTTGCATCTATTTTTTTCCTTTTAGAATGTGAATATTACCAAATTTTATAAGAATACTGATGAGATCATTAAAATATTATATATCAAAAGAACCTCTTAAACATTTCAAAATAAAATGTTACCATTTGTGTGTAGTGATCCAAAGGGGCACCTGCACCCTATTGTTTATAGCAGCAATGTCCACAATAGCCAAACTATGGAAAGAGCCTAGCTGTCCATCAACAGATGAATGGACAAAGAAAATGTGATACACACATACATACACACACACACACACACACACACACACACACACACACACACTGGAATATTATGCAGCCATCAAAAAATGAAATCTTGCCATTTGCAATAACGAGGATGGAACTAGAGGGTATTATGCTAAGTGAAATAAGTCAATCAGAGAAAGATAATTATATGAGCTCACTGATATTAGGAATTTGAGAAACAAGACAGAGGATCATAGGGGAAGGGAAGGAAAAATGAAACAAGATGAAACCAGAGAGGGAGACAAACCCTAAGAGACTCTTAATCTCAGGAAACAAACTGAGGGTTGCTGGAGTGGTGGGGGGTGGGAGGGATGGGGTGGCTGGGTGATAGACATTGGGGAGGGTATGTGTTATGGTGAGCGCTGTGAATTGTGTAAGACTGTTGAATCACAGTTCTGTACCTCTGAAACAAATAATACGTTATATGTTAATAAAAAATAATAAATAATTAATACATAAATACAAATGTTACCATTTATGAACTAGAATAACCAGTATAGTAAAGGTGGTAGACCATGCAACAAGGGTATTGAAATTAAATCCATAAAAACATGAAAAGCAAATTTTGTCATTCTTCTTTGATGTGTAAGATGCCACAAAGTTAGATGATTGCCAAACTTAGAAATCTTGGAACCATGAAGTCTAGTGTTATATCTAAAAATAGACTGAAGCATATTAAAAATTTGAAGAGTTTTTTTGAGAAAAAAAATCAATTCAAATTAGACAGCATCCCAGCTAGCAGATAGAAAGGATCTCCAAGGAGCTGTACAAAATGAAAGACTTTTACAGGCAGAAGGGCACAGGAACAAGGAAGCTATATTACCACATTGTGATTGCAAGGTTAATTTCCCTTAGAGGACAGAAGGAGTCTGTCAGGCAGATTATCTAACTAGTGCTGTTCAGACAATTCCTTGATTAACTGGGAGAGCTAAAGCTGTAATTATATTAAGTGTTGGTTTGATGATATGTGTCTTAGCATGAGTGACACCATTTTGGACCTGTTGTCTTATTTTTTAATAGTTGTGATGTCCAAGGATAGTATCTAACCTGATGTAATTATCCAGTTCACAAGGAATGGATGATCCACATAATTTTGACAAATGGGGATCTCTAAGTGTTGAGAAACCTAAAGACTTCCTATCCTGGGCGCCTGGGTGGCTCAGTTGGTTAAGCGACTGCCTTCGGCTCAGGTCATGATCCTGGAGTCCCGGGATCGAGTCCCACATCGGGCTCCCTGCTCAGCGGGGAGTCTGCTTCTCCCTCTGACCCTCCCCCCTCTCATGCTCTCTCTATCTCATTCTCTCTCTCTCAAATAAATAAATAAAATCTTTAAAAAAAAAAAAAAAAAGACTTCCTATCCAGTAATCACATAGCCAGTTCTATCCACTTTATTATGAAAAAGTCATATTACCACTTACCCTTTTTTTTTAAGCTGAGTGGGAAATCTGCTATATTATAAAGAGAACAAAAGGCTGAGTCCTCTGGGGAATGAAAGTCTTCTAATGTTACCTTCTTATTTGTAAAGGCCCAGATTCCCTTTGACAAATTCTGATTGAGTGATTTGTAATTTCAAACAAAATCAGAAACGGTTAAGATCAATGGACATTTTGGCAAGCAAATTTTACTTTTATGATAAAATAATTCAACAATAAAAATATAAATATAACTCAAAGATTAGCATGCCTGAGTAGTTTGCAAAAGATTAACACTTTTTGCAATCTATTTTAGTACAATTTATTTTGTTATGTAACTTTTATTTTCAAAAACTAGTGTTCTATTAAATGAATTAAATAAATTTCAATAAATTTTTCACTACTTAAAATAATTAAACCAAAACATATATCAAGAATTAAAAGAAAAGTAAGTATGCTTATGTTTCTTTTTAGAGAATATTGTTAAAATATTTAAAGATATTTCCTTGTGGTGTTCATATAATTAATGACATCATGTTATGAAAGCATAAGTTAAAAAATAATAATAGGAAGAATTGTGTGTTTTACAATGTATTTGAAGTCCCTGAAATTCAAATAACATGGTTCATGATCAAATGAAGCCCAAAACTCATCTGGGGACCATTGTCCTAATTGTAGTTTTAAATTCTAAGATAAAGCCATTCAACATTAGTGAAGAAAAAGATTTCAAGTGGCTCCATGTCACAGATATTGCATAACAAATAATAGATTTAAACACTTTAAGTGCTCATGATAAACCGACCACAAAATCCCCTAGGAAAAATATTCTGTAAATGGTGCAGTGTGACTAATACCTCCAATCCCCAAGGACATGAAGGAGGATGACTTTAACAGTTCTATGTTTGCCTGGTATCTGTAAGTTAGATTAGGGGAAAAGTTGAGAGAAGACAGACTTCCGACATTAATTGTGCTGGCAAGTGTTTCCTCCCTTCAGATTCAGCAGTATGTGGAAAAATCATTTTCTACGGGAACTTTAAGAAACACAGTGTTTCTTTAAGAAACATCCCTAGATGAACTTAGAGAGTGGCATTGTTTTAGTTAGTTTTATCTTTAAACTATTTTTCTTTAAATTATCCAAAAGAGTATCTTATATATTATTATATATAACTGTGCACTATATATACACATACAGTTCATACTTGAACAATGCAGGGGTTAAGGGTGCAGACCTCCTACACAGTCAAAAATCCGCATGTAACTTTTGACTCCCATAACTTAACTACTAATAACCTACTGTTGACAGGAAACTTACTGATAACATAAATAGTCAATGAACGCATATGCTATGTATGTATTATAAACTATATCCTTTCAGGAAAGAGAGATAAGAAATGTTATTAAGAGATAGGAAAATGTTATTAAGAAAGTCATAAGGAAGAGAGAATGTTTTGAGTATCGCACTGTAAAAAATTTGCATCTATGGGACCTGCACAGTTTACGTCCTTATTGTTCAAGGATAAAGGGTATAATTATCCAGAAATGCACATTGGTTTTTAGTAAAATTGCAAAAGACGGGAAAATAGATTTAAGGGGACACCTGTGGTCGTTATTTTTGTATGTTTTTACTGAAAATGTTACTGTCTTAATTTAGAACTGAAACCTTTTTACTGATAAGCTTTCATTTCTTCTTCTCCTCTACCACTTTTGAAATTTGAAAAAGAACCCAATTCTTCCTAAATATGCCTTTAAAAAATGTTTTACAACAATTCTGAGATGATTTTAGAAGATGGTTTAACATTATTATCATTTTCTCAATAATTGTTACTTTCAATTAATTTAAGACTTTTAACTATATTAAGCAAATATTAAATCTGTAGTGATAAAGAATAGGATTATTGAAACAAAATGTCTCATTGTCTTCAAAATAACAACCACAACAAAACCTATTCTTAACAGTGTCAAAATACAAAATTAGATATCTTTTCAAAGGATATACTGGAAATTTCAGAATAAACTTAGAAAAAAAAATCCCAAAACAGAACCTAGTGTAATAGTCAGGAATCTGGAGGCGAGAGTTGTAAAATGACTATCTTTGTGCCAAAAAATTTGTTGGTAGAGTGACCATTCTCTTTTATGCAAATAAACTGGCCAGAAATATAACTTAGACAACCCTGTCAGTTAGGGAAATTAATACAGTCAAAAGCCAATAGTGAGAAGACTTTTCTTTATATTTGCTTGTGTTTATCCAGGTGTGCAATGCCAATGCTA
>NW_027397122.1:945898-983525 GCF_003265705.2 Callorhinus ursinus | reverse complement strand
AGTTTTTGGTGCAGTGTTCCATGATTCATTGTTTGTGCATAACACCCAGTGCTCCACGCAGAACGTGCCCTCCTTAATACCCATCACCAGGCTAACCCATCCCCTTACCCTCCTCCCCTCTAGAACCCCCAGTTTGTTTTTCAGAGTCCATCGTCTCTCATGGTTCGTCTGCCCCTCCGATTTCCCCCCCTATTTTAAACAGTGTGAGGGTTGTGTTTTGCTCTCACATTTGTCCTTGACATGTCTGTGTTCAATTTTGAGACTCTAAAGACCATGGTTTGGAAAACAAAAAATTACGTTGAGAAATATCTTGAGTTTTAAAGGCTAAAATGTCTCAATGCTGCTCCGGTTCGCAGAGAATCTGTTAAAAATAACATCTTAACCAATTTCTGCAGTACAGAAAGATCAGTGTTGCTGTATCTCTGGCTACTTTGTTTTGCTTTCCGCCTGCCCACCCCCAAACGTGGAACACAGCCAACATCCTGTAAATATCAGCCCTTAGCGTCCCTGTCTAATTCACAGGCCTTGGCTTTAGGAACTATCTCACACTGAATTTCATTTTGTGATATTTCCACATCCTGCTAAGTCTTGGCTTTTTTTTTTTTTTTTTTTAAGATGTACTTATTTGACAGAGACACAGCGAGAGAGGAAACACAAGCAGGGGGGAGTGGGAGAGGGAGAAGCCGGCTTCCTGCCGAGCAAGGAGCCTGATGTGGGACTAGATCCCAGCACCTGGGATCATGACCCGAGCTGAAGGCAGACGCTTAACAAGACACCCAAGTCTTGGCTTTTTATCTTATGCCTTGTGTCTGGCTTTGAACTTATCCCAGGCATCTGGGATATGCCTGGGATAAGTCTGACACAGGCATATATGCCTGACACAGGCATACCTCAGAGATATTGTGGGTTCAGTTTCAGACCACCCCAATAAAAATTTTTACAATAAAGCTAGCCAAATATATATTTTTTTGGTTTTCCAGTGCGTATAAAAGTTATGTTTACACTCTACTATAGGCTATTAAGTGTGCAGTAGCATTATGTCTAAAAAAATTATACATGCCTTAATTAAAAATACTTTTTTGCAGAAAAATGCTAACCATCATTTGAGCTTTCAAAAAGTCATAACATTTTTGCTGGTGGAGGGTCTTGCCTTGATGTTGATGGCTGCTGACTGATCAGGTGGTGCTTACTGAAGGCTGGTGTGACCATGGCAAGTTCTCAAAATAAGAGAACAATAAAGTTTGCTGTATAGCAAACTGACTCTTCCTTTCATGACTGATTTCTCTGTACCATGTAGTGCTCTTTGATAGCATTTAACCCACAGGAGAACTTTTTCCAAAATTGGAATCAATCCTTTAAAAACTTACTGCCGCTTTAGCAACTAAGTTCAGGTAATATTCTAAATCCTTTGTTGTCGTTTCAAAGTTTTCACAGCATCTTCCCCAGGAGCAGATTCCATCTCAGGAAACACTTCCTTGGGGCGCCTGGGTGGCTCAGTCGTGAGGCGTCTGCCTTCGGCTCAGGTCATGATCCCAGGGTCCTGGTATTGAGCCCCACACATCGGGCTCCCAGCTCAGCGGGAAGCCTGCTTTTCCCTCTCCCTCTCCCCCTGCTTGTGTTCCCTCTCTCGCTGTGTCACTCTCTGTCAAATAAATAAATAAAATCTTTTTTTTTAAAAAAAGAGGTACTTTCTTTGCTCACCCATAAGAAGCAGCTCCACATCTATTAAAGTTTGATAATGAGATTATCACATTCCAGTCACATCTTCAGGCTCCACTTCTAATTTTAGTACTCCTGCTATTTCTATTACATCTTCAGTTACTTCCTCCAATAAAGTCTTAAGCTTTCAAAATCATCCATGATAGTTGGAATCAACTTCCTCCAAACTCCTGTTCATGTTGATATTTTGACCTCTTCCCATGAATCACACATGTTCTTAATGACATCTGGAATAGTGAATTCTTTCCAGAGGTTTTCAATGGACTTTGCCCAGATGCATCAGAGCAATCTCTATCTATGGCAGCTCCAGTCTTATGAAATGTATTTCTTAAATAAGAAGACTTGAAAATCTAAATCACTCTTTGACCCATAGGGTGTAGAATGGATATTGTGTTAGCAGACATGAAAACATTAATCTTTTTGTACATCTCCATCAGAGCTCTTGGGTAACCAGGTGCATTGTCAATGAGCAGTGATATTTTGAAAGGATTTTTTTTTTTTTTTCTGAGCTGTAGATTGCAACAGCTTAAGATATCCTGTAAGCTATGTTGTAATAGATGTGCTGTTATCCAGGCTTTGTTGTTCTATTGATAGAGGGTAGGCAGAGCAGGTTTAGCACAATTCTTAAGGGCTTTAGGATTTTCAGAATGGTAAACGACCATGGGCTTCAGCTTCAAGTCACCAGTTGCATTAGCCCCTAACCAAAGAGTCAGATTGTCCTTTGAAACTTTGAAGCCAAGCATTGACTTATCCTCTCTAGCTGTGGAAGTCCTAGATGGCATCTGCTTCCAGTAGATGGCAGTTTTATCTCCATCGAAAATTTATTGTTTGGTGTAGCCACCTTCATTAATTATCTTATCTAGGTCTTTTGGAACACTTGCTGCAGCTTCTACATCAGCATTTGCTGCTCCACCTTGCACTTTATGTTAGAGAGACAGCTTCTTTCCTTAAATCTCATAAACCAACCTCTGCCAGCTTCAAACATCTGCAGCTTTCCCACCCATCTCAGCCTTCTTAGAATTGAAGAGAGTCAGGGCCTTGCTCTGGATTAGGTTCTGGCTTAAGGGAATGCTGTGGCTGGTTTGATCTTCTGCCTGGACCACTAAAGCTTTCTTCATATTAGCAATAAGGCTTTTTCACTTTCTTATCATTGGTGTCTTCACTAAAATAGCACTTTTAATTTCCTTCAAGAACTTTTCCTTTGCAGTCACAACTTGGCTCAAGAGACCTTGCTTTCAGCCTACAAGTTTTCAACATGCCTTCCCCACTAAGCTTAATCATTTCTAGCTTTTGATTTAAAGGGAGAGATGTGTGACTCTTCCTTTCACTTGAACACTTAGAAGCCACTGTAGGATTATTAATTGACATAATTTCAATATTGTTTTGTCTCAGGGAATAGGAAGGCCCAAGGGGAAGGGAGAGAGAGAGAGATTGACATGGGAGGAGAGCTGGTCAGTGAAGTCAAAACATACACATTTATCAGTTAAGTTCGCCATCTTATATGAATATGGTTTGTTGTACCCCAAAACAATTATAATAACATCATATATAATATCACATAATATAATATAATATAATCATCATGATAAAGTTTGAAGTATTATGAGAATTATAAAAATGTGACACAGAGACACCAGGTGAGTCACTGCTATTGGAAAAATGACACTGACAGACTTGCTCAACACAGGGTTGCCAGGGATGCCTGGGGGGCTCAGTTGGTTAAGCGTCTGCCTTTGGCTCAGGTCACGATCCCAGGGTCCTGGGATGGAGTCCCACATCGGTCTCCTTGCTCAGCAGGGAGCCTGCTTCTCCCTCTGCCACTCCCCTTGCTTGTGCGTTCTCTCTCTCTCTGACAAATATATAAATTAAATTTAATTTAAAACACACACATAAAGAAAATATACAAAAACAAACAAAAACCACAAGGTTGCCACAAACTTTTGATTTTTTTTTTAAATTCAGTATCTGAAGTACAATAAAGTAAAACACAATAAAATGAGGTATACCTATTCTACTCTTCTAGTACTGACTTGAGGTCTCTTCTTCAGTGAAATCTATGTGTTTCCTTTCAAAGTGAAAGCTCCCTGGAAATAGGTCTACGGAAGGTCAAGGTGATATCTAGTCGTCTTGCTGTAACCCACACCAGCTTGGTCTGAACTCCCACAATATCTTTTCTTATTTATTTTATTTCTTTTCTGTGCCACTTGCTGGGTAAGCCATCCATATGTACTATCTTATTTAATCTTCATAATTGCTATCATTATGTTATAGTTTTTATTTAAAGTCAAGAAAATTCAGGCTGGATGGCTAAGTAGTTTCCATGAAGTCACAAACTAATAGGAAGCATTGCAAAGGGTCAAGCCTCAGTTACTCTCACTCTAAACCTCTGACTATTAGACCCTGGTTTGTTATGGAAATTCACTGGCCATCCTTTCACCTGAACTCACATTCTCATACAGGAAGCAAATTCAGTATGTGGGGAGTAGAAGATAGCAAATAAAATGGAGTAAGGAAAACTTCCATCCAAGAATGAGAAAGTATAGGAATGGGTCAGTCTTTACCAATCTTGTTTTTGAATTTTTATTTATTTATTTTTCTGGAATAAACTTTAAGATAAAGGAGAAAGATGAAGACTCCCAAGGGTCAAGGAGTTTAGCCTGAAGTTGACTACAACTACCAGACTATTTCTTCTAGGTTGCGTGTTCATCTTAATAGTAGATGGGTAGACATGGAAATAAAGATAGAAAGATATGGAAATATAGATATAAGTACATTCTTAAGTAACCAAGTGGATAGTTCATATACTGTGTTTTTTTAATACCACATCTGAGTATATCTGAAAAACCCTTAGATGATTAAGTTAGCATTAAGTTGGGATTTGTACATGTAGACAAATGTAGGCTCATTTATTTTTTGTGTGCAATGAGGAATAGGACCAGATTATTAAAAGGAAACTAGCTCTCAATTCTGGACTAAGTGATCAATCAGTCAATCATTGCCATAGTAATCCAACAATTGATAGTTATCAATGATTAGCTCCAGATGTACCTAGAATACTCAAGTGAAGCATCACACATGGGAGTCAAGGTGGAGTTGCTGAAATTGAAGCCCGACTTCAGGACAAACTCACTCTGAGGTTTCTCAGAAGCTCCCTTGGGCCCATTCAAGCAACTGGAGCTGGCTTACGGGAGGGAGCTTGAAAGCTAGGGCAGAAGAAAGAGATGATGATGAAGATAGAATGGAGATAAACATGGGGAGAAACAAACACAAAGGAATTTAACTCCAAGGAATACAGTCTAATTTACATTACAAATCTTCCCAGAGTTTAGCAGCTGAAACTCAATTGACAGCTTATTCAATTATTCTCTTATTCACCTTTTCAACAATTATTTATCCAGTGAGAGGTACTGGGCAAAATGCCAGACATCCAGTGTTAAACAAAACAAAGCTAGTTTCTGCTGTCGAAGGCTCTTATACTTTAGTGAGGGAGATGAATGTCAAGAGCCATGATGTGTCTGAGATTTTACTCTATTTACAAGCTAAAACAGCTTACCAGTTTCATGGATGTTGACAGAACTTGAGACCTGTGGTCAGAAATGAAAGACGATTTCTCATAACAGTAACAGCATTTGCAAGGGTTTCCTGGGCACAGTTGCCATGAGGCAGTGGTAAGGGGCCCAGATGATGGCTCTGAAATGGCTTGTATTGCTGGAAAGAAACTTGAAATTACAGAGAACAAATGGTTTACAATGGGCAGAAAATAAAATTGCCAGATAAAACACAGGTGTCCGGCTCATCTCAATTATTGTTAAACAATAGATAATTGTTTAGTACAAACATGTTCCAAATATTGCATGGGACATACCTATGCCCCCAAAAATGGATTATCTGAAATTCAAATTTAACTGGTCGCCTGCAGTTTAATTTAGTAATGCTGGGGACTCTAGGCCTGCTTGACTTCTGCCTCTAGAGGAGGCACTATTTCTGTCTTCCACTCTCTGTTACACACATTCTTGGGAAAATAGGCAGGAACAAAGTAAATGCCTCTGCTGAAAAGTTGTGCAGAAGTGTAAAGGCCCATGAAAAATTATTTCCCAATTTGCATTAATCAAACTAAAACACAAATATACAATTCCAGCTTTTGGTTAAGTTGTATGAAGAAATTTGAAGGGTATTGTTAAAGGATGGACCTGATATATCCTAACCCAATACTCTTAGATAACTAAATATAACGCTCAATTGTATGTTCTATTCCTCTGATGAGCTCAGAGGTAATTATTAAATCAACTCTCACAGCAATAGCTCCACCTGTCAGGATCATTTATAAAGTATTATTCCTCTTCTATAAGTTCAGGGATTGCATTCATGTAACTCTATCTTTCTTAGCAGAATAGGGTTAATATCTTGTTCTAAACTTTCCCCCTCTTTAAAAAGTTTGATTGATTTGTTCATTTGATCATGTTATTTTACTGGTCTTTCCTCCAAACGACTGATTTCACTGAGGACAACCATGTCTTTATTATTGTCAGAGAGAACAGAGAACTTGATCACAATTTCTGCTTTCTCAACTGAACTTGGGTCCTGGCGATCAACCAGCAGCCACTTTGTGTGAAGGTGGCCTATTTTGGTTTTGATGCATGAGCTTTAAAAGTTACAAAATGTGGTATTCTGAGTTGGCTTGCAAACAAATTTCTGATCTTGAAAAATGCGATTGTACAATATGGCTGTATTTTGAATATCTGCCAAAACATTTTGAATTACGTAATTAGCACCTCAATGGACATAACAATGAGTTTTGGAGTTCTGCTTGAAAAATCTCTCATTGTATTAATTTTTATTATGTTTTTAAGCAATTCAAATACTAGTTACAAGTTATTGGATATGATTAAACCACACTTTCTGATGTCCATGGAGATTGTGTGCTACTTTTCTTCATTTACCCTTGCACTTACTTCTTTTGGACACTCCACTAGCAGGTTGTCTGCAGTTTTGATTCTTCCTCAAAGCTCCTTGCTTTCTGCAGAAGGAAAAGACGGAAGTTGGATGCTTGTTAATCCTAGTGACATCATATGGGAAACTGCTCTTCTTCTTCTTCTTTTTTTTTTATTATATTACGTTAGTCACCATACATTACATCATTAGTTTTTGATGTAGTGTTCCATGAGTCATTGTGCATAACACCCAGTGCTCCATGCAGTACGTGCCCTCTTTAATACCCATCACCAGGCTAACCCATCCCCCCACCCCCCTCCCCTCTAGAACCCTCAGTTTGTTTCTCAGGAAACTGCTCTTCTATACACACGGCTACATTTTCCTCTTTCGTTAAAGAACAGAAAAACTGTACTGATATTTGAAACTGGATTTTTAAGTATACTTTTAGAATATAAACATCTCATCATTGATAAAGAGACAACTAAATGTAACAAGGATATTTTCAGTGGAGCAAGAATCGAACACTTCCCTCCTATATTCATTGTGCCCTGTGTGCCTTGTTGAATTAGACCATCAGGCTTGCTTTTCCAAAGAAGCCTCTCCCTTTCACTGTCTTAGCTTTTCTCTTCTAGGCAGTTTGCCTTGTGCTTAAAACACTGCACCGCATGACAGTAGCTCATCACTGCTGTCTGACACAGCCCTTTGTGTCATCAGCTATTGCTGACCTCGTGGATCCATTTGTTAATCCACTCCTCCCACAAATATTTACTGGGCACCAGACCAGACAGATGAAAATTGTTATTATTTATTCCTCTTAACTTCTGTGACAACTGCTTCTTATTTTTCTTTATAATGTCCACTCTTTGTCAGGCTCCTTAGCTGGCTTCCTCCTCTTCCTGTGCCCACCCATTACATGTTGGTGTTATTTTAGACATTTCCTTCAATTCTTCCTTTAATCTATATATTTTGTCCGGAGATTTCATTCATTCAATAATATTCTTTCATTCATTTCAATTGCCATTCACTCCCAAATGACTTCCCCCTTCGTGTCACTGGGACAAACTCTTCTCCTGATCTACTGATACAAATTTCAAACTCTCTGCCCACTAACTTCAGAGTTCTGAAATCTTTCTAGAATCTTTTGAGTATTTCCCAAATCAACTTCTTAGCTTCTTCTTTTGTTTTTTTTGTCTTTATTAATCATTCTGCCAAATTCCAGTTGCTCAAATTGGAAACTTAGCAACATTCGCTGCAACATTTTCCCTCATCATCCCAACTGAGTCAGTGGCCTCTAAACCCATCCCTCCCCCAGGGTTCTCTGCATGCCTATGGCTTCCCTGGAAGTGTCAGCCACAAGCCCCACCCCAGACCCGCAGTTCCTGAGGTGCTGTCTTCTGCAAGGCCTCCCCTAGGCTAGCTCAGAATTCCTCCAAAGACATACAGAAACTCTTATCCATATATAGTAACCCTTTCTTCATGGCGTTTCCTATTTGGAGCATTCTCCCAAAATTCAAGCTGCCTCCATACCCCTGAAATTGGGCTTGTCCGGGCTCTATGTCCTGGCCCTCAGGGAGAAAGACAGGGTAGCCAGAGGGCTCACCTAGGATGATCATGGTCTTGCACTGGTTGCTACTTAATGCCTAAAATAAGTGTTTTATGTATTTTCCAGTTTCTATAATTAATTATGACAGAAGGAAAGGTCTGATTTAAGTTACTCCCTTATGACTGGGAATGACAACTGCTTTCAACTTTTCCTAAATAATATAACTTTGTCAAAATACAATACATCTAATACTATTATTTAGATTAATGGATTGTAATTAGTATATATTCATTTTTAATGGAAAATTATTCTATTTATTTATGGTTCTATTCTACCCCATTCAATTCTATTGTCACAATTTTAGTTTTCCCATGGTTACTTTATTATTTTGTGTACTATTACTCTATTTCCTCTTTTGCACATTGATTTTTAATGGATATAATAGTCTCATGTTTTAAAATTTGACTTGTAATCATCATACATAGGTCGTTTATTTTAAATATACAGTAAGTACCCAAACCTCCTCTTTCATTGATCATGTATTTCCCTTTGTTCTTCTCACTTTCTTGAGAACATTCCTTCTGGATCCTTCTTGCCACAGCTCTAACACAGAGCCTGTTGCCCAGCTGCCATCCAGAACTTCACCACAACATCCCTCCCTCCCTCCCCTGCTCTGTCCTGTGCTGGATCTCTTGTTTTCCAGGTCTGTCTTCATGTTCATCCACTCCATTGTCCAAAAGCTTATTGAGGAGGGTGCCTGGGATGTAAATTTTTTGAGCCCTAACATGTCTGAAAATTCTAGCCTCACTCTTGATTGATAATTTGGAAATACTGTTCCACTAGAATTTTAAAAGAATTGATTCATTGGCTTCCAGCTCCCAGTGTTGCTATCATACCATTTGGTGTCAGTCTGATTTCTATTTAATCCTAAGTGATCTATTTTTATCTCTGTATGTTTGATCGAATTTTCTCTGAAAATTCCTGGTGTGTGTGTGTGTGTGTGTGTGTGTGTGTGTGTGTGTGTGTCTTTGATATGCATCTTTCTGCATTTAATTGGACACTTCCTATCTGGTAACTCATTTCCTTCAGTTTTAGGTAATTTTCCTCTGTTACTGCCTTTTTTCTTTTTCTTTTCATTCAAGGGTATGAACGTCCAAGTTTATCTTCTAACACTGATTGATCTTTTTCACCTTTTTCTTTTTCAGCTCTACTTCCCACAAGGATCTTTCATGGTATATCCCAATCTTACTAATTATTTTTTAGAGAGGAACTTCTAAAAATGCTCTTAAATTTTATTTAATTTTTTAAAGATTGTATTTATTTACTTGAGAGAGAGAGAGAGAGAGGAGGGGAGAGAGAAAACGCAGGCAGGGGGAAAGGACAAGGGGGCTCTGCACTCAGTGGATCTCATGACCCTGAGATCAGGACCTGAGCCGAAATCAGGAGTCAGACATTTAACTGACTGAGCCACCCACGTGCCACAAAAATTCTCCTTAATTTTTTTTTTTTGAGTTCTATTTCTCTCCCTCTTTCTCTTTCTTTTAGGGAACTGTATCTCTAACAATAGCGTATTTCTTTAAGTGTCTGTAGATCCTTATCTTTTCATCAGCATTTAAAGGGTGAGGTATTTGTAAAGCTGATTGGAACTCTGTTTTCATAGGGTGCACAAACATTAGTATGATGGGATAGACCCAGTCATATGGGGACCCTATAAGTGAGTATCCGTGGGTATTTATTTTGACCTGTTCAGTTTTCTCAGAAAAGAACTCTATGTACTCTTCTACATGGGATTATAATACTGGCTCTTGGTGTTCTGGGAGCTGAGAGGGAGACAGAGAGAGAAGAGATCCCACATTCAGCCTCCAGCCATTGCAGCTTTACAATGTCACTCAGGCCCTTCTGATGTCCCTCCTTCTGGAGTCTCTTCTCTAGTCTTTCCAGAAAATGCCTGTATATTTTAGATGTTAATTTGTGGCAAGAGATAATCTCAGTTTAATTGGTAGTAAGCCATAAAATGAACCAAAATACCTAGATATTTGGATTCAGAAATGGTGGAAACAAGAATTTCTACATGCCAGAGGGATGCATGTTCTCCCTGGCTCACATATGTTCTTTCTCTAAAGCAGGCTTGGTATCATGACCACCAGGAATCAAAACTCATATTCTATCAGGTAAGAAATCCTCACAAAAGAGGGATCCTTTCTGTAGAGTTTTCTTTCTCTCTCGCTCTCTTTTTTTAAGATTTTATTTATTTATTTATTTGTTTGAGAGAGAGATCACAGAGGGAGAGGGAGAAGCAGACTCACTGCTGAGCAGGGAGCCCGATGTAGAGCTCCATCCCAGGACCCTGGGATGGTGACCCGAGCTGAAGGCAGATGCTTAACTGACTGAGCCATCTAGGCAACCCTCTGCAGAGTTCTTGAAGCATCCAGAAAAAAAAAAAAAAAAAGAAAGAGAAGAAAAATAAAAAGAAAGAAAAAGTGTCAATCCTTGTCCCTTTGCTTAGAGAGATGGAGTTTTCTGAAGAATCAAGACTCGTTTCCCAACTCACCTCTGTGATAGGGAGTCATCAAATCCCCACTTGCATCGTTTTCTACATACATACAATCTCAAACATCCTGCTCATAAAAAGAAAATTTAGTATTTGTGTGTGTGTGTTTTCCCTCTGGGTGCTAGGCATCCTTTAGTTCCACATGTCACTCCTTGAGGTCCAACAATTAAGCTAACAATAAATTTGACTACTACCCCAAACACATCCAGCAAGCAGCATAAAAAGGAAACAGGAAGGCTGCCATTAAAGATAAAACAATACAAAATTTTAAAAAGTAAAATAAAAATAAAACAAAATAATAAAAAAAGAAAGTTATTTGTAAACTGCAGACAGTGGAATCAACACACAGCACTCTTCCACAAATATCCAAAATTTACACAACAAAAAAATTGGAAAGGCTCCCTTAGTCAGTCATCTGGGCTTCCCCTAGAACTGGTCTCTAGATAAGTATTACTTGGGAAAGTTTGTGTCCAACTATCAGAAAATTCTACCCAGACTGAGGGAAAAATACAGCCTCCTCACCCTTTGCTAACTTATTAGTAAAATCACAATGTAAGACAGTCACAGGAATGATTTGTTCCCGGCTCTGCTCAGCCTTTTTGAAAACCAGCATTATGCTCAGGCTGTCCTCTACTGATTTGAGGAGCTCTTCCTCTGGGATCACACAGCCAGAGAATAACAGGTTTTCTTCTTCAGTCACCACAAAAAATGGCATATAGTCAGTGTCCTTCTCCTCCCTCAGTGGGCTCTGAGTTGTAGGTAACTCTCAGTGGTGTCACTGAGGGATGGCCCAGGACAGTAACCCATTAGGATCCCAGCTGCGCTTTCTAGTCCCTGCTATTTTATCTGGCACTTACTTTAGCTTTTGAGAAATAATTTGTAATTTGTGACACTTGCAAAGGACAACATAAAAAGCAAATCTTATAATTACGTATTCTGTTTTATTACAAAAAGTTTTTTTTGACTTACACAAAAACAGAGAGAGCATTAAACTCACCCACATTCTCATCAGCTGGACCCCAGACTTCAATTTGTCACCACATGTATTAATCTGCCCTCTTTCTCATTTTTCATTTCCTTTTTTCTTTCTTCCTTTCTCTTTCTTTCTTTCTTTCTTTCTTTCTTTTTTTCTTTCTTTTTTTCTTTCTTTCTTTCTTTCTTTCTTTCTTTCTTTCTTTCTTTCTTTCTTTCTTTCTTTCTCTTTCTTTCTTTCTTTCTTTCTTTCTTCTTTCTTTCTTTCTTTCTTCTTTCTTTCTTTCTTTCTTTCTTCTTTCTTTCTTTCTTCTTTCTTTCTTTCTTTCTTTCTTTCTTTCTTTCTTTCTTCTTTCTCTCTCTCTCTTTCTTTCTTTTCCTTTTTTTTTTACTTTTTGGCTGAAGCATCTTAAAGCAAATTAAAGACATCACATTATTTCATGTCCACTCACATCAGTTTGCATTTTGAGAAACAAAAACAAAATGCATACTTTCTCATATTTATACTGAAACGGGTTTCTGAGGTTTATTTTTTTAAAACCAATCTGACAGTCTTTTTTTAGTAAAAATTAAAATTTTAATACCAATTGCAATAAGGTACTACAGTATGGTTGGATTTTAATCTATTATCTTGTTTGTCATTTTCTATTTGTCTCATCTGATCTTTCACCCATTTTTTTCTTTTCTTGCCTTTTGGGGATTAAATTGGTGTTTTGTTTTGTTTTGTTTTAATAATCCCATTATGTCCACTATTGTGTTATTTATTATAGATATTTTAATAAGATTTTCTAGGATTTACATTATACATCTTATGATAGTATTCCTTCAAAAAAATACATTTCACCTATAGTAAGAGAAACAAACAATATTACACTTTTATTTAGTCTATTTCATGTTTTGTCTTATTTTATTGCCACATTTTTAAACATCTATACATCTGATACCTTTTTTTTAAAGATTTTAGTTATTTATTTGAGAGAGGGAAAGAGAGAGAGAGCACAAGCAGGGGGAGCTGCCGAGGGAGAGGGAGAAGCAGACTTCCCACTGAGCAGGGAGCCCGACATGGGGCTCAATCCCAGGACTCTGGGATCACGACCTGAGCCAAAGGCAGATGCTTAACTGACTGAGCCACCCAGGAGCCCCCATTTCATACATTTATATTACTACATATGTTAAAACTTTTTTCTTTACACCCAATTATCTTTCAAATGGTAAAAAAAATATTAAACATCTCTTATATTTACCCCCATATTTGCAAATCATATCTGTCTGATATATTGCAAATCATATGTGGATAAGGGGCTTACCTTTTGAATATATATATGTATATATATATATATATACATATATATACACTTCTTATGGCTAAACAATTAAAATATTAAAAGAAAACAGAAGTTAGTCAAAGGATCTGAATAGATACTTCTCCAAAGAAGACATACAAATGGTCAATAAGCACTTTAAGATGCTCAACATCATTAGCTATTAGTTCAATGCACGTCAAAACCAGGGGGTACCACTGCATACATAATAAGATGACCATAATAAAAAAAGATAACAATACATGTTAGAGAACATGTGAAGAAATTGGAACTCTTAAATGTTGCTGGTGAGGATGTAAAATGTTTCAGCTTCTTTGAAAAGCAGTCTTACAGTTCTTCAAAGGTTAACATAGTATTACAATATGATTTAGAAATTCCATTCCTAATTATATAGCCAAGAAAAATGAAAAAAAAAATGTCCACATAAAGTTTTGTACATGAATGTTCATAGCAGCATTATTTGTAATACGCAAGAAGTGAAACAACTCAAATGTCCATCAGTTGGTGAATGGATAAATAGTATGCAGTGTAATCCATACAATGGAAAACCATTAGTCAACAAAAAGAAATAAAGTCCTAATACACACCACAGCATAGATGACTTGCAATATGATTCTATTTATATGACGTGGCCAGAGTAAGCAAATCCATAGAAATAGAAAGCAAATTAATGGTTGCCCAGGTCTGGGCTGTGGCATGCACTGGGGAGAGATGGAGCTTGGCTGCTAATACGTGTGAAGATTTTGGGGGAGAATGATAAAATTTTATTATATATGACTATGATTGCACAACTGTAAATATACTGAAGTGTATTTGTTATATGGTGGGTTGTATACTTCAAATGGACAAATTGTATATTATATGAATTATTTCTCAAGGGAGTTGTTTTAAAAAAAAAATGTCTACTTCATAATGGCACTCAAGGCTCAGTAGTCTCATGGAACTGAACACAGTAAGTAACTAGATGTTTTGCCACTGCATAACATGAATTTGCGATTATTTAGCTGGAAATAGAGCCATCCTCATTGTCAGGGATTCCCTTCAAAACAGCCATTTTCACGTTCTGATGTTTGCATTCCTTACTCACAGTTACCTCTTTTAGATATACTCTCTTAGTTGCAAAATATAGAAATCCAATTCAAGCTAGTCTGAAGAAGCTTGGAAATTTATCTGCTCATGTAAATGAAAACAATAGAAGTAGATGTGGCTTCATCCTGTGCTCCTTGGGTTTCTGCCTCTTCTGCTTTCTCCTTGGTAAGCTCTGCTCCACTGGAAACCCACAACTCCTAAACTTCTGGCACCAAAGCAGAAACGAAAAGACTTTTCTCCTCAAATGCTCTGGTAAATAAGTTTCTAGCAGGGCTCCATACAGTTACATACCCACTTCTCAGTCAGAAATTTTAAAAGAGGGGGAGAGGGAAGAGATCATATCTTTATCAACTGGTGAGGTTTAGAAATGCCAATTAATTCCATTCTTCCTTCTCTCTACTAATAGCTTGGAATCAATTAAAATGTAAGATGTTGGAATCATAAAAAGAGAACAAAATATCAGCTTAATTAGCAATACAGCTAATAGGAGAATGGGCCTTAGCTCTGTGGCCAAGTGGCTTCATATCACCGTCTAGAACAAATCTCAACTGAACTGGGAAGTCAATTCCCCATGGGAGAGGATTTACGCACTGCTCTGAAAAAAGGCCCTCTCAGGGAGCGCTATTCTACCTCCACTAATCATCCCACCAAACTTTGCTCATCTTTGGGGAGAAGAGGGAACAAAGAAAATTGAAAATAACTGTCTTTGTACATTTTTCTTCTGAGAATGGAAGTAAGGTGAGGAGGTTTGGTAAGTTTTCCCCACAGTATGGAGGGGAAAGAAATAAGCACATTTATGTAAAAGTAGTCCTGAGCTAAGGGACACAGAAGCATGGATGAATATGTGTGCACACACATAACTGTCGTATGTCTTTTGTTCTTTCTGTACTCACACAGAAAAATATTGGCCTATCCCTTTGAGTGGTTGTTCTGAAGGAAATGTTTGAATCTGGCATAAATAACAAACACTGAGTAAAGAATTTTATTGGCTACGTGGATGATGCTTTAATATATATTACTGTATCTTAAACCCATGACAAGACTTTAATTCGACTAAATCAAACAATTATGATGAAGTGACTAAGTATCATCACAGTACAGTACAATAATGCTGTTTTAAATGGAATTATAGGGACCTCAGAATTAAAACTCAACTATGCTGCAATATTTTAGAAAAGTGATTAACTTTGTAATGAGGCCCAATTTAAATAGTTTAAATGCCTTTGAAATTAAAACACATTTTCCACTTTAGAAATAACTAGTTCTTTAAATATTACTAATTATCAACTAGCCATTAATTTAAAATGAATACTAAGTTAAAAATATTATTGTTTTCATTATTATTTTATCTTCTGATGTCACAAATGTGTTGAAATACTAATAAAAGTGATTTTTCCCCATTCTTAAAGCACATAAACTACTAATGGGTTATTTAAAAAAATACACAAAAAGATAAGAAAAAATAAATTTCATAGATGTGTCTCTTTCTGAAAAATAAATACATATATTTTAGGTCCCAAGTTAATGTCTTAATTAAAAAAAAACTTAATGGATAAAGTGTCTGTGGCTTCATACTTCAAAATTTTTACGTTACAAATGGTCATACCTGTAAGTAATTAATTATTGACACAAAGGAAATTAATAAATATATGCCCTCAGCCAGTTTAATAATTTATAATTTTCACTGTGAAGTTAATTCAATGTCAATTATTCAAAAACCAGTGATTGGAAGAAAAATTATTCCTAATTTCATATCACAAATATTTTTAATGTGGAATTCAATTAAACTTTTTAAATTTGAAAAACTACAAGAATATTTAAAATGTAACCTATGAAATTAAAAAAAGGAAAACCTACTAAAATTTTCTCAAAATGTCAATGGTGACATATTAACACTACAAAAAAACCCTCTAACTTCCCCACTCAATTTATGCCGTTGTTGACTCATTTTTTATAATTAATATTTTAATTACAAAAGAAGGACATATAGACTACTTCTCAGGTATTAATCACACCCATGGCCTAACTCAATGACATACAATCTCAGCATATATATAATCCATTTCTTCTCTCAGTTTTCAGTATGGTGCCTTCATTTCTCTTTTTCTATCCCTGCTTCTTATATCAACTTTATAGTACTAAGTAATAACAATAACAAGATGCCTTATAGCCCCCATTTTCACAGGGCTTTAAGGTAGTTTGCATAGTATAGGTATATTGCAAATTGGTAAATTTGTTTTTTTTTGTTTTTTTTTGTTTTTTTTTAATTTTTTTATTGTTATGTTAATCACCATATATTACATCATTAGTTTTTGATGGGTAAATTTGTTTTGTAAAATTGCTATACCAGTAAATTGGTATAGCACTGTATATTAGAAAAAAAAGTTACAATTTTACAGAAAAACTGTAAGTTGAAGATTTGTATGCCCCAACCCCAAATAGAGAACTGAAAGTTTTGGGTTGAGTCCTTATGCCCTTACATATCTGAACCAACATTTAGGGTTCTTTCCCTGGCAAGTCCTGTCTTTCCTTCTTAAATTTAATGGAAACATTGTAACATCTAAACCTTAAAGCACCCACTTTTCTAGTTTAATCTAATTTCAGCAAATTAACTTTAAGAAAGACAAGGTGAAATTATGGACTTTAGATATAATCTCAGCAATGACTAGAAAATACTTGGTCTGGGGTTTGTTACGTAGATGACTCACAATGAGGAAGTGAGCGTACAGTTTCTGGACACAGACAAGTAGGAAGAGGAGCTAGTGAAAAAAGATTTGAGACCTGGGATAGGTGAAGAGAATTCTAGGAACACACATAGCTACTTGTATGTCTACTAAAGCAGATGGAGTAATACTCAAGTTTCTCAGATAATTTGAAAATAAGTTCATGGACATATTCCTGAAAACATCTGAGGAAACTTGGTGAAACTTAGAAGTACTAGAAGTTTGAAGTTTGACAAATAATCATTACACTTTGAAAAGTTGGATGAAGATTCTGCTTACCGCTGCTGTGTAGCATAATATTACCTTCCTTTCTAAGGAACACATCATTAAAGTTGAAAGATGATTCCTTGGAGAAGGAGGTGAATATAGAAGCACAAAGAACAAATCATGTCAGACTAGGCATTTTGTGGACAAGATTTAGAAAAGTGCAAGATCAAAGTGATGGATTAGTAGCTGATTGAAAAACTCAACCCAAAGAGATGATTAATGGTTGGATGTCAATGTGTAACGGTGGTTTCCAGTAGGGCACCACTGGCTTTATCCTTGGCCATGTCCTTTTGAAAATTTTATCAATCTTTTGGATAAAAAATATAAAAGGCATGACTAGTAGCAAGAATATAACAACTACGTTAAATGACTAATTAAATAATAGAGGATTTAGATGATTCCTTTACAAAAACCAATTCAGAATACATCTTGAAAATGAGTGAATACATAATCTTCAAAATACAAAAGAGCAATTATTTAAAATGAAGGGAAAAGCAGCCCTATTCAATTCTACAGTGACCCAAGGATGTCTAGAAAACTGCACTTGGTTTGTGAGGCACACTTTAAAAGACAAAAAACAAATTAAATAGAACACACTGAAAGAACAAAGAGGGAAATATGCTGTATGAAAATATAGTTTTAGTAACCAGAGATTTTTTTCATGCAATATTATTAGCTCACAACAGGAGATATGTTGACTGGTCAGTGACAGCTTGTAAGATGGCTTACATTTATTGTGTGCTGATATGTTGACTGAATGAAGAATAGTACCTGGAAACTACTGGAAGAAAGATTTATATTCTAGCAGATGATGAGTAGAAAAGTCAGTGAACGGATTTGGTAGGCTGTAAGACCCCATCTGTTGTTTATGTTCATACAGAGGCCAAATGACCTTTTGGTCAGGAATGGTGAATATAGGGACCATCATCTGCAAATTTGATTTCTAAGTGTTTTTCAAACGTTATTTCTAAGAGCAAATCCAAGTCACATTTAAAGTGAAATATAAAAAGCAAGAAGAAACAGCTATTGAGTTCATCAAAGATTCTATATATATAAAAAAATAAGTTCCACCTCTGCGTAGGCTATATTATTAATCAAAAATATTTGCTTCCTCCTCCAGGAAAGATTGAGGAGACAACTAAGTTTTTGAAAGTTGTATTTCCAACCGTCATCAGCATGGCCCCAAAGAAAGTTTGGCTATTCGGAACAAAAAATAAGCATTGATTCCCCAAACTTGAAAAGACAGGAACAGAGAAATCTATCTAGTCCCCACAGAGGGCAGATTCTTTTTTAATTAATTAATTAATTAATTAATTAATTAATTATTTTAAGATTCCATTTATTTGACACACAGAGAGAGAGAGTACAAGCAGTTGGAGCGGCAGGCTGAGGGAGAGGGAGAAGCAGGCTCCCCACAGAGCAGGGGGAGCCTGATGTGGGACTTGATCCCAGCACCCCGGGATCATGACCTGAGCCGAAGGCAGACGCTTAACCGACTGAGCCACCCAGGTGCCCCAGAGGGCGGATTCTTAATGACCTTCTCAGACATGGCAAAATAAGAGGGTGAGAAAGAAGGACATCTCAAAAGTAAAGCGAAGACTGTAGGGAAGGGGGTAACAGACTGAGAGAGGGATTATCTATTCCTGAGATATATGATCAGGCCCTAAACAACATCCCCCATCCTAAAACTAAGAGCTTCTCAAAATAGCCACCCAGCAGGGTTAGGGGATTACTATAGACCAGTGATAGCTGGCTGCTTCCAGTTGTTCTCTCTTCTGAATTAGAGCTTTTACTGCAATTTTATTGTTTTTGTTGCTGCACTGAATACAGAGAGTGGGGGTGGGGGGGTATTTTAACTTGGTTTTAGTTCATAGGTCTCCTTATCAAGAAGACACAGCTCCAGACCAGATGTAGAGATTGCTACATGTCTGTGATGGATGATGTTATTAGGATTTGGACTTGATGCCTTTGATGAGGGAGTGTGTATGCCCTGTGAGGGGGTGAGGAAAACAAAATTAATGTCTAGAAAGATAGACTCTGCTCTATTGTGACACCAAAAATATTCCTTGCCCCTCACCGGGGTAGAAATACACTTCCCATCTTACTGACATCGGTCCTAGCTTTCTGAATTGCCCAGTCAATAAAAAGAAGTAGAAGTGACACATTTCATTCCTGGAAGAAATTGACAAGCTCTTTTGTCCCTCTGCTCTAGGCTGAAGCTGCTTCATCAGCTCATGCCCATGTCAAAAGGATGTGGAACAAAGCTGCAGCTGATCTGTTAATAGATAACTATTATAGTCTCTGAGAAAGGAGAATCTTCTTTTAAGAGGTCAGTTAGCTTCAACTGAACAGAAGCTACGAAGCAGATCACTAGCCCCGTAAAATGTATATATTCAGATGCTATGCTATAAAATGTATTACTCTGAGCAAATAAGACAGCTGGATATTTATCTAGTTTGAAAAATAAAAGAAAAATAAAGATGAATAAAATAATCTATTTGTTGATTTCTAACAAGTAGAAACAATGTTCTTAAGATTATACTCTGTTGCCTATTATAAGAAATAGATTTCTCTGCTGAATTCTGTTAACATGCAAAGTAAAGTAATAAGAATTGCTAATTGTAAAATTCTTTCAATTAAAAGACTATCTTCACACATATGACATGTAAATATCTGTTTGACATATGTAGTCATAATTTAGTTAAATTTGATTAAATCCTAACAGTATTTCATAACAATTTGAAGAGTGTAATTTAATTTCAAAACCAGTATTATGAAACAAATTTTATTTACTAAAAATATATTCATCTCTAGAATAAGAGAATAGCTTTACACAGAAAAGAAACTAACATGAAATACATTTATCTGTGAATGCTATAAAATAGAAGTATCCATTAAACGATGATTTTGGAGAATATCTTTCTCTTTTGACTTTGAAAATCTAGAGCTCATTGCTCAAGCCAAATATTCTTTCATTTTTTAATATTTTTATTTGAATATAGTTGACACACGATGTTACATTAGCTTCAGGTGTACAACTTAGTGATTCTACAAGTTCATACGTTATGCTGTGACCACCACACAAATGTCACCATACAACAATATTACATCATCATTGGCTATATTCCTTATGTTGTGACTTTTATTGTTATGACTTATTCATTCCATAACTGGAAGCCTGTATCTCCCACTCCCTGGCACCCACTTTGCACACCCTCCCTGGCAACCATTAGTTTGTTCTATTTACAGATCTAATTTTGCATTTTCCTTGTTTATTTATTTTTCAGATTCTACATATGAGTAAAATCTTATTGTACTTGTCTTTCTCAGTCTAATTTATTCACTTAGCATAATACCCTTTAGATCCATTTGTGTTTTGACAAATGGCATAATCTCATCCTTTTTTATGGATGCAAAATATTCTATTGTATAGATAGATGATAGATAGATAAGATATCACATATTCCTTATACATTCATCTATCAATGGACACTGAATTTGCTTCCATATCTCAACTATTGTAAATAATACTGCAATAAGTATAACGGTGCATATATCTCTTTGAATTAGTGTTTTTGCTTTCTTTGGGTAAATGCCCAGTAGTGGAATTATTGGATCATATGGTAGTTCAATTTTTAATTTTCTGAGGAACTTCCATACTATTTTCCACAGTAGCTGTACCATGAACAATGTAGGACGGTTCCTTTTTTTCCACATCCTTGCCAACACTTGTTTTCTTGTCTTTTAGATTCTAGCCATTTTGATAGGTATAATGTCATATCTCACTGTGGTTTTGATTTGCATTTCCCTGATGATTAGCGACATTGAGCACCTTTTCATGCGTCTCTTGACCATCTGTATGTCTTCTTACCCACAGAAAAGAGGAGGAATAAGGTTAAAATTTCCAAATACATATTTCATTGACCTCTAAATTCCCTGGGTATTTCTTGGCTTATCAAACCAAAAGTTGAGGTGGTACATGACACTGCACAGCAAATGTCATAATTTTTTAGTTTTTCTTATATCTATGGGTGGCCTGTGACTAAGTCATGGCTAACGGAAAGTGAGGTTCTGTGTGTAATTTCCAAGAGTGTTCTTAATGCTGCCTGGAATGTGGATATGAAAGCTTAAGTTTGAACCATAAAAAGTGGCGCAAACTCAAGGTACGGTGGAGAAGAAGAAGGTGGAAAGAAATGCAGGAACCCGGTTTCCTGAGTATTCCATGGAGCAAAATCAAACTTGCCCTCAGTTGCTTCCTGCTCATATTGTACATAAGAGAAAAATTAACTTCCATGGTTTTTTGATTGTTGGTCACACCAGGCTTTATCTAATGCTAACTTACATGGTTACTGTCTTAGCCTCTGCGGGCTTTAATAACAAAATACCATAGATCAGGTGGTTTATAAAACAACAGAAATTTATTTCTCAGTTCTGGGTGCTGAAAGCCCAAGATCAAGGCTCTGACTGAGTCAGTGTCTGGTGAGCGTCTGCTTCCCTGTTCTAAGTACACCACTTTCTCATTGTGTCCTCCCATAAAGAAGGGGCCAAGGGACCTCTCTGGGTTTCTCTCACAAGGGCACTAACCTTATTCATGAGGGCTCCACCCTCCTTACCTAATCATCCCCCCAAAGAACCCCTTACCTCCAAGTCCCATAACATTTGGGGTTAAGATTTCACATCTGAATGAAGGAAGTGGGGACAAACCTTCATTCTGTTGCAGCTACTTAACATGGTTCCAATAATTTTCTTTGGGAAAATTCTAAAGATTATTTTAAGTAAATCTGAAGATTGGAAAATTGTGATCTAAGCTGTAATATTTGGTTGATCAAAAAATGTGGGCAATTGTTTTTATTTGTTTTTGCTGAGCTTTAATTTACAAGGATATGCTTTTCACAATAGAAAAGCAGGTTGTTTTTCAAAGGTTTTACTTAGTTTTTCAATATGTTGTTCACTATAGTAATAATTCTAGTTTCTTCAGGATAACTTTATTTATGTAATCTCTATATAAATTTACAGTTTGTTGTTTTAATAATATTTAAGATAATTCCTCAAACACTTCAAGTCACCTGAATGTGTACGTTTGTATATTTTATTTATTTAAAGATATTTATTTATTTATTTGACCGAGAGAGAGAGACAGTGATAGCGGGAACATGAGCAGGGAGAGCAGCAGAGGGAGAGGGAGAAGCGGAGCCTGATGTAGGTCTCGATCCCAGGACCCGGAGATCATGACCTGAGCCGAAGGCATACGCTTAACGACTGAGTCACCCAGGGGCCCCTATTCCACTTATTGATATTTTCTTCCTTGCACTAAGTTAGCATCCACAGTAATAAATAACAAAGTGGTCACCTTCCTCATTGTCATTCTGTTTTCTCTGGCAAAATTCATAATTTTCCCCATATTTCTAATTTCCCTTCTCTCTAGTATTATCAACTCCTTTGATGTTTGTACCAACTTTTAATTTATAACTCATGAATTTAATTAGAGGAACAGATTATCTTTGACATCAACAAGATATTGAATTGGGTTCATTCCAGGAGTAATTCAGACTTATTTCATTACAAGCTTCCCTACCTGAAAACAAAACTACACCTAACTGGTTTGTTTTTTCAAAGTTAATTGTCGAGTCATTATTAAGTATTATATTTGGCTTATTCATTTAATAAATATTTTATTAACTTATTAGGTTTTTTCAGTGCATAGATGTCAATGGAATTTGTGAAAGTTTTCATAATTGTATTGCTCTAAGAATATTTTAGTGTTACAATTAAAAATAAAGTGCTTTTTTAAGTGACAACAAGTACACATTAAAATATTTCATGAATGGTATTCAAACTAATCTTAGCATCAAAAGAAATCAGAATTTCCTTATAGGACTTCTAAAGTCATGCAAAATAAGATTTTTACTTTCAATAATAGCAAAGGTTGTTTAAATATACATTTGAATTTACATATCTGAGGGATAGTCACGCTTCTGAATTTGGATGCTGAAAAAACTCCTAAGAATAATTCATCCCGGACAGATTTTTAGAATAGAGTTGGAAATAATTGAATAGACGTTAATAATAGCTAGAAAGACAAATTGTGAATAAGGAGATTGATATTTAGCTGTAAAGAAGATAGAAATATGGCAAAATAATGGAGTCCAGTTGAGGGCACACCTTCGGTTTATAATGCCCTCCTGTTTTCATATCCTAACCCTCTCCAGTTGTTCTTCCCTCTTTCACCCAGTGGCTGATACCACAGCCTGGTCAGGCCAGGTTCTGGAAATAATAATCATGGCTGCTCCAAGGCTGGAGGTAGCCGGTCAGCACCACTCCCCACAGAGGCAGAGGCAGAGGCAGCTAGCCTCGCTGGAGTGAAGACCCTCTCCCTGACAATTTTCAGCTTCCCCTTTCTAGTGCCCAATGTCTTTCTGATCCAAGAGACTCTACTCAAGGCCCTGCCTTTAGCTGTCAGCTTTGCTGGCCAAAGGCATCTGTTTGAGGAAGGTATGTGGAGTATGGGGGCTGAGTTCCATTCCAGCCCCACCCTCTGTGTCCTTCCTGGGCTAATATCTGCACTGAGCAAAATGCACCTTTCCTGATTCCAACTTAGGTTTTTTTGTGGAGGCCCTGGCCAGCCCTCTGTAACTTTGTCAGTCACCCACTATTCACCTCTGATGAATGCCTTTCTCTAGGAACAGAATCTACTGTTTATCAGGGTGCCTGGGTGGCTCAGTTGTTAAGCCTCCAACTCCTGATTTCAGCTCATGTCATGATCTCACGGGTCTTGAGGTCAAGCCCCCTTGGGCTCCGTCTCAGTGCAGAGTCTGCTTGGGAGTCTCTGCCTCTCCCTTTGTCCCTCCCCCTGCTGGTGAGCTCTCTTTCTCTCTCAAATAAATAAACAAATATATAAATATATAAATAAAACCTTTTAAAAAAAGAATCATTGTTTCCCTTTGCCTTCATGTTGCCTATTCTGTAATTTCATACCCTCTTTTCCTCTCCCACACTCTCTGCTTTTAGGTGGTGAAACTGTACACCCATCCAGTTCCTGAAACTAGACCCTTCATTCCTGAAATCGGGTTGGGTGTGCCATCCAGCTGGCCTAACCTTGGACAAGTTACCTAACCACTTTTAACCACTTCTATTTTGTCTCCGGACAATGGGAAAAGCTCTTTTGTCTCATGATGTTATTGCCAGGATCAAATTATTTAGTCCCTGTAGAGAACAGTGCCTTATTCTTAATAAGCATTCAAAAATGTTGGATTACACCACCACCACCATCATTATCACTTGCTGTTGAAATTGCTGGAAATCTATCTCTATGAATCCCTGCACTCACCTGTTTTCCCAGTTATTTAAGCTACTATTGATTAAGAGTTTTTATTTGGTGGGATTCAAACATGTAAATGTGAAGGTACTAGACCAACTATGTTGGTGGACTATATTCCTAATTTCACCCAACCAGTTGATTTGTATATTTGTTATCAAATTTCCTAAACAAATAAGAGCTGGTTATGTGAAAACATAGTGAAAGAATAGAAATGTTTTATTTTCTTTTTACTTGTCACCCAAAAGTTCAGAACTTATGTGTACTTAAGATAAAAAGGACATATTTCTTGTACTTTCAGGAGTTTCTAATTGGCACCATAGTTTTAAAATAAATTTTAATGTCAGTTTGAAAAACGAGTCCTTTCCTGATAATTAAGTCAAAGAAATATCATCCAGAGCTATATGATGTGAATAGTTAAGCTTCACTATTTTCAGTATGGGAGTCCAGTTATTTACTTAGGTTTTGGTTATCATTACTAAATTACCGATTCATTCAGAATATCATTGCATTATACGACATTATTTCAGAGAAATTTGTGAGTCTTGGTACTCTCTGGATTCAATCTCCTCTCTCATTTCTTTCTATAATTTTGCATATATCAGATTTTGGTTCAGTATAGTGGTATTTTAAAGTTTCATAATATATTTGTGATTAAATCAAATTGGTGACTTAAAATATAATTTAATTCTTTATGTTGCATAAGGTTAAAAATAAAGGTCAAATTGCTGATTCTTATCTGGTAAAAGAAAGTGCAGAAAAGACTCAAGAGTAAAGAAAACAAGAAATTACTTTTATTTAGAACAGATAGAATTTACCTTTAACAATAATACTTTTAAAAATTATTCTCCCTTCTTGAGCCAACACAGTCTTTTGTATTTTTGTATTTTTCCTTGCTACTTGATTTCATCATACATCATTATCCAACAGATGCATTAGCCAAATACAAGAGAAGTCAGAGTTTCTTTTCAGTGCTTCTTAAGAGATGCCACTTACTGTGATGCATGCCCTGAAATGGGAAAGGGCTGATAATGATCCAGGTAGAGTAGAATACCAGAGCAGGTGGGGAGGGGTGGTTCTCTAGCTCTGTAAAAGGAAAATGCAGAGGAATAGAGTCCATGCACACTGCTTTCAGTTCAGAACGCCACCTAAAAAAAAAAAAAAAGGCATATTTGATAGATGGGTGATTATCCTCAGAGACTCAGAACAGCATTCCAGTATTTGTGGCTCTAAATCCAGGAATCAGTAGCCTTCAAAAATCTACCCAGAATGTCAGGCAGTGGTTGCTAGGACTAGCATTGTCCAGTCGATAAGACCTCAGACACTAAATAGAAGTGTAGAAAAAATGTCCTGTCAATAGCAATAGGAGATGAGGAGTGAAATGTGTGGCAAGAAGTCGACAACAACTGAGACTCAAAGAATAAAAAGGGAAACCAATGTCTAGAGATGGATTAAATTTATGGATTGCGTCTCCTAAATAAGGCAGGAGTTGTTGCTGAAGTTCAAAAGGGACATACATGAAGATAAATTGAGAACAAACCCCATAGGTCTGGCTATACTTTATTGTGGATCATTCCCACAGTTTCTGGTCTCTAATACTCAGGGGGGACCCTAATGTGGGAGCAGAAAGAGGAACCTGTAAGATGCCACATTAATCTCAGTATGAACTCTTGGGCACACTTGATCCTTTGCCAATGCTCAGCTTTCCTTCAGTGATGTTTTTGCTGTTCTGTGTCTTTTCAGTTTCTATAAATTCTCCTTCAAATGTACTGACTAACAGGTTTTTTGTTCTGAAAAAAAAAAATGACCCAGCTATACCACAACAAGAATTTCCTTAAATTTTATGTGATTTTCCCATTTAATGAAACGATCTTATTTCAGACATGTACTGGCTCTCAATTTTTTTTTTTTTATTCTCTAATTCAGATGTTTAAGGTTGAATTAAAAATATTTCCAAAGGCCTTGGTATTTAGGTAAATATTTCTGAAATATTAATCAGCCTTTTATTCATAAAATGAATAGCAAGTGTACCTTAAGATAAAATATAATTTTATCTCTATAAAGACACATAAAATTTTATATATATATCTTTATAAAGATATAAAGTTCATATTAAAATTTATAACTGAGTGAACCTTAAATTCTGTCTAATTTTTTATATGTTATTATTTCTGGTCATTTTATTTAGTTATATGCATTGACTGCCCTCTATATCATGGAATGCAGTTCTTGAATACCCTCAAAATGTGCTCACTCATCTGGGCATGTGAAAACAAATCTCAGGCGCCTGGGTGGCTCAGTTGGTTAAGCGACTGCCTTTGGCTCAGGTCATAATCCCAGAGTCCCAGGATCGAGTCCCACATTGGGCTCCCTGCTCAGTGGGGAGTCTGCTTCTCCTTCTGACCCTCTCTCCTCTCATGCTCTCTCTCTCTCTCTCTCTTAAATAAATAAAAATCTTTAAAAAAAAATCTCATGCCCACACTTTCCCTGTTGACTTCTATTTCTGACAATGGCTAAGCCTACAGGAGAATTTGGAGGGAGAATGCTTATTCCTAGAAATGCAATGTGTCTGTTTGAATGCTAACTTTAAAAAATATATAATTTAGTTATTTGGATTCAAAATGTGTACAAATGTTTTTGTATCAGAAATGGTTTTCTTTACCATATTAATTTCATTTGAAAATCATCAGGTCTGTATTTTAAAATAACACTTATTGTATAGTAATGCATTATCAGGAAAGACCACTTGGGAATACAAAGGCAGTTAAGCACAAAGAGGACAACAACCTATGAGCCCACCCCCTCCTCTTGATTATCAAATTGGTTAACAAATGCCTAGTCATTTCTATGCACAAATGCACATATATGTCAGAATATAGTTGATATTTTATGACTTATACTGTGTAATATATATGATCAGCCAATTCATTATTAAAATGATTTCCTTTCAAAGTTAATATTTATAAAACATATGGTATTTTGGAATAAGGAGATGATTATTCATTATTATTACTTTATTTTTAGAATTTTAATTTCTAAAGAAGGAAAGAATGGATTATGATGTCAAGCCTAGAGTTCACTAAAGATCATAAAGGATAAGTCATTTATTTAGCTTGTGTTTCATTCATATCTAAGAAAATTTCAATAAGAATATTTGAAACCATTTTGTAAAAGATAGATATTTTTGGGAAAATTTTGTGAAACAAATATTTTACTGAATTACGGAATTTAAAATGAGGAAGAACCATTGAGGTTCTTGAGAAGACTTCTTTAGAAATGAGAAGAGTTCTTTAGAAAGTCACAAAGCTGAACTTATTTGGGATAAAACTTGTATTCTTTTCTTCATTTAAGCTTCAAAAACTAACAGGTACAGAGTTACATTCTTTTGCTACTGTGGGTTGGAATATGATGAACTGATGTAATTCAAAGGACTGTAAGTTATTCCTGTTAGACACAGGGGTGTAAATGGAGTCAGAAGTTAAATGTTGGAGAAACAATGAATTTATTAGAGAGAAACAAAAATTGAAGGAAGGAAGGGAGGGAGGGAGGGAGAGGAGACTAGGAAGGCAGGAAGAGGGAAGATGTGAAGAAATGTGACCTTTGATTAAGATTTTTCTCTCTTGTTTCATGAATAATATGTACCAGTCCAGATCTTTGGATTCTGTGAAAATGATTAACCTCACAAAGTTTTAGCATGACCAAGTGGTTCTACTCAACCTTAATTATATGACATTAGAGTTGTAGAGTGATGGCTTGAGAAAGGACACACCATAGTGTCATTTGTAGCATCCTGAGGAACATGAAAATCAAGCTTCCAGTTATGGAAAGAATAAGTCATGGGAATAGAAGTAATAAGTCACAGGTGTAAAAAACCCAGCAGAGAATCTAGTCAATGATATTGTAATAGCATTGCATGGTGACTGGTGGTAGCTACGCTCCTGGTGAGCACAGCATAACACATCAACTTCTTCTTTTTTTTTTTAAGATTTTATTTATTTATTTGAGAGAGAGAATGAGAGATAGAGAGCACGAGAGGGAAGAGGGTCAGAGGGAGAAGCAGACTCCCCGCAGAGCAGGGAGCCCGACATGGGACTCGATCCCGGGACTCCAGGATCATGACCTGAGCCGAAGGCAGTCGCTTAACCAACTGAGCCACCCAGGCACCCAACACATCAACTTCTTGAATCATTATGTTGTAAACCTGAAATTAATGTAACATTGTGTGTCAACTATATTAAAATTAAAAAATATAAAAAGAATAAAAAAATTTCAAAAGGAGAAAAGAAATCTATGCATTCCAGAGAAGATTCCAGCAGCTTTCCTTACATCTGTGCCATAGCTCTTAATATCAGACCCAGGCTCAAATTTAACATAATTTATTTATATATTAGTAATCTTGCCTTCACATGTTTACCACTTGTCACTTAGCCCCAAATGTTCCCTCAAAGCATTATTTAGGACAGTATATCTTTTTGCCTTATTATTATTTTTTAAATTTTCAGGTAAATTTTCTTATATTTGTAGTAATAAAATCCATTGTTATTCATTATGGTTAGATATATTGAACTGCCTAATGTCTGTGTTTGGATTGTTTGGAGTTTCTTGTCATTCTTGGGAAGTGATTAATTTTGTAACCGTTCTGAGAATTCAAATAAAATTTAATATCTCAGTTTAGAGTATATTTTTTAAATATAAATAGCTAGTAAACCAATAGAATTAAATAGCTGGTATTTTGTTTTTACTACCCATTGGTAACATCTGACATTATTTTTGGAATTTGAGTCAATATTTCCAGGCAATGAAAAGAGATCTTGTATTACATGTTTTAATATTCTCCTTGAAGATAATCAAATTTTCATTTTGGACTTTATCTCATCAATATAAAATAACCTTTCCATCCAATTTGACTTTCTTTTGTCTTGACTCTTTCTCCTTTGGATGTTAATATAGACATCTTCACTTTATTTCTCTTTTCATGTCCAAGCAAAATTTGGTCCATCCCACTTTTTAAATTTAAAGATGAATTTTTACATCATAGCATGTGTGTTTCTAAGCCTAACTTAAAAAAAAAAAAATAGGGAGTGGGGAGGTGGCGCCTGGGTGGCTCTGTGGGTTAAGCATCTGACTCTTGTTCAGGTCATGATCTCGGAGTCCCGGGATCCAGCCCCATGTGGAGCCCTGAGTGAGCCCTGTCACTCTCTCTGCACTCAGGGGGGGAGTTTGCTTGTGGTCCTCTCTCTCTCTCCTTCTCTCTCTGTCCCTCTCCCAACTCATGCTCTCTCTCCCAAATAAACAAATGAATCTTTAAAAAGAAAAGAATGATCACATATTCTCAGTAACAAATATGTACTCCTATTTTTATATGCAATTTTCTAAGCTGTGGTAAAAACAGTATAAATACTGAAAAGAAGTGTCAGTATTATTGGTTTTTGACTTTCGGATGGTTGTTTATATAGAACAAGTTCAGTAAGATTTTAAGATGAAGAGATATCTCTCCTGCTACCAGGTGCCCAGCACAGCTGTGTTGTTCTACACTCTGACTTCTTCCACGACTATGAGAGAAGGCCCCCTTCCCTGCCTCTGGAAGTGCACCCCTCAGGCTCAGTGTATGCTCGGCAGCCCTGAAACCTGCCTTTGGGGAGTCAGGAGCACACTGGCACTAGAAATGTGTTGGGGCCAATTTGCAGGGATTTTTGAGTCCTGGATAGCAGAAGGACATCTGGGAAGAATTGGAAGGCTTATTGGGGCCAGTCCCTGGAGTGATGGACTTATAGCTACAGAAGTGGCCAGAATGGGGATTCTCCGGCCACTCTTCTAAAGACAGCATGCTTTTTGGTGCTATTATAAATGGAATCATTTCTCTAATTTCTCTTTCTACAGTTGTTTTGTTAGTGTATAAGAAAGCAACCGATTCCTGTGCATTGATTTTGTATCTTGCCACATTACTGAATTGCTGTATGAGTTCTAGTAATTTGGGAGTGGAGTTTTTTGGATTTTCCACATAAAGTATCATGTCATCTGTGAAGAGAGAGTTTGACTTCTTCTTTGCCAATCTCAATACCTTTTATTTCTTTTTGTTGTCTGATTGCTGTTGCTAGGATTTCTAGTACTATGTTGAACCATCGTGGTGAGTGGGCATCCTTGACATGTTCCTGATCTTAAGGGAAAGGCTCTCAGCTTTTCCCCATTGAGAATGATATTCACTGTGGGTTTTTCATAGATAGATTTTATGAAATTGAGGAATGTTCCTTGTATCCCTATACTCTGAAGAGTTTTAATCAGGAAAGGATGCCGTATTTTGTCAAATGCTTTTTCTGCATCAATTGCAAGGACCATATGGTTCTTCTCTCTCCTCTTATTAATGTATTCTTTCACATTGATTGATTTGTGAATGTTGAACCCCTCTTGCATCCCGGGGATAAATCCCACTTGGTCATGGTGGATGATTCCTTTAATGTATTGTTGGATCCTATAAACCTAACCAAAGAGGTAAAGAATCTATACTGTAGGAACTACAGAACACTCATGAAAGAAATTGAAGAAGACACAAAAAGATGGAAAAACTTCCCATGCTCATGGATTGGAAGAATAAACATTGTCAAAATGTCTATGCTGCCCGGAGCAATCTATACCTTCAATGCCATCCCGATCAAAATTCCAATGACATTTTTCAAAGTGCTGGAACAAATAATCTTACAGATTGTATGGAATCAGAAAAGACCCTGAATCAGCAAGGAAATGTTGAAAAAGGAAAACAAAGCTGGGGGCATCACGTTGCCCAATTTCAAGCCATATTACAAAACAGTGATCACCAAAACAGCATGGTACTGGCAAAAAACTCGGACATATAGACCAATGGAAGAGAACAGAGAAGATATGGACCCTCAACTCTATGGTCAAATAATCTTCGACAAAGCAGGAAAAAATATGCAATGGAAAAAAGACAGTCTCTTCAATAAATGGTGCTGGGAAAATTGGACAGCTATATACAGAAGAATGAAACTCGACCATTCTCTAACACCATACACAAAGATAACTCAAAATGGATGAAAGACCTCAATGTGAGACAGGAATCCATCAAAATCCTAGAGAAGAACATAGGCAGTAACCTTTTCGACATCGGGCACAACAACTTCTTTCAAGATACATCTCTAAAGGCTAGTGAAACAAAAGCAAAACTGAACTTTTGGGACTTCAAGATAAAAAGCTTCCGCACAGCAAAGGAAACAGTCAACAAAACAAAGAGGCAACCCACAGAATGGGAGAAGATATTTGCAAATGACACTACAAACAAAGGGCTGGTATCCAAGATCTATAAAGAACTTCTCAAACTCAAAACCCTTAAAACAAATAATCAAGTCAAAAATGGGCAGAAGACATCAACAGACACTTCTCCAAAGAAGACATACAAATGGCTGACAGACACATGAAAAAATGTTCATCATCATTAGCCATCAGGGAAATTCAAATCAAAACCACATTGCAATATCACCTTACACCAGTTAGAATGGCAAAAATTGACAAGGCAAGAAACAACATATGTTGGAGAGGTTGTGGAGAAAGGGGAACCCTCTTACACTGTTGATGGGAATGCAAGTTGGTACATCCACTTTGGAAAACAGTGTGGAGGCTCCTCAAAAAATTAAAAATAGAGCTACCCTATGACTCAGCAATTGCAGTCCTGCACCCCAATGTTCATAGCAGCAATGTCCGCAATAGCCAAACTGTGGAAAGAGCTGAAACACCCTTCAACAGATGAATGGATAAAGAAGATGTGCTCCATATATACAATGGGATATTACTCAGCCATCAGAAAGGATGAATACCCAAGTTTTACATCAACATGGATGGGAATGGAGGAGATGATGCTAAGTGAAATAAGTCAAGCAGAGAAAGTCAATTATCATATGGTTTCACTTAGTTGTGGAACCTAAGAAATAGCATGGAGGACATTAGGAGAAGGAAGGGAAAAAGGAAGGGGGGGGAAACAGAGGGGGAGACAAGCCATGAGACTATGGACTCTGAGAAACAAACTGAGGGTTTTAAAGGGGAGGGGGGGTGGGGGGATGGGTTAGCCGGGTGATGGGTATTAAGGAGGGCACGTATTGCATGGAGCCCTGGGTGTTATATGCAAACAATAAATCATGGAACACTACATCAAAAACTACTGATGTAATGTACGGTGACTAACATAACATAATTAAATTAAAAAATAAAAATAAAAAAGAAATAAAGACAGCACGGATGCTAAAGACCAAAACACAAAGAAAAGCAAACTCACCTTAAAAAATAACATGGAGTAATTGGCAACCTGGTAAGGGCAAACGAACTATAAACCTCCTGGTAATACATTGAATAAGAAATGTGCACTTTAAAGAAATGGGCAACTTAAAATCAATAGATCCACTTTGTTTTCTTTGTTAGAAATGGTAAGTATTTTAATGATTGGCAAACGATAATTTCAAATGGTTACTGAGTTAAGTAATAAAAGATTAAAAGAACTTTAATTCTAAAGAGTTATATCTGTTTTTAAATTAATCTGGAAGTGCTCAGCATTTTTATCACAACTTTTCACTAACACCAGCACTAACTGCTGTATATAACACAAGGTATTGGGAAATATAAACTGATACACATAATCTAGAGGGACATTTGGAAATGTGTGGCAAGCCTTAAATATTTTGAAATGACTTACCCCATAATTCCACTGACAGGAATTTATTTTAAAATGAAGGATATATTCAAGGAAAAACATTATAGTTTGTTTCTTACAGAAAAAGTGACAGGCTATTTAAATGACTCTGTAAATGTATCAAAGTGAATTTTAAAAAGATAAAATTATGTTGTTATATAAATGTTTTTATATATGTGTGTTCATGACCTACTGTTAATTTTAAAAGTTACAGTATTACATAGATAATAAATATTTCAACTCATTTTTTTCTTGCCTTTCATTTTTACTCTTCTTTTAATAAGTTTCACAAATACTTAGTCTTACATCCCATATACTAGGGAAAGCCAGTTTCTTCACTGGTATTTCAGAGCGTGTTCTAATGTGGGTATCTCTGGCAACCTGGAATGACTCCCATTGTTGTCAGAGGGGCTGGTGTTATGTGGCTCCAAGTGCAGATCTTTTCTCTTTCATTCACAAAGTTATTACTAATAAGCTGTTACATGAACTGACTTGCTCTGAATGTTTGGGCATAATAGAAAGGGACTATAGGGTATGTAAAATAGGAAAGAGTCTCCACTTGAATCTTAGCCATCTTAGAGTTCCTTGGCACATACCACAGACAAGATATTTATCATTTGCCATATTTCCCTTTAGGTCCTCTATACTGCATATTCTATGGGCTAACTGCTATGACTAATTGCTCTCAGTTCAAAGCTTCTTATTTCTGTAACTAGTATGATGTACATAAATCAGTTCATTAGCCTATAGCAAGACTAGCCTTAATACATAACCTCGATTATCCAAGCAGTTCACTGAGGAGTTTATCTAAGCATACTATTAATAGATTTCTGACACAATTATATAGACTATTCTTGTACATTCTATATTATAGTAGAGTGTAATATATTTATTCCTGCTTTGTATACAGAGAAAAATGACTAGATGTCATCCATCTACATATTATATAGATTGTAATTTTCCTTGTTTCATGTTTTCTGATAATTTAAATTTAGGTTATATCATTTTTGTAATTGTGCTGTGTCACAACTCCAACCTATGCCTTTTTTTGCCTAAATAAATAAATAAATATGACCATTTTTGTGAGAATAAGCAATGCACCATTGTGTCTTATCTCCTGGGATTGAAGTAGTCTCAGAAGAAGCATACACAGAGGTATAAAGAAGAGAGTAGGTTTACATGATTTTTAATAATTATGCTGAGTAAATCAGACACGTCCTTACCTACACGGCAAACATTCTAGGATCTACATAGCACAGAAATAAATAAGTAAATAAAATAATTACTGACTGCTGGAAGAAATGGTTGATAGTTTGTAAGAAGCTTTTTAAATTCTGCGCTAGAATCTGTACAGCATTGCCTCTGGACAATACCTCCCACCCTGAGTGCTGATACAGAAAAAGGGTAAAGAAACTTACCGAGAGGAGAAGAAGGGTTGGCTGGCCCAGCAGGACATGGCCTTCATCATTTACACTCCTACTCACCCCTTCAAAAACCCCTGTAGGTGAAATACAAACTGAGGAGGCTATTTCCTCCACAAATACTTGTTTTCATAGGAAGTTGAAAGTCAAACACTAAATATTCTTCAGCTTGGGATTGCAGGAAATGACAGTGATCTCCAGAGACTCGTGCCACCTGGGACTCTTGCCCTAGAGCTTCTCCCTTCTCCTCCTAGATGCTGGAAAAGCCTCACAGGGTAGCGTGCACTCACAGGCCAAAATCATCGGGCATCTGAACAATAGAACGACCATGAAAGAAATGCAACAAAGCATCTGAGACAAGGTTTATAAACAGAAAACACCGATCTGCTTTGGCATTTTCTAGAACTCTATATAAATGGAATCATTAAGAAATGTGCACTTTTTGTGTGTCTGGGTTCTACTACTCAATGTAGATTTTGAGATTCAGTCATGCTGTTGCTCTACTAACAACTTATTTTTGGTATTAGCAAGATTGATCGTGGGAAGAAAAAAAAAAGAAAAAGGAAGGAAGAAAGGGAGAGAGGAAGAAGATGCACTCAAAATGTTGAATGAAAAAAGGAAATCATTATAGACACAGAAGAGCATCAACAAAACAAGACAATATTATCAAGAATTGAATGCTAATAAATTTGAAATCCTAGTTTAAATGAACAGACTTTAGAAGCAAATATGTCAACAACTGCCACAAAAGTACCTATAATCTTTTAATAAAACAATTAAAGAAAATGAAATGGTATTGAAAACCTTCTCCATGTCCCTAAAATCCCCAGACCGTGATGATTTGATGGGCCAATATTAGTAATTAAAAAAAAAAATTCCTATATTATGCAAGATAGAAAGTAGAAAAGAACTACAGCTCCCAATTTTTTTTAAGCCTTTTTTTTTTTTTTGACAGAGAGAGAGAAACAGTGAGAGGGAGACAGAGGGAACACAAGCAAGGGGAGAGGGACAGAGAGAAGCAGGCTTCCTGCGGAGCAGGGAGCCCGATGCGGGGCTCGATCACAGACCCTGGGATCATGACCTGAGCTGAAGGCAGACGCTTAACCAACTGAGCCACCCAGGCGCCCCTATAGCCACCAATTTTATTTTTTGAATCTAGTGTTACATAATAAAGGGTAATCACAATAGAATATAATTAAAATTTCATCTGTGAATATAGATAAAAAATCATTAAGTAAAATGTAATTTAACGAAACAATAGCAAATGAAATACAATGCATTATAATCAATTAAGTTTTATCCCAGGAAATCCAAGATGGTTTAAATTAGAAAGGTACGGGCACCTTGGTGACTCAGTTGGTTATGTATCTGACTCTTGATTTTGGCTCAGGTCATGATCTCAAGGCTATGAAATTGAGCCCCTTGTTGGGCTCTACACTGGGCGTGGAGCCAGCTAGGGATTCTTTCTCTCTCTCTCTCTCTCTCCTCCTGTCCCTCCACCTCTGCTCACTTTCTCTAACCAATCAATCAGTAATTAGAAATATAATTCATTACATTAATTTATTAATTGTAATTAGGTTAAAAGAAACATCTTTTAGCTATTTCTATCAATGCAAAAGAACACAAAAAACAAAAAAGTCTGATTATCTGATAATTTTTCATACCTTATTAAAAACTATGCAACAGAATGGCTTGGCAAGATGGCGGGGGAGTAGGAGACCTGGATTTCGTCTGGTCTCAGGAGTTCAGCTGAATAGGGATCAACCCATTCTGAACACCTACGAACTCAACAGGAGATCGAAGAGGAGAGTAGCGACAACTCTCTAAAAAGAGAAGCGACCCCTTTCTGGAAGGTAGGACGTGCGGAGAAGTGAATCCGAGGCGATATTCGGGAGGACAGACGGCGGGGGAGGGGCCTCCGCCGGCCGCTTTCTGGCAAGTGCTAGAGCCGCGGAGCACAAAATCGGAACTTTTAGAAGCCGGCTCCGCTGAGGGATGTCGCTCCAGTGGCTAAGCGGGGGGTGGAACCCTTGCGGGACAGTGTGGTCCCAGGACTCTCGGGGTCACAGAAAGACCGGGGGCGCCTGAGTGCGGCAGAGCTCCCAGGGATCGGAGCGGGGAAGCCGGCTGCAGAGCCGGAGCCGAGGTGCGGGCTTTCAGCTCGGGGTGGCCATAAACTGTGATCCGCGGCCCAGTCAGGCCACTGCGCCTCCAGCAGGGACCCAACAAGCGGCAGATCCGGGGAGACTCCCCTTCCTCCCCCGGGAGGAGCGGCGCGGGAGCGCACCGCAGGGATCTGCTGGGTTTGGAGACTCCGTGTGGGGTCGGGGGCCAGAGATAGAAACGCTCGGTCACAGGCCGGGTGAGCACGGAGTGCGGCCGGAGACCGGGGACACGGGAGTGACTGCTTTTCTCTGGGGGCGCACTGAGGAGCGGGGCCCAAGTTCTTGGGTCCTCCGGGTGGAGATTGGGAGGCCACCATTTTCACTGTCGTCCTCCAAAGCTGTACCGAGAGCTTGCAGGGAACAAAAGCTCCTGAGAGCAAACCCCAGCAGATTACTTAGCCCGGACCGACAAGGGCGGGGCAATTCCACCTCCAGCAAAAACATTTGGGAACCACGGCAACAGGCCCCTCCCCCAGAAGATCAGCACGAACAGCCAGCAAGCCAAGACCAGGTTTACCGATCAAGGAGAACGGGAGAACTCCAGCGCTAGGGGAATACTGCACATAGAATTCATGGCTTTTTTACCATGATTCTTTAGTCTTTCAAAGTTGATTTTTTTAACTGTTTTTTTTTTTAATTTTTCTTTTTCCCTTTTTCAAACATCTTATCAATCCCTTTTTTAAAAAAACATTTTTATTTTTCATTTTTAGAGTCAGTTTCTATCCCTTCATAGTAGTTACCCTTATTTTTGGCATTTCTCTCTTTAAAATTTTGAGATACAGTTACTTCTAACAGATCAAAATATATCCTAAATCTCTAATGTATGGTTTGTTCTAGTCTCCTGCCTGATCACATTCTCTCCCCCCCTTTTTCTTTCTTTCTTTCTTTCTTTCTTTCTTTCTTTCTTTCTTTCTTT